>NC_041730.1:51940016-52310129 GCF_004115215.2 Ornithorhynchus anatinus | reverse complement strand
CCCTTCTGGATGGGGAGCCCCCCCGATTCGGTGCTCACGGAGCTGAGGCGTAGCCAGGAGAGAGAGGGGCCCACCGCCCCGCAGTCAGGGAGAGAGGAGGGTCCCCCAGAGCCGGGCCTGGGCTTGAGGTGGGGGCATCTGTTCGGCTCCCGCAAGGCCCAGCAGGAGACCCGCGCTCCCAACAGGTGAGGCTCCGGGGCGGCCGGGGCGGGGAGGGACGGGGTGGCTGGGGGCCAGGTCACCGGGGAGCGGCACCTCCCCGGACCTAAGCCAGTTCCACCCCAAGACCCCTCGCCTCCACCAGGGCCTAGGAGGGAGCCCCTGGCTCTAGGGCGGGGGAAGGACGACGGGAGGGTCACGCCTCCCGGGGGGTCACGGGTTGGGCGGGCCTTTCTCCAGGGAGGCCGCCACAGAGGACGACGTGGGGAGCGTTACACGTGTCACGGCACTGATCCCTTCTCCTCCGTCCCAGACTGCCTCAGGCTGGCTGAGCCTGGACAGGTCGTGTTCCAGCTGGTAGCGCAGACCGTGGGCGCCGGGACCCGGAGACGAGTCGGCGCCGGGGGGACGTTGGAGAGAAGGAGCCCGCCGCGGAGTCCCCACCACGGACCGATCCTGGTAAGCAGGGTGGGGTGGGGCCCGGATGGTGGACATAGGGCAGTAGGCCCTTGGCCGGCTGGGAGACTGAGCCTAGCCGGGGGCGCGTGCCACTGACGGTCCGCGTCCCCTCCCTCTTTCCCCCTACAGCGAAGTTCAGGCATTGTGGTCACCACATGGCCACGGAGCCCGGCCCACCTCAGCTTCCGCAGGGAGAGCGTCTGCGGGTGCTGGGCCCCGCCGGCAAGGACTGGCTTCGCTGCGGCCGGGGCTCTGACAGCGGCCTAGTGCCCTTAACCCATGTGACGCGTCCACGCGCACCAGGACTGAAGATGCCCCACCGCCCTTGTGGTCCCCTTCCCCAAGAGCCCCCACCGCGCCCGCCAGCCCCCACTGGCCCCAGTGCAGGCCGGACTTCTGGATCCTTGGCCGTCCCCGCGCCGCCCCGTGCATGCCGGAGCCACTGGGGCCTCCCTTCGTCTCGGCCGTGGCTGGGCCTGCAGAGAGTACAGGCCGAGCCCGGGGCCAACCGGCCCCCTGCCCCTCCACGGCCCCTGCCCGGCCCTCCTGAGGGCCTGCCCGGCTCCCCTGGGAGGGTGCACGCCGGGGGCTGCCCCACCCACGTCCCCGAGTGAGATGTCTCCTCCCCCGCTCCCCGTCCTCCGCATCTCCACTCTGCATCGACCCCAGGTGTCCGTCGGCCCAACCCAAGACACGTCTCAGTCCCCGGGGCCCCCTCCTCTCCCCAGATCTGCTGGCTCATGGCCCCGGGTAGCAGTCACCCTGTCCTTGGGGGCCAGGCCTCGATGCCTCTCCCCAAGAAGAGGGAGACATCCCCCCCCCCCCCACCGACCCCCCGACCTCAGAGCGAAGAGGCCCAGGCACGTTTGTTGCGGGGGAACGGGTGGAGGGCAGAGTGTCAGTATTGGGACCCAACCCTGCTGTACATAGGCTGCAGCCGCGCTAAGCCTGGCATCCCGAGAGGGGGCCTGGACTGGGTTTATTTATTTATTTATGCATATTAATAAAAAGGTTCTCAGCAAGAAGTGGCACCCGCCGCACCCCATTCCCCAACAGCCCAGAGGAGGCGAAGCCTAGGGTCTTAGGCCCGGGAGCCGCTTCGGAGCCTGCCGACGCCCAGGCACGAGGGTTAAGAAACCAGGTGGACCGAACTGGAGTATCTACCCCGTGGCCTCAGGAGAGCCCTTACTAGAGCTGAAGCCTCCCAACCCAGTCCCGAGGGTTTCCTTTAGCCAGGTCGGCGTGGCCCGGCCACCTGTCTTGCAACAGGCCCCCTCTTTGCCCCGCCTCTCCCGCCCTCGTACCGTTCAGCCTGAGTGTCCGTCCTACGTCCTCTCCTCCTGCGGTGTCCTCCCTATTTTCAGACCGTGGCCTTGCGTCCTCCCTCGTGAGTTTATTCTCTTTGCGGCCCCCCCCCCCCATGTCCACAGGGTCCCCAGGGCTTGGTGCAGGAGGCTGGCGAGTTGGGACGGCCTCTCTGGCTGTTTGTCAGTCTCAGGCTGCTGGGCCCTCACCTGGCACGGGGCCCCTGGAGTGAGGCGGCACAGCCAGGGCTCTGGGGTAGGTGCTGTCGAGCGGCGGGAAGAGCTCGGCATGACCCTTCCGTGGGCCGAGCCGCCTGAACTCCCGCAGAGCCCGGTCCGGTGAGGACGGGGAATCCGGAGCCGAAGAGGAAGCGGGCACCGGCACGAAGCCAGTGAAACCTGTGGGGCACGGGGGGCCGGAGCCGGTTCCGGCCATGCTATCTCCCCTTCTTCCCCCCCACCCTCTCCCCAAGCCTGAGCCAACCCATCTTCCAGAGTCCTCCACTCCCTCCTTCGCCGACCTGCCACTTCAGCTTCAGACTCCCGGCAACCCCAGTCCGGTGTCCCCTTACCTCCTCCTCCTACTCACCTGAGACGAAGCCTTTGCCGGGGTCCCTGTTCTCCCTCGAGTAAGGGGAGTCTCGGGGTGAGGTGGGCTCACACTCGGCTGTGGGTGGCTGTGGGGGCAGAACCAAGCCTGTCCAATTCCTACCGCTGCTCCCCACAGGAAGGAGAGGGCCTGTGCGGCTCCATCCAGCCAGATCCCGGTCCCGGCTCCTCCCCAGTACCCTTCCCTCTGGATTCCTGGTCGGGGGCCTCACCTGTGACTTCAGGACTCCGGTCTGCTCCCTGGGTCTCACCCCCTGGTGTGTAAACTCGCTCAGGGCCTGAGCACAAACCCGGCTGTAGCTCTTGGCAAAGATGGGCCGGGCCCGAGGCACAAAGCCTATAGAATGGGATGGATGGATGGATGGATGGATGGATGGATGGATGGATGGATGGATGGATGGATGGATGGACGGATGGACGGACGTACAGACGGACAGATGTCCCACGGAAGTGGGGGACAGAGCTCCGGGATGGGACTTTTGGGGATATCTGTCACAGATGTCAGGTCAGGGAGAAGATTGCAGTGGGTTGGGGGGCGGGGGGCAGGGGGATGATCAGTGGAGTCGCTGGGGTGTGGGGCGGAGCCTCGGGTGGGGGGACGGTGGGACCTTTGGTATGTCACAGATGTCAGGTCAGGGACAGAGACGAGCGGGGGATCAGAATCGTCTATCCAGAGGGAGGGGGAGGGTTGGACCAGGGGATTCCAAGGGGAGGAAGGCCATACCTGTGTACCCTGGAACCAGGCTGCAGCTAAGTCTCTCATGTCCGTGCCAGGAAAGCCGTTCCTTGCGGGGGAGATCAGGGGACCGCGGAGGCTGGGTCGGGGCCAGCAGCACATAGCGGGTGGGGGCCGGGCTGGGGCCGGAGGGTCCCGCAGCAGCCGGGCAGTCAAATGTCCATAGGTGTGGCCCAGGCTGAAGCGGAGCTGTGGGCAGTGCCCGGAATACCTGGGGATACATTTCCCAGGCCTCCTAACTTCCCCATTTTCCCCCACCGTGCCCCTTCCCAGACCCCCACGGCCTTCCCACGGCCCCCAAACAATCTCGGACTAGGCTGGGGTTCAAGGGTCAGGGAGGTGAGAAGGGGCAAGAGGAAATGGAGCCTCCAGCCGGGATGGCTACGTGCTCACCCCGGGGCTACTCTGCCAGGGAAGGGCAGGGCCGGTCGCCATGGAGATGACACCACGCATCCGTACCAGGAGCAGGGCCTCACTAGACTCTCCGCAGACGTGACCCCTGCCCTTCGGCCCCCCAGGACCCTTTCCCCATCCCTCAGCCGGCCAGAGCCGGAGGAGGGGGAGAGAGGGGAGGTGTATGTGTGGGTTTGGGGGGGGGAAAGGGTGGGCGCTAGGGTGGGAAGGGGCTCTGGACCCCAAGTGCTTATGAGGGTCGGGTCAGGGAGAAGAGAAACCGCGCTTACCCTGGGATGTGGTGTCGGTTCGGGCGGGTTAGTCCCGGGGGAAAGGACCCGGCCATGGCCCCCGCTCCCGGGACAGTGTCTCTCCTGCCGGAGCCCCAGCTGGGCGGGATGGGCGGAGCGGAGCAGGAGCGGGAGGAGCGTTCTGCTCCATCCCCTCCCCTGTCAGTGGGACTGAGCGGGACAATGGGGCGGCAGGGCCAGCTTGCTTCTCCAACCTGGGACAGGAGATCGGGCTTCACTGTAGCAGGGAAGACTCCTTCCCACGCTCGTCAGACGCGACCCCCGCCGGGATGCTCCCAAAATGTTATCTCTTCTGCCAGGCAGCGGTCTGGCCCGGCCTTCCCGGCCTGCGCCTTTTCGTGTCCTTCCCGATCTATCCCTCCCCACTCTGTCCCGCCCTGTCCAACTCCGCTTGCCTTCGCCCTCTTTCTCCCTCTCCCCTTCCTTCCCCTTCTTTCTCCCTCTCCCCTTCCTAACCCCTCCATCCTTCCTTCTCCCTCTCCCCCGACACCCTTCACCCTTTCTCTTCCCTTTCCCCTTCCTTTCCCTCTTCGCCCTTCCTTCTCCCTCTCACCTTCCTAACCCCTTCATCCTTCCTTCTTCCTCTCCCCTTAGCCCTTCCTCCTCCCTTTCCCCTTCCTTCTCCCTTCTTTCTCCCTCTCCTCTTCCTTTGCCCTTCTTTCTCCCTCTCACCTTCCCAACCCCTTCACCCTTCCTTCTCCCTCTCCCCCTTCACCCTTCCTTCTCCCTCTTCCCCTTCCTAATCCCTTCCTTCTTCCTTCTTCCTTTTCTCTTCACCCTTCCTTCCCCTTCTTTCTCCCTCTCCCCTTCCTTCCTCCTTTGCTCTTCCTCTTCCCTTTCCCCTTCCTTCTCCCTCTCCCCTTCCTAACCCTTTCATCCTTCCTTTTTCCTTCGCCCTTCCTTCTCTCTTTCCCCTTCCTTCTCCCTCTTCCCCTTCCTTCCCTCTTCGCCCTTACTTCTCCCTCTCCCCTTCTTAACCCCTTCATCCTTTCCTTCTCCCTTTCCCCCACCCTTCTTTCTCCCTTTTCCCCTTGCTTCCCTCTTTGCCCTTCTCCCTCTCCCCTTCCTAACCCCTTCATCCTTTCTTTTTCCTTCCTCCTCCCTTCCCCCTTCCTTCCCCCTCCCTTCCCCCTCCCTTCCCCCTTCCTTCCCCCTTTGCCCTTTGCCCCTTCCTCTCCCCCTTCCTTCCCCTTCCTTCCCCTTCCTTCCCCTTCCCCTTCCTTCCCCTTCCTTCTCCCCTTCCCCTTCCTTCCCCCTTTGCCCTTTCTCCTCCCTTCCCCCTTTCTTTCCCTTTCCCCCTTCCTTCCCCCTTTGCCCTTTCTCCTCCCTTCCCCCTTCCTTCCCCCCCCTTCCCCCTTCCTTCCCCCTTCCCCCTTTTGCCCTTTCTCCTCCCTTCCCCCTTCCTCCCCCTTCCTTCCCCCTTCCCCCTTCCTCCCCCCTTCCTTCCCCTTTCCCCCTTCCTTCCCCCTTTGCCCTTTCTCCTCCCTTCCCCCTTCCTTCCCCCCCCTTCCCCCTTCCTTCCCCCTTCCCCCTTCCTTCCCCCTTTGCCCTTTCTCCTCCCTTCCCCCTTCCTTCCCCCTTCCTTCCCCCTTCCCCCTTCCTCCCCCCTTCCTTCCCCTTTCCCCCTTCCTTCCCCCTTTGCCCTTTCTCCTCCCTTCCCCCTTCCTTCCCTCTTCACCCTTCCTTCCCCCTCTCACCTTCTTAACCCCTTCATCCTTCCTTCTCCCTCTTCACCCTTCCTTCTCCCTTTCCCCTTCCTTCCCTCTTTGCCCTTCTTCCTCTCCCCTTCCTAACCCTTTCATCCTTCCTTTCTTTCCCCTTCACTCTTCCTTCTCCCTCTCCCATTCCTACTCCCCTTCGCCCTTCCTCCACCTTTTCCGCACTCACGGTCTTTCCGATGGGCAGAGGCCTGCAAAGCTGCGGATCGCCTGGGACCATTACTCAAAAAGAAAGGTCGGTCCGGAAACTGGTAATGTCTCCGCCGTCTGAGCAGGCGATTAGCTGCTCTGCATCTAAGGCACAAAGAGAGCGAATCGAGGCAGAGGTCTGCCCCACCTGTAGTCCCGGACCTGCCCCTGCTCTCCCAGCCCCCCTCCTCTGGCCCCCATGCACTGGAAAGTGAGGACACTCAATCAATCAATATTTATTGAATGCTTACTGTATGCAGAACACTGTTCTAAGCGCTTGTAAGAATACAGTACAGCGGAGTTGGTAGACACATTCCCGTTCCACAAGGCTTTTACATTTCGGCAGGGGAGATGGACATTAAAATAAATTAGGGCTACGTATATAAGTGCTATGGGGCTGAGGGTGGGATGAATATCAAGGGCTTAAAGGGTACATATCCAATATCCAAATCCATAGGTGATGCAGAAAGGAACAGAGTAGGGGAAATGAGGGTTTAGTCAGGGAAGAAGGCTTCTTGGAGGAGATGTGATTTTAGGGGGACTTTGAAAGTGGGAAGAGTGATGGTTTGACGTAAATGAAAAGGGAGGGAGTTCCGGGCCAGAGGGAGGACAAGGGAGAGAGTCTGTGAGGCGAAAGAAGGGATTGAGATACAGAGTGAAGGTTGGTATTAAGAGGAGCAGAATGTGCAGGCTGGGTGGTAGTAGGAAATCAAGAGAGGGTGAGCTGACAGAGTGCCTTAAAGTCATTGGTAGGGAGTTTGATGCAGAGGAGGATGGGCAACCACCGGAGTTTCTTGAGGAGTGAATGGTGGACTGAGCTTTTTTCAGAAAAATGATTTGGGCTGCATAATGAAGTATGGACTGGAGTGGGGAAGAGAATCGGGGTCAGGCTGTGGAGAGAGGTGATGCGTGATTAGTAAAGGGCGCAAAACCTGCAACCTGGGCTCCCTCCCCATCCAGCCAGTTTACCCCAACTAGTGGATTAATCAATTGATTAATAGTATTTACTGAGCACCTACTATGTGTGGAACGCTCAGCTAAGCACTTGGGAGAGTCCAGTAGAATTGGAAAACACAATCCCTGACCTCAAGGAGTTCACAATCTGGAGGGGGCGGGGATAGATACAAAATAAATTACAAATAGAAGGAAATTTGGGAAGAGAAAAACAGATATGTTGGATGAAAAGGGCTTAAATAATAGATCGTGTTTCTCGATAGCTACAGAAGTGCCGCGGGTAATTCTGAGTACGCAGGTGACCTCAAAGGGCTAGGGAGAAGGAAAATGGATCTGGGAAACCCTCCAGGAGGAGGTGGGATTTCAGAAGAACTTTGAAGATGGGGAAAACTGGTCAATCAAACAATCAATCCATCCACCACATTTTATTGAGCACTTATTTATTTATTGAACACATTTATGGAGCACATTTATTGAGCATTTTACTCCGTTCTTCGGAGAGAACGATACAACAGGGTTGGTCTGTTGGATCCAAAAGGAGGAGGGAGTTCCAGGCAGGAAGAAGGGTGTGAACCAGAGGTTGGAGGAAGGGGAGATGAGAAGCAGCACAGCCTGGTCGATAGAGCATGGGCCTGGAAATCAGGAGGAAGTGGGTTCTAATCCCGGCTCCGCCATTTGTCTGCTGTGTGACCCTGAGCAAGTCAGTTCACTTCTCTGTGCCTCAGTAAAATGGAGATTAAGACTGTGAGTCCCATGTGGGACGGAGCCTGTGTCCAACCGACTAGCTTGTATCTACTCCAGTACTTCGGTGCTCAGTACAGTGTCTGGCACATAGTTAGCGTTTAACAAATACCACTGGGAAAAAAAAAAAAAACGGTGAGCCAGGGCCTAGTGAGTAGCGGGGAAGTATTGAAGAATGCAAGCTGGGGAGAAGAGAATAGATAAGCAGGAACTGATGATACACCTTAAAGCCAATGATCAGGAGTTTGTGTTCGATGAGGAGACAAATGGGAAACCATTAGAGGCTTTAATGGAGCAGGGAGACATTGTACAGAATTACATTTTAGAAACATAATTTTGTCAGCAGAGCGAAAGATGAGCTGGAATGAGTTGGAGATGAGATTAGAGGCAGGGAGACCAGTGAGGAAGATGACTCAGTAGTCTAGCCAGGAGATGACGAGGGGCCCGGTCCAAGGTGCTGGCCACTTGGATGGAAAGTAGCAGAACCAGGATTACCGCATCGGCCTCCTCTCTCATCTCCCAGCCTCCCGTCTCTCCCCGCTTCAGTCTGTACTTCACTCTGCTGCCCGGATTCTCTTTCTACAGAAACGCTCTGGGCCTGTCACCCCCCTCCTCAAATATCTCCAGTGGTCGCCTCTCAACCTTCGCATGAAGCAAAAACTCCTCACTCTCGGCTTCAAAGCTGTCCATCCCCCGGCCCCCTCCTCCCTCGCCTCCCTTCTCTCCTTCTCCAGCCCAGCCCTCACGCTCAGCTCCTCTGCCGCCGCTAGCCTCCTCACCGGGCCTCCTTCTCGCCTGTCCCGCCCTGGCCCCCGTCCTACCTCTGGCCTGGAACGCCCTCCCTCCTCACATCCGCCGAACTACCTCTCTTCCCCCCCTTCAAACCCCTCCTGAGAGCTCACCTCCTCCAGGAGGCCTTCCCAGACTGAACCCCCCTTTTCCTCTCCTCCTCCTCCCCTCCCCATCGCCCCGGCTCCCTCCCTCTGCTCTACCCACCTCCCTGCCTCACAACACTTGTGCATATTTGTACATATTTATTATTCCATTTATTTTATTAATGATGTGTATATATCTATAATTCTATTGATCTATTTGGATGCTCTTGATGCCTGTCTACTTGTTTTGTTGCCTGTCTCCCCCCTTCTAGACTGTGAGCCCGTTGTTGGGTGGGGATTGTCTCTGTCTGTAGCCGAATTGTACTTTCCAAGAGCTTAGTGCAGTGCTCTGCACACAGTAAGTGCTCAATAAATATGACTGAACGAACGAACGAACCCAGGTCCCCTTGACTCCCACGTCTGTGCTCTTTCTTGACCATGCTGCTTCTCCTGGAGAGAAGAGGAAATATGCAATTGCAGAAGAGTTGAAAGACAGGAGGAATCAGGTAGTTGTGGTTGTTAATAAACAGAGGGAAGCAACGTAGTTTAGCGGAAAGAGCCCGGGCTTGGGAGGCAGAGGTGGTGGGTTCTAATCCCGGCTCTGCCACGTATCAGCTGGGTGTCTTTGGGGGAGTCTCTTCGCTTCTCTGTGCCTCAGTTCCCTCATCTGTCAAATGGGGATGAAGACTGTAAGCCCCACGTGGGACAACCTGATTACCTTGGATCTACCCCAGTGCTTAGAACAGTGCTTGGCACATAGTAAGCACTTAACTAATACCAACATTATTATTATTACTATTCCCATGGCTTCGGCTACCACCTTAATGTAGATGACTCCCAAATCTACCTTTCAAGCCCTGAACTCTCACCTCCTCTGAAATCTCACATTTCCTCTTGCCTCCCGGACCCCACCACTTGGGTGTCTAAAACTGTCTAAATATATCTAAAATCGAGCTCTTCATCTTCCCTCCCCGATCTACTCGTCCACCTAACTTTCCCATCACAGTCGACAAGACTACCATCTTCCTGTCTCCGAAAGACTTAACCTCTTCAAATCTGAACAGCTCTCCCCCTGTTCAAAATCCTAAAATTCCACCTCCATCATCCTGCCTTCCCCATTTAATTCCTGACTCCTGGGTCATACCAGTCCAGCAGCTCATGTGCCCATCCCCTGCTCTTGTGAGAAATGGCCTGGTCTAGTGGGAAGGGCATGGGCCTGGACGTCAGAGGACCCGAGTTCTAATCCCGGCTCCGCTACTTGCCTGCTGTGTGACCTTGGCCGTGTCACTTAAGTTCTCCGTTCTTCAGTTCCCTTGTCTGTAAAATGGTGGTTCGGTGTCCGTTTCCCCTCCAACTTGGACTCCGAACCCTGTGTGGGACAGGTTGTGCCCGACCTGATTATCTTGTATCTTACCTCAGCTTTTAGTACCGTGCCTCAGCACAAGGTATATTGCATTGCACCCGGTGGGCGCTCAATAATAAAGGTGGTATTTGTTAAGCGCTTACTATGTGCCAAGGACTATACTAAGCGCTGGGGTAAATACAAGGTAATCAGGTTGTCCCACATGGGGCTCACAGTCTTCATCCCCATTTGACAGATGAGGGAACTGAGTCACAGAGAAGTGAAGTGACCCGCCCCAAATCACCCAGCTGATAGGTGGCGGAGCCGGGATTAGAACCCACGGCCTCTGACTCCCAAGCCCGGGCTTTGTCCACTAAGCCACGCTGCTTCTCATCATATCAACAGCAGTATTGAGAGGCAGTGTGGCCTAATGGAAAGAACACAGACCAGAGAGTCAGAGGACCTGGGTTTTAATCCCAGCTCTACCACTTGTCCCTGCCTGACTGGGGCAAGTCGGTTAACTTAACTTTGCCTTAGTTTCCTCCCCTGTAAAATGGGCATGGAATTCATTCATTCGTTCAATCGTATTTATTGAGCGCTTACTACGTGCAGAGCACTGTACTAAGCGCTCGGAATGTACAATTCGGCAACGGATGGAGCCAATCCCTGCCCAACAACGGGCTCACAGTCTAAACGGGGGAGACAGACGACGAGACAAAACAAAACAAAACAAGTAGTCTGGTGTCAATATCATCAAGATAAATAGAATTATGTTCTCTATCCTTCCTGCACACTGCGAGCCTCACGTTGAGACAGAGATTAGGTCTGATCCGATTATCTTACTTCTACCCCAGTGCTGAGCATATGGTAGTGCTTAACAAATACAATTAATAGTAGAAATGATATTTTATGAAGCGCTCCCTTGGAGGGGTATGTGGGAAGTGCCGGATACAGAAGTGACACATTCGAACAAGAAGCTTAACGGTGGGGGATTGAGAGGGGCGATAAACAAGATAAAAGGGTGGAGGGATGTGTGCAGAATGCCATTTTAGCAAAATGATATGGGCGACACGCTCGGGACAGTGCTCTGCACATAGTAAGCGCTCAATAAGTACCATTGAATGAATAAAGAATGGGTCGGACTCTGGAGGTGTTGATTCCCTTGATGGACAGCGAAACCAAAGAAGTAGGCAGGCATCCATATAAAGAAATAGAATTATAGATCTATAGGCCCCTTGGAGGAGATGTGACGGGTGGGTCCCGTCGCGCTTCAGAGTATTCTTCATTCCGCTGCCCGGCTCATCTTCCTGCAGAAACGGTCTGGGCACGTCACTCCCCTTCTTAAAAACCTCCAGTGGTTGCCCATCGACCTCCACACGAAACAAAAACTTCTCACTCTAGGCTTCAGGGCTCTCCATCACCTTGTCCCCTCCTACCTCTCCTCCCTTCTCTCTTTCCACTGCCCACCCCGCACGCTCCGCTCCTCTGCCACCCACCTCCTCACCGTCCCCCGTTCTCGCCTATCCCGCCGTCGACCCCCGGGCCACGTCCTCCCACGGTCCTGGAACGCCCTCCCTCCTCACCTCCGCCAAACTGATTCTCTTCCCCTCTTCGAAGCCCTACTTAGAGCTCACCTCCTCCAAGAGGCCTTCCCAGACTGAGCTCCCCCTTTTCCCTCTGCTCCCTCTGCTCCCCCTTTACCCCCCTTCACCTCCCCTCAGCTAAGCCCTCTTTTCCCCCCTTTCCCTCTGCTCCTCCCCCTCTCCCTTCCCCTCGTCAGCACTGTGCTCGTCCGCTCAACTGTATATATTTTTATTACCCTACTTATTTTGTTAATCAGATGTACATCACCTTGATTCCATTTATCGCTACTGTTTTACTGAGATGTACATCCCCTTGATTCTATTTATTGCTATTGGTTTTGTCTGTCTCCCCCGATTAGACTGTAAGCCCGTCAATGGGCAGGGACTGTCTCTATCTGTTGCCGATTTGTACAGTCCAAGCGCTGAGTACAGTGCTCTGCACATAGTAAGCGCTCAATAAATACGATTGAATGAATGAATGAATGAATGAATGAATGAATGAATGAATGAATGAGGTGCCAAGGCAGGGCCCGGAGCCGGAGTTTCATTCATTCCATCGTATTGAGTGGGTGCTTACTGGGCGCAGAGCACTGGACTAAGCGCTTGGAAAGTACAATTTGGCGAGAGAGAGACAATCCCTGCCCACAACGGGCTCACCGTCTAGAAGGGGAAGCGGAGGGGGGGAAGACAGACAGCAACACCAAAGAAGTAGGCAGGCATCGATATAAATAAATAGAATTATAGATATACACACAGCATCATGGAGTAGATACAATTCATTCAATAGTATTAATTGAGCGCTTACTATGTGCAGAGCACTGTACTAAGCGCTTGGGATGAACAAGTCGGCAACAGATAGAGACAGTCCCTGCCGTTTGACGGGCTTACAGTCTAATCGGGGGAGACGGACAGACAAGAACAATGGCACTAAACAGCGTCAAGGGGAAGAACATCTCGTAAAAACAATGGCAACTAAATAGAATCAAGGTGATGGGGTTGTCCCAAGTGGGGCTTATAGTCTTCATCCCCATTCATTCATTCATTCATTCATTCAACGGTATTTATTGAGCGCTTACTGGGTGCAGAGCACTGTACTAAGCGCTTGGAAAGTACAATTGAAGCAGCGTGGCTCAGTGGAAAGAGCCAGGGCTTGGGAGTCAGAGGTCATTCATTCATTCATTCATTCAATAGTATTTATTGAGCGCTTACTATGTGCAGAGCACTGTACTAAGCGCTTGGGATGAACAAGTCGGCAACAGATAGAGACAGTCCCTGCCATTTGACGGGCTTACAGTCTAATCGGGGGAGACGGACAGACAAGAACAATGGCACTAAACAGCGTCAAGGGGAAGAACATCTCGTAAAAACCGATGGCAACTAAATAGAATCAAGGCGATGTACAATTCATTAACAAAATAAATAGGGTAACGAAAATATATACAGTTGAGCGGACGGGTACAGTGCTGTGGGGATGGGAAGGGAGAGGTGGAGGAGCAGAGGGAAAAGGGGAAAATGAGGCTTTAGCTGCGGAGAGGTAAAGGGGGGATGGCAGAGGGAGTAGAGGGGGAAGAGGAGCTCAGTCTGGGAAGGCCTCTTGGAGGAGGTGATTTTTAAGTAAGGTTTTGAAGAGGGAAAGAGAATCAGTTTGGCGGAGGTGAGGAGGGAGGGCGTTCCGGGACCGCGGGAGGACGTGACCCAGGGGTCGACGGCGGGATAGGCGAGACCGAGGGACGGCGAGGAGGTGGGCGGCAGAGGAGCGGAGCGTGCGGGGTGGGCGGTAGAAAGAGAGAAGGGAGGAGAGGTAGGAAGGGGCAAGGTGATGGAGAGCCTCGAAGCTTAGAGTGAGGAGTTTTTGTTTGGAGCGGAGGTCGATAGGCAACCACCGGAGTTGTTTAAGAAGGGGTGTGACATGCCCAGATCGTTTCTGCAGGAAGATGAGCCGGGCGGCGGAGTGAAGAATAGACCGGAGCGGGGCGAGAGAGGAGGAAGGGAGGTCAGAGAGAAGGCTGACACAGTAGTCTAGCCGGGATATAACGAGAGCCCGTAATAGTAAGGTAGCCGTTTGGGTGGAGAGGAAAGGGCGGATCTTGGCGATATCGTAGAGGTGAAACCGGCAGGTCTCGGTAACGGATAGGATGTGTGGGGTGAACGAGAGGGACGAGTCAAGGATGACACCGAGATTGCGGGCCTGCGGGACGGGAAGGATGGTCGTGCCATCCACGGTGATGGAGAAGTCTGGGAGCGGACCGGGCTTGGGAGGGAAGATGAGGAGCTCAGTCTTGCTCACGTTGAGTTTTAGGTGGCGGGCAGACATCCAGGTGGAGACGTCCCGGAGGCAGGAGGAGATGCGAGCCTGAAGGGAGGGGGAGAGGACAGGGGCGGAGATGTAGATCTGCGTGTCATCTGCGTAGAGATGGTAGTCAAAGCCGTGAGAGCGGATGAGTTCACCGAGGGAGTGAGTGTAAATGGAGAACAGAAGAGGGCCAAGAACTGACCCTTGAGGAACTCCAACAGTTAAAGGATGGGAGGGGGAGGAGGCTCCAGCGTAGGAGACCGAGAATGATCGGCCAGAGAGGTAAGAGGAGAACCAGGAGAGGACAGAGTCCGTGAAGCCAAGGTGAGATAAGGTATGGAGGAGGAGGGGATGGTCAACAGTGTCAAAGGCAGCAGAGAGGTCAAGGAGGATCAGGAGGTCATGGGTTCGAATCCCGGTTCTGCCACCTGTCAGCTGTGTGACTGTGGGCGAGCCACTTCGCTTCTCTGTGCCTCAGTTACCTCATCTGTCAAATGGGGATGAAGACTGGGAGCCTCACGTGGGACAACCCGATGAACCTCCAAATGTCCCCCAGCGCTTAGAACGGTGCTCTGCACGTAGTAAGCGCTTAACAAATACCAACACTATTATTATTACAATTCAGCACCAAAGAGAGACAGTCCTTACCAACCTACGGAGGAGGGAACTGAGGCCCGGAGGAAGTGAAATTACCATTACCCTATTTGTTAATGAGATATACATCACTCTGCTTCTATTTATCTGCTATTGTTTTAATGAGATGTCCTTCCCCTTGCTTCTATTTATTGCTATTGTTCTTGTCTGCCTGTCTCCCCCGATTACACTGTGAGCCCGCCAAAGGGCAGGGACTGTCTCTATCTGTTACCGATTTGTCCATTCCCAGCGCTTAGCACCGTGCTCTGCACAGAGTAAGCGCTCAATAAATACTATTGAATGAATGAATGAAATGACTGGCCCAAGGTCACCCAGCCGTTGGGTGCACCGAGCCACGCTGCTGCTCGCTAAGACACGAAAGGGTTAAGAGCAGGCCGCCCCCCCCACCCCCTCGACGCGCATGCGCGCGCAGGCCTCGCCTCATTTGCAAGCCCCGCCCCCTTTTCAGGCCCCGCCCACCCGCTGCGCGCGCAGGCCTCGCCTCGTTGGTAGGCCCCGCCCCCTCGTCGCGCGCACACGCCGGCCCCGCCCCCTTCTGCAGGCCCCGCCCACACGCTGCGCGCGCAGGTCCCGCCTCCTCCGCCGGCCCCGCCCCCCAGGAGAGAACCAGCGTGGCTCAGTGGAAGGAGCCCGGGCTGGGAAGTCCGAGGTCAGGGGTTCGAATCCCGCCTCTGCCCCTTGTCTGCTGGGTGACTGCGGGCGAGTCACTTCACTTCTCTGGGCCTCAGTGACCTCATCTGTCCAATGGGGATGAAGACTGGGAGCCCCACGGGGGACCACCTGATGACCCTGTCTCTCCCCCAGCGCTTAGAACAGTGCTCTGCCCCTAGTAAGCGCTTAACAAATAGCAACATTATTATTATGATCACTTCACTTCTCTGGGTCTCAGTTCCCACATCTGTAAAATGGGGATGAAGACTATGAGCCCCACATGGGACAATTGATTCCCCTGTCTCTCCCCCAGCGCTTAGAACAGTGCTCTGCCCATAGTAAGCGCTTAACAAATACCAACATTTTTATTATTATTAGAAGCAGCGTGGCTCAGTGGAAAGAGCCCGGGCTGGGGAGTCCGAGGTCAGGGGTTCGAATCCCGCCTCTGCCCCTTGTCAGCTGGGTGACTGTGGGCGAGTCACTTCACTTCTCTGGGCCTCAGTGACCTCATCTGTCCAATGGGGATGAAGACTGGGAGCCTCACGTGGGGCGACCTGATGACCCTGGATCTACCCCAACGGTGCTCTGCACATAATAAGCGCTTAACGCATACCGATATTTTCATGGCGCCTAGAACAGTGCTCCGCACATAGTAAGCGCTTAACAAATACCGACATTATTATTAACGCATACCAACGTTTTCACGGCGCTTAGAACAGTGCTCGGCACATAGTAAGCGCTTAACACACACCAACATTTTCATCGCGCTTAGCACAGTGCTGTGCACATAGTAAGCGCTTAACGCACGCCAACACTTTCATCGCGCTTAGCACAGTGCTCGGCACATAGTAAGCGCTTAACGCACACCAACATTTTCACTGCGCTTAGCACAGTGCTCTGCACATAGTCAGCTAAGAGAGACCAACATTTTTAGTAGTAGTAGTAGTAGTAGTATTCGCTCTCAGGCCCCGCCCCCTCCGCAGGCCCCCGCCGCGCGCGCCGCCCCCGCCCCCGCCGCGCGCGCGCGCGCTCAAGCTCCGCCACCCCCCGCCGCGCGCCCCGGCCCCCAACCCCCCCCCCCCGCCGCGCGCGCCCTCAGGCTCCGTCCCTCAGCCGCCGGCGCCGGCCCCGCCCCTTCCATAGCTCCCCGCCCCCTCCTCTGGCCCCGCCCCTCCTCTGGCCCCGCCCCTTCCATAGCTCCCCGCCCCCTCCTCTGGCCCCGCCCCTCCTCTGGCCCCGCCCCTTCCATAGCTCCCCGCCCCCTCCTCTGGCCCCGCCCCTCCTCTGGCCCCGCCCCTTCCATAGCTCCCCGCCCCCTCCTCTGGCCCCGCCCCTCCTCTGGCCCCGCCCCTTCCATAGCTCCCCGCCCCCTCCTCTGGCCCCGCCCCTCCTCTGGCCCCGCCCCTTCCAGAGACCCCGCCCCCTCTGCCGGCCCCGCCCCTTCCCCCCGCCGCGCGCGCCGGCCACGCCCCCTCTGCCGGCCCCGCCTCTTCCCCCGGCCCCGCCCCCTCTGCCGGCCCCGCCTCTTCCCCCGGCCCCGCCCCCTCTGCCGGCCCCGCCTCTTCCCCCGGCCCCGCCCCCTCCGTCGGCCCCGCCCCTTCCGTAGCCCCGCCCCCTCCTCTGGTCCCGCCACTTCCTCCGGCCCCGCCCCCTCTGCCGGCCCCGCCCCTCGCCGCGCCTGCCGTCCTCGCCCCCGCCCCGCCCCTTCCTCCGGCTCCGCCCCCTTCGCGCGCGCCGTCCTCGCCCCCGCCCCCTCCTCTGGCCCCGCCTCTTCCTCCGGCCCCGCCCCCTCTGCCGGCCCCGCCCCCGCCGCGCGCTCAAGCTCCGCCCCCCCCGCCGCGCGCCCCGGCCCCAAACCCCCCGCCGCGCGCGCCCTCAGGCTCCGTCCCTCAGCCGCCGGCGCCGGCCCCGCCCCTCCTCTGGCCCCGCCCCTTCCTCCGCCCCCGCCGCCGGGGCGCCCTCCGGCCCCGCCCCTTCCATAGACCCCGCCCCCTCTGTCGGCCCCGCCCCTTCCCCCCCGCCGCGCGCGCCGGCCCCGCCCCTTCCACAGCCCCCGCCCCCTCTGCCGGCCCCGCCCCTTCCATCGCCCCGCCCCCTCCTCCGGCCCCGCCCCTTCCATAGACCCCGCCCCCTCTGTCGGCCCCGCCCCTTCCCCCTCGCCGCGCGCGCCGTCCTCGCCCCCGCCCCCTCTGTCGGCCCCGCCCCTTCCCCCTCGCCCCGCCCCCTCCTCCGGCCCCGCCTCTTCCTCCGGCCCCGCCCCCTCTGCCGGCCCCGCCCCTCGCCGCGCGCGCCGGCCTCGCCCCCGCCCCGCCCCCTCCTCCGGCTCCGCCCCCTTCCTCCGACCCCGCCCGCCGCCGCGCGCTCCGGCCCCGCCCCCCGCGCCGTCCTCGCCCCCGCCGCGCGCTCCGGCCCCGCCTCTTCCTCCGGCCCCGCCCCCGCCGCGCGCGCCGGCCTCGCCCCCGCCGCGCGCGCGCGCTCCGGCCCCGCCCCTCGCCCCGCGCGCGCGCGCGCGCCCAGGCGGCGGCGGCGGCGGCGGCGCCGGTCCCGGTCCCGGTCCCGGTCCCGGTCCCGGTCCCGGGGGGAGCGCGGCCTAGAAGCGTCCGGGGTGGGGCAGCGCGCCCGGGGCCGCGGCCTCCCCGGTGCCGGTCCCCGGCCATGTGACGGGCCGGGCGGGGTGCGGGCGGCGGCCATGGCCGGGGAGCGGGCGGCGCTGCGGGGGGCCGGGCCGGGCCCGGGGGCCTGGTCCCCCGCCGCCTCCTCCTCCGCCTCCTCCTCCTCGTCCTCCTCGTCCTCCTCCTACCGGGCGCTGCGCAGCGCCGTGTCCAGCCTGGCCCGGGTGGACGACTTCCACCGGGCGGAGAAGATCGGGGCCGGCTTCTTCTCCGAGGTCTACAAGGTGCGGGGGGGGCGGGGGGGGGGGGCTTCCTTCCTCCGCCCCCTCCCCGAGCGCTCCGCCTGCACCCCGCGCTCGGGTGCGGAGCCCCGGGCGAAGCGCTCGGCGTGCACGGTTCAATTGCATTGATCGAGCTCCTGTTGGGTGCGGAGGGCTGGGCGAAGCGCTCGGCATGCACGGTTCGTCCATTCGATTGTATCGATCGAGCGACTATTGGGTGCGGAGCACTGGGCGAAGCGCTCGGCATGCACGGTTCGTCCATTCGATTGTATCGATCGAGCGACTATTAGGTGCGGAGCACTGGGCGAAGCGCTCAGCATGCACGGTTCGTCCATTCGATTGTATCGATCGAGCGCCTATTGGGTGCGGAGCACTGGGCGAAGCGCGTTGATCGAGCGCCTATTGGGTGCGGAGCACTGGGCGAAGCGCTCGGCATGCACGGTTCGTTCATTCGATTGTATCGATCGAGCGCCTATTGGGTGCGGAGCACTGGGCGAAGCGCATTGATCCAGCGACTATTGGGTGCGGAGCACTGGGCGAAGCGCTCGGCATGCACGGTTCGTCCATTCGATTGTATCGATCGAGCGACTATTAGGTGCGGAGCACTGGGCGAAGCGCTCGGCATGCACGGTTCGGTCCTTCGATTGTATCGATCGAGCGACTGTTGGATGTGGAGCACTGGCCGAAGCGCTCGGCATGCACGGTGCGTTCACTTGTATTGATCGAGCGCCTACCGGGCGCAGAGCCCTCCACTAAACGCTCGAAAGGTACAGTCCGTTCATTCAGTTGCATTGATCGAGCGCCTACCGGGTGCGGAGCCCTCGACTAAGCGCTCGGGATGAGCTGTGAGCCCGTCAAAGGGCAGGGACTGTTCCTGTTACCGCTTTGTCCATTCCAAGCGCTTAGTACAGTGCCCTGCACCTGGTAAGCGCTCGAGAGATACCATCGAACGAGTGGACGTACAGTCCGTTCAATCGGTCGTATCGATGGAGCGCTTACCGGGTGCGGAGCGCTGGACCGGGCGCTTGGTATGTGCAGTTCATAGTGGTGGTATTTGTTAAGCGCTTACTATCCGCCGAGCACTGTTCCAAGCTCCGGGGTAGATACACGCTCGTCACTTTGTCCCACACGGGGGCCTCGCAGGCTTCATCCCCATTTTCCAGATGAGGGAACCGAGGCCCATTCGTTCAGTCGTATCGATCGAGCGCCTACCGGGTGCAGAGCACTGGACGAAGCACTCGGAATATACAGTTTGGCAAGAGAGAGAGAGACGATCCCCGCTCGACAGTGGGTTCACGGGCCGGCTCGACGGCCCCGCCGCGGACTCGGTTTCCCCGGCCGTTGGGCTCCGCGGCCGGACCCCCCCCCCCCGCCCTTCCGTCCCCCAGAGGGTCCCGAGCCGAATCTTCCCTTCCTCCGTCTCCCCCCCCCCCCCCCCCACTTTCCAGGTGCAGCACCGGCAATCCGGGCAGATACTGGTCCTGAAGATGAACAAGCTGCCCAGTAACCGTGGCAACATGCTGCGGGAGGTGCAGCTCATGAATCAGCTGAGGCACCCCAACATCCTGCGGTGAGAGAACCCGGGAGGGCGGGGGCGGGGCGGGTTGGGACGGGGGACGGGGCTCCGCTCACGGCCTCCCCGCCCCCCCCTCCCCCCCCCCCCCCCGTGTCATCCCAGGTTGATGGGAGTTTGCGTGCACCAGGGACAGCTGCACGCCCTGACAGAGGTGAGGGCTCCATCGGGGACGGGGTGGGGGGCGGGGACCGGGCGAAGACCTCCGCGGGCAGAAGGGAGGCACTGGTGAAGGGGCGGGAGCGGGAGGGTGGTGACTCTCGTTCCTCCCGCCGTCCCTGTGCTTTCCGCGTCCCCGGGCCTCAGTATATGAACGGGGGCACCCTGGAGCAGCTGCTGGGCTCACCGGAACCCCTGGCCTGGCCGGTGCGGCTTCGCTTGGCCCTAGACATTGCCCGGGGCCTCCGCTACTTGCACGCCACGGGCGTCTTCCACCGTGACCTCACCTCCAAGGTACGGACTCTTCTGATCCCTCTCCCTCCACTCCTTCCTCTCCCGCCGAAAGACGCCCGCGGGCGGCGGTGTCCCGTTAAAGTCCCGCTGCGCGGCTCGGGGGCGGAAAGGGGGTGGAGAGCTACCGTTATCTCCCTCCCCCCTCGCGGCCAAGCCGTCACCCCGGACCTCACCTCGAGGGAACTGCCCTCCTCCCTCACCCCCCGGGAAAAGGGGGGAATCCCCCTCCGTAAGGGCTCCCCCACATCTCCGCCGCCCCTCCGGCAGCTGGGGGCGGCGTGCCGGGGAGAAGGGGTGCCGGGGAGGGGAGCGGCGGGGGTGGGAGCTGACCCAGACGCGTGTCTCAGAACTGCCTGGTGCGGCGAGAGGAGCAGGGACTCACAGCTGTGGTGGGCGACTTCGGGCTGGCCGAGAAGATCCCCGTCTACCGGTGAGACCCGTCTCCTCTCCTCCCCGGTGTCGGGCCGCCCTCCTCTCCCCGCTTCCGCTTCTCCTCCGTCGCCACCGGGACTCCCTTTGCCACCCTCCCTTCCCCGCCGGATTTGCCCTCCCTCCGCCCAGTCCCGACCACTTGGCTTCCCGAGGGCGGGGTCCCCTCCCAGAGCCAGAGGGGGAAGGGGAGCTCTGAGGCTCTTGCCGTTTCCTCTCTCCTCCCGCAGGGAGGGGGTGCAGATGGAGCCGTTGGCCGTGGTGGGCTCCCCGTATTGGATGGCGCCCGAGGTGCTGCGGGGGGAGTTGTATGATGAAAAGGTGAGAACTCGCCCCCACCCCTCCACGCCCGGATATCTGTGCGCGGCCTGAAGCCGCTCTCTCCCCTCTCCTCCGCTCCAGCCCTGCCTCGTGCCCTTCGCTTTGGTTTGTTATGACCCTGACCTGGGGTGGGAGGGACTGGACCTCCTGAGAGAGAAGAAGGTAGGCGGGGGGGCGGGGGGAGAAAGAGAGAGGGGAGAGAGAGAGAGAGAGACCCCCCATTGGTGGCAGATCAGAGGTTTGATCCAGCCTAATTCCGGTCCTTTCCTTTGCTCTGGCCCTCCCCCGCTCCTCAGGCGGATGTCTTTGCCTTTGGGATCATCCTGGGTGAGCTCATCGCCCGAGTCCCCGCTGACCCCGACTACCTGCCTCGAACAGAAGTGAGTGGTCCCGACCCGGCCCGTGTCGTTGGAGGGGTGGTGTGTGGGCAGGGTTCACACCAGGAGAAGATTGGGGCCGGGGGCGGTGGGGAGAAGGCCCCGAGAGCTGGACCCAGCCAAGGGACCCAGCCGGTCTGAGAAGTCTTCACTCCTCTTTAACTGTGGAAGGGCGGCCTGGAGGAGTGGACGCCGCCTGGAAAGTGCTTCCCGGTGGAGGGAATGATTCAGAAATTCTAGGAGGTGGGGAACTTTGGCTGGGCTGGGGAGAGGGACTGGGGGGGCACGGGAGGGGGGCCACGGGGAGAGGTAATAACCGAGGGAAGCCTGACAATCCCCCAACCCCCCTCCCCCCCCCCCGTCCTCTCTGCCCTCACAGGACTTTGGTCTGGACGTTGCCGCCTTCCAAGCCCTGGTAGGGGAGGACTGCCCCCCACCCTTCCTCCTCCTCGCCATCCACTGCTGCAGCGTAAGAGGCTCCGTCTCCCAGCCTCCAGGCTAACCCCGCACTGCGTCCAGCAGTCGTGTCATTCGGTGCCCCCGCCAAGCCAAAAACATTCTAAAACTTCACACCTACACCTTCTCCTCCAATCGTGAGCCCCGCAAATAGCGTGAGCGTCCCCGGCGTGGTCATCCTGGCCGCAGGCGGGCCCCCGGGAGGTGCTCCTGCGGCCCGAGCACAGCTTTGTAGCCAAACCCGGGGAGCCCGCGCCTCAGGAATCCAGGTGAACGCGCCCGCCCCGGCCGCCGCCCGCCCGAGCTCCCCAAATTTGGTCCCGGCTCCGGGGGCTCGTGGCGTCGATGCCCATCAATCCGCCGGGCTCTTGCTGTGCGGGAAGTGAATGGGGCAGATGGGAGGAGAGGACTCCAGACTCACCCCTCCTGCCCTGTGGCCGTGGGCTGGACATTCAGCCCCGAAGCAGGGACCTGTCCTCCTAGGGCTCCCCTGGAGGGGTGGGGGGGCGGATGGGAGGGGAAGGGCAGACTCTCCCCTGCGGGAGGGGGCCCCACTCTAGGACTAAGACTCATTCCTGGTAGTGGGAAGGGCAAATGACCAAGGGTTCCTGTTTTCCACTTCCCTCTTCACCAGCAAAAGAAATCAAATGGGAGCCGGTGACCAGGGCGCGTCATTCAAATAAGCGGAAGGACGGAAACGATTGACTGAGTAGTCCCTGAGGATGGGAAAAGACAAACGTCCCGTCTCTACACGGGGAAAGCACTGTCCTGAAAACTCTACATTGCTCAGGGTCACCTAGATCCTTGGGACGTTGCCCAAGTAACTTGCCACCGGGGAGGGAGAGTTGGAAGGGGTCGTGGAGGATCTGCGGTGAGGTCAGGGGAAGAGGTGGGCAGAGAAAGCCAGTATAGGAAGAGTTTGGTGAAGGAGGCGTAGGGAAGCTGAGAAAAAAAGACTCAGCTAGACCTTGGCCTCTTCTCCCCGCCACCTTCCCCTCTTCTCTTCATCCCACCTTGTCCAGGGTGTCTTGTCCCAAGGGTTTTCAAGGCAGGTCTCCCTCCTTTGCCTGTTGCGGGATTGACGCAGGAGCGTCTGCTCACCGACCTACATTCCGGGTGCATTAACACAGTAGATTAGGGCTAAGAGGGAAGGAAATGAGACTGGGTTGTTCAGACCGAGAGATGATCCTAAATGGGGCTGGGTTCCCTACGCGGGAACTGAAAAAATGCAGTGAGCCACCGGGAAAACAGCGTAAACGTGCGGCCGGCTCCCTCGAAGATGAAAAATCCGACCCAAACGCGGGATGGGGAGAGACGTGGTAGACTAGGGAAATAGAGATCTTAGGGTCAGAGCGGACCCGCCAGTAGACTCGGGCAGCAGCAGGTGGATCTTTATTAACAAAGCCGACTGTTGGGAATAGAAAACACTAATAATCATGGTACTTGTTATGCACTTACTATGTGCCAGGCACTGTTCTAAGCACTGAGGTAGATAGATGCGAGTTAATCGGGTTGGATACAGTCCCTGTCGCTCATGGGGCTCAGTCTTAATCCCCCTTTTACAGATGAGGTAACTGAGGCCCAGAGAAGTGAAGTGAGAAGTATTCTGACTTAGGCCCGGTCAGATCCTTTATCAGCATACTTGTCACCTTCCCAGGTCACTGCACATAAAAAAAGGATGCGGAGAATCTTAGTGAGGCTTCAGGGTAGAGGAACAGAATGGAAATACAGGTATGGAAAACAGAGCCTAAGGAAGAGGTGTATGGAGCTGTGGTGGTTTAACCCAGGAGTGAGGTTGCTGGCCAGCCCGTCGTTTGCGCCGAGGCCAAAGAAGAAGAAATGAGTTTAACGTAGAGATTTTGGGGCTGGCCAAAAAGGGTTTCTTGACCGCGAGAGGGATAGAACGCTAGGATTGGTTGTCCAGGGGACGCAGTTGGACTCCATCCCCCGGGAAGCTTGGGGAAAACAGACACCCGGCTCTAGATGAGTTAGCTGGGTGGAGGCAGGAGGCTGAGCCAGGTGACCTCCAAGGACTTCCCGGTTCCGGAGTCTGTGATCCCAAATGGGTCGTCTCTTCCGGGCTCCTCAGCCCCGCCGGGGTGAGGGGATAACTTGGGCTCCTTGGCATCGACCCGGAGGGGGTTATGAGGGAGCGAGAGGGCAGTGGAGGAACCCGAGAGAACCACTGGCGATGACCGAGCCCTTTGTCTGTTTGTCCCCGTAGATGGAGCCCAAGGCCCGGGCCCCTTTCGCTGAGATCGCCCAGCGCCTGGAGCAGATCCTGGAGCAGCACCCAGGACCCCCGGGCCGGCCCCAGCTATCTCCCCGCCGGATAGGCCCTCTCCTGCCGCCTGGGACGGAGGAGACGCCACCCCTCACGGGGGAGCCGGGGCCCTGGCAGAGTAAGGCACTGCCGTGCCCGAGGCCTCCAGCGTTCAAAGGAAGTGAGTCGGTTTCCTCTCTCGTCCGGGTCGTTTTCTCTGGATTCGACCGAGGGGGAGTTCTGCCGGGGAATCGGGGAGCAGCGAGGCTTGGGAGGGGAGAAGAAAAGAGATGAGGATCAGTGGTGCCGGAAGAGGGCTTACGCGCCCCGCGCGGGACCGCGGAGAAGGAGCGTGGCCTGGAGGGACGAGCCCGGGCCCGAAAGTTGCTCTGCCACAGGCCCGCTGTGTAACCTACGGCAATTGGCTCCACTTCTCTGGGCTCCAGCTTCCTCGTCTGTAAAGAGGAGCTGAAATACCTGTTCTCCCTCGCCCTGAGACTGTGAGTCCCACGTGTGGCCACAGACGATTATCTCGTATCTACCCTAGCTTTCATTTCCGTGGCGCGGAGTAAGTGCTCAACAAACACTATTATTATTATTACTGCTCTCAGGAGCGATAAGAGCAACCAGGCCTCAGGTTGGGTAATGCGGGTCGCGGTTACAGGCCGGGCCCCGGGGGAGTCGGTCTGGGCCGACCGTCCGTGTGTCTGTCCGCAGAGTTGACCCCACGCACCGATCCCGCCACCGCCTCCGCCCAGTGGTTGCTGCCGCCCCCTCCACCACCGGCTCCGGGCCTCCGTCTCTCCCGCAGCCGCTCGGACCTGCTCCCGCCGCCGCCGTCCCCCGCGCCGCCGGCCCGTGGCCGGAGGGACACCCTGCCCCGCGTCAATCCCTTTTCCCGGCGCGAGGACCTCAGAGGGGGCAAAATTAAACTCCTGGACACTCCCAGCAAGTCCGTCGTCTCCCTGACGCTCGACCCTCCGCCACTGCCGGCTTCCTGTCCGCCCCCGGTTGCCTCTGGGCCCCCAGGCCCCCTACCCTGGGCCCTCCTGCAGCCCGAGGCCTCCTCCCGCCGTTGCTGCTCCCTGCCCACCTCCCCAAAGCTTCCCCAGCGCCCGGAGCCCGCCCAGACCCCGCCGGGACCTCCGGCCGAGCCCGACGACCAGCCGGGTGGCCCCGAGCCGCCGCCCGGCCCGGATTCGCCGCGCCCGCCGCCCGCGCTCTCTCGGCCCGGGCTCTCCCCGACTCCGACCGTCGGCAGTTTCATCAGTACGTGCACCTCCTCGGCCTCCCGGCCCCGGCCTCCCTCGGAGCCGGAGCCCCCGCGGGGGCCGCTCCCGAACAGCAAAGTCCCCGCGGCCGTAGTGAACTCGCCGGCGGCGGGCTGGGGCGGGCAGCCTTGGGGACGGGCCCGGCACAGCCTGCCCCGGGCCTTGGCGCTGGAGCAGACCGAGCTGCCGCCCCCACCCCCGCCGCCCCCCGGGGCCGTCCCTCCCCGGGAGCCGGAGGAGGGGCTGCTCTGCCCCAGCTGCTGCCTTAGCCCCTTCAGCTTCGGTTTCCTGTCGGTGTGCCCACGCCCTGCACCTGCCGTCGCCCGCTACCACAACCTGAACTGTGAGGCCGGCGGCCTCCTCTGCCACCGCAGACATCACTCCAAGCCCCCCACCCCCAGCCTCCACCTTCCCGGGGCCCGCTCCTAGCGGCGTAGGGGCGGAGGCCGGCCCCGGGCCTCCCGGCCTCCCACGCCGCCCCGCTGGCCATCGCCCCGGGGCCCGAGCCCGCCCCGGGGCAGGGGGAGGCCGAGCCAGCCACACCCAGAGGGGGTGCGGAAGCCGGAGCTGGCCGCTTCGGGGCCCGAGGCCCGTCCCGTTCCTCTCCCCGCCCTGAGCCGGCCGACCCTCGCGCCCGCCTCCTCCTGCCCTGAGGCGGACGGGCGACCGACGTGCCGAGGGGCGGACGCAGGACTTGGACCCGTGCGGCGTATTTAAAACGTTTCAATAAATCTGCCTGGCTGGCTCCGGGCTGCCCACGACCCCCCCCTCTGCCCTCACGCTCTTCTCCTCGCTCATGCCCCCCTAGTGTGGATCGTCCACGGGGAGCCCCCGGGCTGAGCCCGGACCCAACTCCTGCGTAAAGGGGGAATCCACGGAGTCGTCTCCTCGCCGACCGCCGTCCCCCTCGGCCAAGGGCTGCGGGCCGGGCTTTCTGTAGCCGGTACCCTCCGTGGCCGGGGATAGCGCGAGTCGGAGATGGGGCGATTCTGGGAGCCGGGGCCTTGGCTCCGTGCAGACTGCAGTCCCGAGAGCTATGTGAGGGGCGGGCGGCGGTGGAGACCGGGTGGTCGCTTGGGAATTCCAGGCTCGGATGGGAATCCCTGTCTGAGAGAGGAGGAGCCAGCGGGCTAGGACTTGGAGCAGCTGCCCATAGGACATACGTACCCCGGGGACCAAGGCCAGTCCAACCCCAGCCAGGACAGAGGCGGAGCAGCCAGAATCATTATTCCCCCTAGAGCCACAGAGAGCCCTCGAGGTAGCTGGGCCAATCCTCCCGAATCCCCCTGCCCCGCGCTCTCTGCAGGGCCCTCAGCTGCCAGGGACCTCACTGTCTTGGTCTCGTGGCCTTCCTAGCGTTCCCTCCAAGGTCCCCTCCTCTCCTAACGGCCCCGTTTGGATTCTCGCCGATGCCCGCCTCTTGCTACCTCTCTCTGTGGGAGCCAGAGGCTCCGGTCCGCCCTCCCGACCTCTTATATTCTGCCCTCTGCCGTTCTGGGCACTGAGATCTCTCCTTACCTGGCTCCCGCCGCGGGTGGGCCGACGCAGTTAGACACCAAATCCGGGCCCCGGGGACGCGGTGACTCGCCTCTCACAGATGAAGGGTAATTTTAAATCGCAATTCTCACTGGAAAGCTGATAGAGTTTGCCTATAGTCATGCAGTTCTCCCCTGTGTGTAGTTTAGTCCAATAGCTGAGAAGAGTTCAGAAGTGTTACACCTTGGTATTTTTAACCTAGAGCAGCCTCAGGGGCGGGAGTGGCTGCTGATGGGAACAGCTCTTGCACCCAACTTTTTATTTTTCCCCTTCGGAATTTTCACGCGGGCTTCTTGCACGCCGCCGGGCTTTAGCACGTGCATAGGAGAAACCCTGGAAAGGGATGCTCGGATGGAAACGTGAGGGCCACGAGGATGGGGGCGGGCTCGGTGGCTCAACCCGACCGACGGCTGGCCGACGGGTGCCGTCCGCAAGTAACTAGCCCCGAGGCCGGCCCGGCTGCGCCCACCCCCTCCCCGGGGGGCGGCTGCGTCCGCCGCGGCTCCGGCCTGCCGGGGGAGTGGCCCCTGCGATCTCTCTGGGCCCCGGATAGTCCAAAGGAAGTGGTCAGGTTGACGTAGGCAGCCCAAGGAATCAGTGAAAGAGCAGGCCTTACTCTGGGCTCCTGACCCGTTCTCTCCCCCTCCCTCTAAGTTAGGCCTCTCCGGGTTCAAGTCATAGATGAACTCTTCTCCCCGCTCGCCCACTGGGCTTCCCCTCCCCAGATCTGCTGCCCCTCCCCCGGCCATAGAGGTCCACCCCGGGTCCTGGATTTTTTGCATTTCCAAAACGGCGGCCGGTTTAGCCAAGGTCGAGGCAGGGGGGGCTGCGTGCTCCCTGGTTCCCTGACCCCGCCTCATTTAGGGGCACAGTGGTCGACAGGCAGCTTGGCCCAGGCAGGGAAGAGGCCCCTGCTCCCTCGAAGGCTGTCGGACTACTCTACAATTCTTCCTTGACCTCCCCAGACCGAAGCTTGGTGAGCTGTGCTGACAGAGGGCTTAGCGCACAGCCCCACCCCGGGCCACCAGGAGCGACTCTTATGCGCCGAGGCTGGGCCGACCCACCCGGTCTGAAAGCCCAAAGGAGGTCAGGAGTCGAAGTTCTCGTTCCGGCCCCGTCCCTAAGGAATTGAGAGATGCTGGCCACACCCCTTCCGCGAAGCTGGTGATCTGGGACTCCTTGCTGGGGTTGGTAGGGTGCGAAAGAGCTCTGGATCCGGATTATGGGGGAAGGTACTTAAATTGGGGGGGGGGGGGGGGAATGGAATCATCCCTACCAGGAAGTCTTTTCAGGCTTACCCTTGTTCTTCTGTGTTATCTCCCCACAGCCATCCATCAAACTCGCTTTTTCGGAGCGAAATCCAGTATGAGGGAAACGACTCATAGCTTCTTTCTCTAATAATCTTTATGATGTCATCCTGGAGGGATGGGATCCAGAGAGGTGCAAGGGTTTGGGGGGAGTTCCAAGGAGAAAGGAGAAACCCGAGTCCCACAGCCTCTCCGGCTGGGACTCTGGGACTCAGGAGTTGATGGCGCATCCTAGCTCGGTGTGACAGGAAAGCTGGGCTTGGCTAAGGGCCAGGGCAGGGAGCTTGGGGGGGACAGAAGATGACAGACTTTCATCTGACCTAAATCAGAGCCATATGCTCTCCCCTCATTCCTGGAAAGTTCACGAGGCCGGAGGAGAGTGCTGCCTAAGCACTAGGGTGGGACTCAAGGGCTGGCCGTACAGAATTAGGTCTCAGAGCATCCAGGGCGGTGTCCATCCTGGCCCATAGGTACCAGCTCACCAGAGGGCCAGATCCCAGGACCTCCACCCCCTCTAGACCGTCAGAATGAAGCCTAGCGGATACAGCCCAGGCCTGGGAGTCGGAGGTCCCGCGTTCTAATCCCATCTCTGCCACTTGCCTCCTTGGTGACTTCCTTCAAGTCACTTAACTTCTCTGGATTTCAGTTTCCTCGTCTGCAAACTGGGGAGTCGATACCTTCTTTTTTTTTGTTGTCGACGGCACTCGGGAAGGGCTCACTAGGCGCCAGGCGCTTTACTAAGTACCGGGGTAGATACAAGCTAATCAGGTCGGACGCAATCCGTGTCCCATGTGGGATTCCCAGTTCTTAATCCCCGTTTTCCAGACGAGGTAACAATAATAATAATTTTGGTATTTGTTAAGCGCTTACTGTGTGCCAAGCCCTGTTATCTGAGGTCCAGAGAAGTGAAGTGACTTGCTCAAGGTCCCGTAGCAGACAGGAGGTGGAACAGAGATTAGAACCCAGGTCCTCTGACTCCCAGGTCTGTGCTCTTTCTTCTAGGCCATGCCGTTCCCCCCCGTTCCCCTTCCCACTTAAGCCGTGAGCCTCGTGCGGGACAGGGACTGTGTCCGACCTGATGATCTTGCTTCAATCCCAGCGCTTAATACGGTGCTTGGCACCGAGGAAGCGCTTAATAGATATCATCATTATTGTGAGGGAGTCAGGAGTGGTTAGACGGGCCGAGAGATCAGGGATGCAGCTGACCACCCTCCAGAGACTCAGGGCTGGCCCGAGTTGAGAGGCGAGGAAGAGAATCTGTCCCACCCGCTCCACCTCCCATCTCCCACTCCCCACTCCCAGAGCAAGCACGGGGGAGCACCGTACCTTATCGTTCCATCGCTTGGGACTGGCGAGGTCGGAAGAGAAGTCTCTACAGTAGTCCTGGCTCTGCTTCCAGGTCTTTCGAGTGAAGGAGAAGAGCAGACACTTCCCCCTGCTCTGTATCCACCCCAGAGGGCAGCAGGATCCTGAAGAGCAGAGAACAGCCAACACAGTCTGATCCGGGCCCCGTAGAGGCTCCCCCGTCGCTGAAGATACCGGCCCCGCCGTCCTTCGCTCCCTCCCTGTCACCGGCACCGGGAGTTCTACGAATGGCCGTTTCTGGGAGGTGTCTCCGACGGGGGCAACAGGTCGCCGGGACAAACCGTGTGGCCACTACCCTCCTCGGCAGGCCTCCCGATGGTTAGGGGCGGGCCCCCTTACTACGTGAACTAGCCCTCCAGTAGCCCTCTGTGGATCCGTGGATCCAAAACCCTCTTGGAACTTTTTGATATTTTCTGTCTGCATAACTTCTTGGGTTCACGAGTTCCGTGGTCTCCCCTCCTGCCACGGTCACTGCTAGCGTGCCACTGACAGTCCTGAATGTCTTCTGGGCCACCCCCTCTACCAGCAGCACCGGTTTGGGGTGAGGCCACGGGCTCTCTGACGGACCTGGGCCTCTCTTCTCCAATAAGCGGGGGTAGAAGGCGGGACCCCTCCGCCCCCCGTAATCGGTCTACATCGGTCCCCTGAGGGAAGGGTGAGGGAGGGTACCTGACATGGAGCAGCTGAGGAGAGGCTGCCATTCCTCCAGCTGGGCTTGCAGGATGCTTAGCTGCGCCTCCAGGTTCTTCTTCTGTTCTTCCTCGCCCCGCAAGGTCTGCCTGACCTCCTCCAGTTGTGTTTTTAAAACCTGCAGTTCCTCCATCGTGGTCTGGTGTTGCGTCTGCACTCTCTGAAGTCTCTCCTGGGCTTGGTCAAGCTGTTCCGTGGTTCCCCGCAGATCGTCCTGGCTCCGCCCCAGCTGGGCCCCCTGGTTGTTCAGCTGCTCCCTCAGGCTGCTGTTGGTGGATTCCAGGGCCTGGGCCGTCTCCCAGAGCTGCTGAGACACCTGCAGATCTGCCGGCCACGACGCGGGGCCGGCAAGCGGGCCAAAAGGCTCTCGGTTGGAGCCCCTGAGGCTGATCCTCCCACTCCGCCCCCGCAAACCCCGGGGATGCCTCGCCCGCCCAGGTTCACGAGGAGCTCAGCCCCAGAACCCCCACTGGGGCGGAGGCGAGTGGCACGTCGCCTCTCCAGCTCGCCGCACTCCTGAGCCAGGCCCACCTGGCAGGTGGGACGGGGAGCTCCATCCCCGCTCCGGGCCGTCTACCCGGCCGGCCTTCCCCGGGTGGCACCATCCCAGAGGGACAAGCCCCGTTACTGCCACGTCCGTGTCCACCCTCGATAAAGTGGCATCTGAGAGACGTCGAGACGTCTGACAGAGATTTCGGGAGCTGTCTGTACTCACAGCGAACCCCCACGCTAATGGCGACGACTCCCAGGAGCAGGCAGGTGCTCAGCAGACTCAGGAGGATGTGCTGGGTCCAGGCGGAGAGGCCTGAGGAAGTAGAGGTGGTGTGGCCGGGGGGGACCGTTGAAAACGTCGATTCTATTTAGCTTGATCACGTCTGCGCGGACTGCTTGTTTTGTTTCGTTCTGTTTTGCTTTGCCGTCTGCCTCCCCCCGTTTAGACTGTGGGCCCGTTACTGGGCAGGGATTGTCTCTATCTGTTGCCGACTTGTCCATTCCAAGCGCTTAGTACAGTGCTCTGCACCCAGTAAGCGCTCAATAAATACTATGGAATGAATGAATCAGTTGGGTGGGAGCTCCGAGGTCCGTCCACCCTTTAGGAATTTTGCTCCTTTGTCCCTGTCCCCAGGGGCAAATCGAGGGCCTGGGTCCTTCCCACCCCCAGCCTCCCCTTCCCTGGGGGGTAATTACTGGGATGGGTTGCCCCCCGCCAACCCTGTTGCCTACAAGCTCCCCCCAGGGATAGAGAAGCGGCGTGGCCTAATGCGTAGACCGCGGGCCTGGGAGTCCGAAGGACCTGGGTTCTAATCCCTGCTCTGCCACTTGTCTGGTGTGTGACCTGGGGCAAATCACTTCACTTCTCTACACCTCAGTTGCCTCATCAGTAAAATGGGGAATGAGACTGGGAGCCCCATGTGGGACAGGGACTGTGTCCAACCTGATTATCTCGTATCTACCCCAGCGCTTAGTACGGGTGTAAGCCCCAAACAAATACTATTAAAAACAAATCAACAACCAAAAAAAAACCCCACCTTGCCTCACTTAACCCCTGGGCAGGCCACCCAGACCAGCCTGTGCTCCCCGGAAAAAGTGAACCCCCAAACCGCCCCACTGTCGCCGGCAGTCCAACAGGCGCAGACTTTCCCACTCCCTGCCCCTCCTACATGTCTGCCCCGTCCAGCCCCCTGTTCCCAGACTGACCCCGACACCCCAGTTTCTTCCTTTTCCCGTCTTCCTCTCTTTCTCTCCCTGGCCCTGAAGCCCTCTGAACCAGCCTCCACCCATCTTTCTCTCTCCACCCTGTCTCTCTTAGCCTCTGTCCACATCTCTCTGGTTCCTTCCCTTCCTTCTTTCCATCCTGTCTCAGTCTTCTCTGTCCACCTCTCTTGGTCTCTGCTCATCTTTCTCTGTCCCTGTCCTTCTCTCTCTCTGGGTCTCCGCCCTTTTCTCTTGGTCTCTGCCCACCCTTCTCTCTCAGCCCCTGTCCCTCCCTCTCTCTCTCATCTGCCTCCCCTCACCCCCCCCCCGCCCCCGGCGTGCATTCAGGCCTTCGGCAGGAGTCACCCAAGGATGAGGGTGAAACAGCCGTTACTCACGGGGAAAAGCCTGTCCAACGCTTGATGATGCCAGCGTCACCTGTGTGGTGATCGGCCGCCCCTCGCCGGACCCTGTGAGGAGACGGAATCCCTTGAGACCCTGAGAGTGCTGAACCGACCCCCGGCCGTAGCCGGGCCGAGGGTTGCCCGGACACCGGAGAGAAACGTAATTTAGGGGCCCCTTGGAGGTTTCCCTTTCCTAATATAGGAAAATCGACGTTTGCCACTTCAGTTTCACTTTGCCCTGACTGTAAGTTTAAGAAAAAAGAAACGCGTTTTGAACCTGTCGGAGGAAGAAAGCGCTTCGAGCTCTATACTACGTGGGGCTCAGCCATGGCATCTCAAACCTGGAATCCCAGGTGGTTCACTCTCCCTTAAACACTACTCCCCTCCCCTCCCCACCAACTCTTTGGAGTACGGGGTGCAATTTGCATAAGAGGCATCTGTTCGGCTCACGCGTTTGTCTGGAAGTCCTGTCAATTCCACCAATCCCGAGGCAAAGGGGTTGAACTGTGGTCCAACACGCCGCCACCCTCTCCCCCGAAGACGTACGGTGCAAAATGTAGCCACCCTGAGGGTGGGAAGATGATCTGGGACAGCAGAGGAAAGCACATTTTCCTGCTTGCCCTGCTCTGGAGCCTAGAAAAATGAACTGGGACCTGAGGTCAACCTGAATTCCATCCTCCTGCATGGAAATTCCCACCTCCCTCTTCCCCGGCACCGCCCCCTGCTCGAGGGGTCCGACGACTGCGTAATTTGGACTAGGCGGAGAGCCGGCCAGGAGGTCTCAGAAAAGCTCTGCTTTATGGGGTCATCTCGAGGGATTTCCCCTGCTTAATATTCCGCGGGGCAAAATCCACCAAACCGTCCTGGAACCGAACGCACCTGTCGGGTCCCCCAGGTTGAGCTGGGATGCGCTCCCGGGAGCCTCAGAGGCTGGGTCGACATTCTCGTAAGTCAGATCCCCATCTTCGTCCGTTTCCTGGACTGCAGGGAGATACGGGTGCAGATGGGGAGTTGCGGGTCAACAGAGGAAGGGATGGAGAGGGGTCAATCGTGGGGCTGGGCTACCACAGGGTTGGTCGTGGGGTTGTGAAGAAAGGAAGCGGAGGGAAGTCATTGAAGAAGGTGAGTGTCAGTCGCGGGGAGAGGGCGAAGTGGTGAGGGAAGGGATCAGTTGTGAGAACAGAGGGTTTGGGGAGTTAGGGGGTCGGCCGTTGAGAGAGGATTCCTTGAGCTCTTACCTGCCCGCTCCGGCGGCGCTGAGAGCCTTTTAGCCGCAGGGATCTTCGCAAAGCGCAGGTCTGCATAGGTGATCATCTCAGCCATGGTCCTGTCCACTCCAGTCCCATCTGCGCTCTTCTCTCCACCCTCTCTTTCTACCCCTGGCCCACGCCTTCCTCTCTGCCTTCCCCTCCCACCCTTGTTTCCTCTTTGCTGCTCTGTCTTCCCCACCCGGGGTCATCTCGGGGAGGACTTGCTTGGGCTTGTGATTTCCAGTCAAGAAAGAGGAAGGTTTGAGGCAGCCCCTGCCAGATGGGCTCAACCAAGTGGAAGGCTAAAGGGCCCTATGGGCGGGGGAGTGGAGGTACAGGGGTGAGGGGACGGCAGGAAGTGGGGTGATGTCATGGGTCAGCAAGCGGGCATAGGGGAGGAGGACGGGGCTGGATCAGTGGTCAGGGAGCAGAAGTGATTGAACTGCAGGGAGGGGCAGATCCCAGTAATGATATTGACAGAGGAAGTGTCTGGAGAAACAAAAAGAACTGATAGCTCGGGTCTCCCCAAAGTCCTTTTTCACCCTAAACCTTTTGGCCCAGAGCCCGTCCCTCAGTTTCTCCCCCTTAACTCCCTTTGCCCAACATCCCCAAAGCCCCCCGGGGAAAATAGCGGTAGGAACGATGGTATTTATGTGCGCCTACCAAATGCGAGCCCGGGAAAATATAAGGCACGGGACACAATCCCTGCCTCACGGTCTAATGAGGCAGGCGGAAGGTGAAATATCAAAATGCATTTATTCACGAAGGCTGAGGATGATTGAACATGGATATTGAAAATGCAGAAGGAAGCTGAAGAGTTGAAGATAAGTCAAGAGTTAACTCTCAAGAGTTGGGAGTTGAAGATAAAAGTCAGGGCACCGATGGAGTGGACGGGGAAGACTGGCAGGTGGGGAGGGCTGGGGTCCGGCGGGGGGTCCAGGCCCTGGGAGCAATGTGAGCGTGGGGTTGGAGCAGGGCAAGGGGAGAGGGAGATATGGCCAGGAGGTGGGTTCTCCTCCCCGACCAGGTCACCCTACCCAAGACGAGCAACCAGTCTTTAGCCCAGCCTTCGGCCCATCCCTTGGGCTGGCACGCTCAGTGGGAGAAGACTGGGAGCAGGGTTGCCAACCACCGGCAAATTCAAAGACAATCCATAAGAAACAGCTGCAGTGGGTTGGGTCTGGAAAGCCTGTAGCAATATTTGGTTATTTGTAAATACGTCACACCCGGAGGCAGCTGAGGGAGGAATCCCCTGCTCTTCCTTTTTTTTTTTTTCCTTTAACGGTACTTGGGTTTTTTTTGTTGTTGTTGTTGTTGTTGTCGGGTTTTTTTATGGTAATTGTTAAGCACTTACTGTGTGCCAGGCGCTGTATTAACTCGTTAAGCACTTACTATGTACTAGGTACCGTTTTCAATGCTGGGGTAGATACAAGATAATCAGGTCGGAACAGTCACAGTTTAACGTAGAAGGAAGTCATACTTACTCCCCATTTTACAGATGAGGTAACTGAGACACAGAGAAGTGACTTGCCTAAGGCCACATAGCGGACAAGGGACGGAGCCGAGATTAGAACTCAGGTCCCCTGACTCCCAGGCCTGGGCTCCTTCCACCCTGCTCTTCCTCCTCTCTCTAAATGACTTTGGATCTCTCTCTGTCCTGTTAGGTTGTAGGCCAGGATTTCATCTCCTAAATCGGTTGTATTCTCCTAAGCCCTTAGTAAAGTATTTTGCCCACAAAAGACACTCAACAAGCACCACTGATTAACAAATAGACCCCCCACACACAATACACACACACACACACACACACACACACTCACTCTCTCTCTCTCTCTATCTGATAACAAAGGAGCCCTGGCAGAGCTGTGGCTACATTTCCTGTGCTTATGACACCACAGGTGGGGCTGGGGACAGAGATAGACAGACAGTCAAGACAGGAGGGAGGAAAAGAGCGAGGGAGGGAGGGAGCAGGATCCTTACTTTGATAATAATAATAATGTTGGTATTTGTTAAGCGCTTACTATATGCAGAGCACTGTCCTAAACGCTGGGGTAGATACTGGGTAATCAGGTCGTCCCACGTGAGGCTCGCGGGCTTCATCCCCATTTTACAGATGACGTAACAGGCACAGAGAAGTTAAGTGACTTGCCCACAGTCACACAGCTGACAAGTGGCAGAGCCGGGGTTCGAACCCATAACCTCTGACTCCCACGCCCGGGCTCTTTCCAGCGAGCCATGCCGCTTCTCATAATTTTGATGATGATCGTATTTAAGTGCTTACTACGTGCCAGGCACTGTACTAAGTGCTGGGGGGGATACAAGCAGGTCGAGTTGGACCGGGTCCCTGTTCCTTGTGGGGCTCACGGTCTCAATCCCCATTTTACCGATGAAGGAACTGAGGCACAGAGGAGTGAAGTAACATGCCCTAGGTCACACAGCAGACAAGTGGGGGAGCCGGGACTAGAACCCCCAGTGTACGGACTCCCAGCCCATTCTCCGTCCACCTCACCGCGGTCACAGTTGGCGGTGAGACGGGAGAGCGGGCACCCAGGGAATGTGAGGTGAGGAGTGGGTGGGGAGGAGGAAGCCCGTGGGCTCCCACCCCATCCCTGCATTCATCCCCACACCGCATCCCCCCGCCAACACTCACACCCAAACACTTAGTCCGTGGAGAAGGACCAACATCTTTATTGGAAGGGAAACCTTTAGGGGAAAGACCAGTTCCCATTGCCTTGGCGAGCTGATCCCTGCCCCAGGGCAGAGGGCTGGACTGGCAGCGGTGTCTCCCCGCCCCCTCCACCCAACCCCTCCGCCAAAGACCGCATCCTCCGAGCCCCGTACCCCGTCGTCTCCCCTCAACGGTCTCCCCGTCGGTCCCAGGCCCAGTGACCTGACCGTCCGGCTGTCCTGGGCCAGGCAGGCCGGGGCCTCGGGGCGTTCTGGCAGCGAGCGGAGCCGGTTGGGCCCAGCCGGCCTCAGCCCTCCCTGGGAAGTCCACAGTGACTGTTAGCATAGTCCTGGTCTGGGAAGGCGGTGCAGCGCTTCTGGGAATCCACGGAGGCATAGAGCTCCGGCTCCCGGGGCGCCCGCGGGTCCGTGGCCGGCTCCAGGGTGGGCCCCATCACAACGTCCGAATACTGCAGGGCCGGAGCCGGCGAAGGGCCGGCGGTGGGAGCTGAAGCTGGGGCCGGGCCGGCCAAGGACTGCCCCCGAAGGCTGGCGTAGCACAGGAGCTCCTCCCCAGCCTGGAGGAGGGGGAAACGGGTCAGCGGGATGCGTAGGGGAGACCCCCTCTATAGGACTGTCGTCTCCCATCCATTTAGTACTGCGCTCCGAACACGATAGGCCCTGATGGATTGATTGACTCCCCTCCCCTTCTCCCGTCCCTCAGTCCCACCCAGCTCTCATGTTTTCCCAACCCCCTCTGCCGGGCCCTTCTGCCCTCCCCACCGGGGGGTCGCTCACCCGTTCTTTGCGGTTGGTCTGGGGTTCCTGAAGGTTGGAATCGGGCTCCTTGGGCAGCCGTCCTGAGAAAGATGGCGGGACAAGCGGCCTCTCACCCTCCTACCCCTGCTCCCCTCCCCGCTGTCCCTCACCCGTCTCCCGGTTCAGCGAGTCCTCCCCAGCCTCTGGGCCCCTCACCCGTCTGCAGATATGGCAGATTCCCGTACAGCGGCACCTCCTCTGCAAAGCCCGGGACTCTGCAACAGAAATTTGGGTGGAGCGGGGGAAGGGGGTGATTTCCCGGACCACCGGCAGGGAGGCCTGGTTGGGCTGGCGGGGAGTCCTAATTGTCCATACGGGGCAGGGCCCGTGACCAGGTTTTCCAGACTCTCCCCACATTTCCGATCTCTGGAGCCCCCCTTCAGACTCACTCACCTTCCTGGCTCGGGGGTACCCTCTCTGCAGTCCTTCACCCAGCGGGCTAGATGGCCGATGAGGGAGAGAAGAAACAGCAGCGCCATGACCCCAAACAGCCCCCATAGCACCCAGGCCTCCTTCAGGCAAGGGATCCCTGCAGGGACAGGCCAAGGTTAGGGGACTGACAGGCCAGGGAGAATGGGCTGCGCCGCTGGATTCCTCCCCGTCTCTAGCCTTCTGTCCCCGTAACCTCACCGCCCAACTCTGCCCTAGTTCTCAATCTTCAGCTGCCTCCCAGGCCCACGCTTTCCCTTCAGATCTCTCCCCAAGCCTCCCAGTCCCAGGTCCCAGTCTACGTCCGCCCTCTTCCTCTCCACCCAGAGCCCAAGGTGCTCCCTTCCAAGGTGCTCCCTGAAGCCTCCAGCTCCCTTCCCCGGCTCAGCCTCCGCCCCCCTCCCTGGGTTCAGCCTCCCACTCCCACCCGGGACTCAACCTCCAATTTCCTCACCGACCCCAGCCTCCCTCTCCCTCCCTGGTCTCGGTCTTTAGCCCCGAGAACCCTTTCTGCTCTTCCTCTGTCGCCTGACCTTTGGGTCTCGTTACTCCCTGGGGTCCCTGGGATCACCCCCACCCGGACTACTCCCACCTTGCCATTTCCCAGCCATCGGGATGGCAAAGACCACACCCCACCCATTCGCTCGCAGAGCTAGAGCCCCCCATGACACACCATCTTACCTGCGATGAGGAAACAGTTGCTACTGCTGTTGCCGGAGGAGGACGTAGTTGTTAGCCGTGGATGATGTGTCTCCATTCCTCCGTCGTCGTCGGTCAAGCTGAAGCCATCTAGGGCGAGAGCCTGGCCGTGGCTGGTGGGGTTTAACCTGGCCCACTCTGGGATCGACCTTGCCCCCTCAGCCCTGCGCCCCAGGAACCCCACCCGCCCCCAGCTCCTCCAGCTCAGCATTAACCCGGAGATGGCAGCCAGCAAACCGCAGGGGCTTCCGGGGCAGAGGGGGAGACGGGGGAGGGGACCAGAGGGGAGGGAGAGGAGAGGCTCCAGGAAATGGGGGAGGGGAAGGAGGTGGGATGTAGGGAGAGAAGAGAGAAGAATGAGGCAGGGGAGAGAGTCTAGGCCCAGGGAAGGATTTCCCTCGACGCCCCCGTGCTCTGTCACTGAGAGGTGAAGTGATGACTTCAAGGGTTCCTAGCTCTACGGAGCTCGGAGAAGCAGCGTGGTTCAGCGGAAAGAGCACGGGCCTGGGAGTCGGAGGTCGTGAGTTGAGTTCTAATCCCGGCTGCGCCGCTTGTCTGCCGTGTGACCTTGGGCAAGCCACTTAATCCTCATTTTACAGAGGAGGGAACCGAGGCCCAGAGAAGTTAAGACTGAGAGCCCCACCAGGGACAACCTGCTTGCCTTGTATCTACCCCAGTGCTTTAGAACAGTGCTCGGCGCCCAGGGAGCGCTCAACAAATACCATTATTATGATGATTATTATAGCAGAGCCCTGGCTGGAGGAAGGGACGCAGGAGGAGGAGGCAGAGCTTCTGCTCCAGACACGCTGACAGCGTGTGGGAGAGGTCAGACGCTCACGCTTGCACAACTACACGTATGTACACACGTAGTCTGGACTGGGCAGCGAGGGGTGGAGAGGCAGAGGAGGAAACCCAGCTCCTGCCCTTTGGAGTCTGACAGCGTCAGGGCAGAGCAAGAATACACAGAGCGAAGGCCGGGGTGGAGGGGGCGGCCGATGAGCCGCGTTCTCCTCCTTCCTGTGGATCTGGTGACCCTGGGCCAGTGGATCCCCTGTTGTGTGTTTGGAGGCGGAGGAGCTGAACTGGCAGAAATCTGTGAGCTGGCCATTCTCAAATTCATCAAAGAGTGACATCTGGCAGGAGCAACAGATCGACTCCTCTGTTTTGGTAAGGCCCCTTCCAACTCCTCAAAGCTCCAGTCGCTTCCTAGCTCCGGCTTCTGGGTCCCGAGACCAGTCTGGGGAAGGTTGAGGTTTTAAGGCAGATGGAGATGGGGAATTAGAGGGTCGGGGGGCAATAGTACTTTTTTTTATATTTGTTAAGCACTTGCTATATGTCAAACACTGTTCTAAGCCCTGGTAGAGATACAAGTTAACTAGGTCACTCACAGTCCCTGTCCCACATAGGGCTCACAGGCTAAGTAGGAGGGAGAACGGATATCCCCATTTTAATAGTTGAAGAGACCGAGACACAGAGAAGTTAAGTGACCTGCCCAAGGTCACGTAGCAAGCAATTGGCAGAACTGGGATTAAAACCCAGGTCCTTTTGTCTCCCTGGCCTGGTGCCTACACGAGGCCTTGCTTCTCAGTCAGCCCCAAGGCCCTAGTCTTGAAGGACAAATTGCGGGAAAGGAGAGAAGAGGTCATTTTTCAGAAAAAAAAAAAATCCTTCAAACTTTTCTCTTAATAATCCAAAATTCCAGTAACCCTTTTTTCCGTAGCATTTTGCAAGCTGCGAGTCAGAAACCCTGACGGCTTGTAAGGTGCAACACAGCAGGATTCTCTGAAGAATACAGCGGCCCAGGAGCGAACTCACCCCAGAAGCCACAGGGGTGCAGTCACGTGAGAATGCTTCTTTTTTTCAAAAAAACTCAGGGGCGGGACTGAGCTCCGTGCTTCTGGGTGGCCCAGTGACGAGTCCGCCGCTGATGAACCAAGATTCTAGGCAGCCCGTTCTGCGGCCCAGTCGAAGGGAGCTGCAAGGCTCAGCCAGGGTAGAAAGGAGAGGGGCTCAGAGGAGCAGAGGAGGCTGCGATGGGAGGGAAGAAAGGAAGAAGAAGGGCCTGAGCCTTCCCAGCCCTTCATCTAATCCATGGTGACAAGAATAATAATAATGTTATTTGTTAAGTGCTTACAACATTTAGTCACTGTATTAAGCGGTGAGGTGGAAACAAGCAAATGGGGTTGGACACAGTCCCTGCCCTTCGTGGTGCTCACAGTCTCAATCCCCATTTTGCAGATGAGGTAACTGAAGCACAGAGAAGTGAAGTGACTTCTCCAAGGTCACACGATAGACAAGAGTCAGGGCCGGGACAAGGCTGGCACTTCCCCCTGGGTCCCCTTGGCGACTCGGGCCCCAGGCCTCGGTTCTCTACGGAGCTCAGAGCATATCGTCCCTCACCTTCCAGGTTTCTTTCAAACCAGATGATTCTTCTGCACCTGCAAGGGACAGGCCCAGTCGTGGGCCCTTTTCAGAGATGGCAGGGAAGCTGGAGCAGAGCTTAACGGGACAGGGAGGAGTGGGGCTGCCCTCCTCCCCTCCCCCAGGGCAGATATCACTCTCCCTCTCCCCAGCTGGAGCCTGTTTGAATCCAAAGTGGATTCCCTTGAGGGACCAGAGAATCACCATGAAGTAGACTGTCTCTATCTGTTGCCGATTTGTACATTCCAAGCGCTTAGTACAGTGCTCTGCACATAGTAAGCGCTCAATAAATATTATTGAATGAATGAGTAGTTCCATGTCTTGCTACAGGACTATCAATCAGTGTGTCTGATGAGTTTTGTTCGTTTGTTTTGTAATGGTATTTGTTAAGCGCTTACTGAGTTTTCATTCCTCGTCCTCCTCCCACAGACTATAATTGATGGACGGGGTGAGAGAGCATAGAATGTAAGAAGTGGCATGGCCTAATGCAAAGAGCACAGGCCTGGGAGTCAGAGGACCTGGGTTCCAATCCTGGCAGAGCCAGTTATCTGCGGTGTGACCTTGGGCAAGTCTGTCTCAGTTACCGCATCTCAGTTTCTCTGTCTCAGTTCCCTCATCGGTAAAACGCAGATAAAACTGAGGCTCACATGTGGGCTGTGAACTCCATGCGGGACACGGTCTGTGTCCAACCGGCTTATTCTGTAATAATAATAATAATGCTCGTATTTGTTAAGCACTTACTATGTGCGAAGCACTGTACCAAGCACTGGGGGGGGGATACAGGTGATCAGGTTGTCCCTCGTGGAGCTCACAGTCTTAATCCCCATTTTACAGATGAGGGAAATGAGGCATAGAGAAGTTCAAGTGACTCGCCCAAAGTCACACAGCTGACAGGTGGGGAACTGGGATTAGAACCCATGACCTCTGACTCCTAAGCCCGTGCTCTTTTCCACTGAGCCATGCTGCTTCTCTTTGTATCTACCCCGGAGCTTAGTAGATTGCCTGACACAGAGTAAGTGCTTAACAAATCCCATTTTTTACAAAAAGAAAGCAGAGTCAGAGAGGGGAAAACACTGGCAAGAGGGAGGGAATCAGTGTTTTTCTTTCATTCATCCTTCCTTTTCTTTCTGTTTCATTTTGTACTTTGTACGTGCAGTCAGTAAAAAGCAAAACTTTGGATTTGTAGGAAGGTTGGGGGCAGGGTCTTTCTTCCCTTCCCGTGTGGCCCCTAAAGGGTGGCCACTCGTCCAAGAGTGCTAACGGGTCATCTGGGTTGCAGCTGGCCCACGTCCAGTCTGTTACTCAGATGGAACCAGGCGTGTTTATGTTTCTCGATTTTCAGCAGAAGACCTCCCGTGCCACTGTTCCGCTACTGCTCCTGTATTCTGCCAGTCCTTCGTGGAAATGGGGTTCACACAGACTTGGGAAAGGAGTACAACGGTTCTGGACCAAGCGAGGGAGATCGCCGGTCCCGCAGAGAAGCCCTCTGGGATCAGGGAAATTCAGACTGACTCCCACAAAATGCACCTGGGACTTGCTCATGTTACCCTGTGAGCAAAAACTTGTAAACCGTTTCATTGAATCAATCAGGCGTCCCGGGCTGATGATAAGTCAAAAGAAAATGGAGGTGATATATCAGCCTGCACTATTTAAGCCATTCACACAACCAAACATTCATTTTGGCAGGCCAGAGGTTAAAACCTCTGACAGGATTCTGCTACACAGGCAGCACACCGATCAACAACAGAATGATAGACAAGGAAATAGAAAATAGTCAAACAGTTGACAGGAGACTGTCAGTCAGAATGGGTTGGCAAAAATGATATCAGGCTGAAAACCAAACTGAGTGTCTACAGGGCTGAAGTGTTGTCCAACCAATAATAATGTTGGTATTTGTTAAGCGCTTACTATGTGCCGAGCACTGTTCTAAGCGCTGGGGTAGACATAGGGGAATCAGGTTGTCCCACGTGGGGCTCACAGTCTTAATCCCCATTTTACAGATGAGGGAACTGAGGCACGGAGAAGTTAAGTGACTTGCCCACAGTCACACAGCCGACAAGTGGCAGAGCTGGGATTCGAACTCATGAGCCCTGACTCCAAAGCCCGTGCTCTTTCCACTGAGCCACGCTGCTTCCGGCTGGGAGACTTGGACCTTAAACGGGCCCCCACACCTGGCTTCCAGAGCAGTCCCTTCCGACTGCATCATTTTACGGACCCTACTCAACATCAGATGGTAAGACAAGATCACAGACAATGAAATTCTGGAATATAACAAATATCACAATCCTTATTATTGTTAGGAGTTTGTCTAAGCGCTTACTATGTGCCAAGCACCGTATTAAGCACTGGAATAGATATAAGCTTATCAGGCCAGACACGGTCCCTATCCTAAGCTCGATGCGGGCAGGAGATATGTCTGTTTATTGTTATTTTGTACTCTCCCAAACACTTAATACAATGATCTGCACACAACTGAGTATTCAGTAATATGACTGACTCCCTGACTGGCACTGGGCTCACAGTCCAAGAGAAGGCAAAACGTACTAATCTTCATTTTCAGAGGAGGAAACTGAGGAACAGAGAAGTAAAATGAAGATAAGTAAAGTGCAAGTCATTTTACTTGCACAAGGTCACACAACAGGCGAGTGGCATAGCCAGTGTTAGGACTGTCAAAGAAGGCTTCATGGACTCCGCATTGCGTTCAAGCAGGTATGTCAGGGACAAGTCTATTTTTGCTAGCACTAGTAAGGAGTGGTGGTTGATGGACAGAGTTTCTTCTACTAGTCAAGGCCAAATCAGCTCCACACAATTCAGAGTTTATTTATACGCCGTTGGTATAACATCTGAGCCACGCAAGTGATCGGAGAGCACAATATAAGATATATGCTCTAAGACAAGCAGCAAAAAATTTCTGCTTGGGGTGATTGCTCAGCCCTACCTGAAACTCCTCATTATAGGGTATATTACATATACCACTCTCTCAGGCTCCTAAAAAGGCCAGGAGTCCCGACCTTGCTAAGGGTGGAACGTCTCCATTCTGTCTCAAGATCTTGAAGTGCTAAACTCTCTAGTAAGGCAGACATCTGGATAGGATAAACAAAGAAGGGGAGGATACGTGATGTAAATGGCGGCTTGGCCAGACAAAATGAAGTCTAGCCCTTAAAGGCCTGGTATTCCGTCCCTTGGTATTCTCCCACTCCTAGGGGCTCTCGTCACTGGAATTACTTTTGTTCACTTAAAGAAGTTGATTAGGAGGCAAACAAGCAGGACTAGAAGCAAAGCAGCTCAGAGGAAACAGTCTGAAAAGAAAGGGCAAATGTAATATCTTGATCACTGTGCTTCCACAGAACCCAGGCCTATGATAATAATAATAATAATAATAATAATGGCGGTGGCAGTTAATTGCTTACTACGTGCCGAGCACTGTACTAAGTGCCAGGGTAGATACAAGATAATCAGGTTGGACATAGTCCCTGTTACATGAAGCTCACAGTCTAGGCCACAACTACTTCTACTAGCATTGAAACTTCGCTCACCGTAACACAGCTAGGCTGGGTGAGACTTGCGAAGAGAATGAGTGACAGCTTACTACCCAGACAACTACTATATGGAGAGCTGAATTTGGAAACCGAAAGCAAGGAGGGCAGAGGAAATGTTTACAGGACATGGTAAAGCAAAGCCTCAAACGATGCTACATCCCAGTGAATGCTGGATCCCAACTGAAAACTACGAGCCAACTCCTGCAATGAAGAAAGGAGTGGCTTTATTCGAACCAGAGGTTCTTAAGGAATGAATGAAGAGGCTAAAGAGGATTGGGCCACTGGAAACATTAAGCATGACAATACAACAACAGGTCACTTTTTTTGTGCATTGTGTGGGTCTCTCATTGGCCTTTTCAGCCACACACATACACACGCACTCGCAATGGTGTCATTTTTGCGTGCATATGTACACACATATAACCCATTTTGCACCACGTTGCCTCCTCATCCAGAATTAGTCAGGCCTGTCAGAGGCCTGGAGTCCCTATAATCCAGTCCTGCCCTCCCGAGAGTCCCGGTCCCCCCGTTGCCAGCTGAGGCCTGTCGATGATTTAAGGATCTGCATCCTTTATTCATCCCTCCCTCAGCCCCACAGCTCTTATGTACTTAGCCGTAATTGATTTATTTCTATCAATGTCAGTCTCCCACTTCAGACTGTAAGCTCCTTGTGGGCAGGGAACGTGTCTGCCAACTGTCAGTAAATACAACTGATTGATCGATTTAGCTGCAGGAGTGTGTTTGCATCCTAGGGAATCTGACCCACCCAAGGAACAGGATTCATTCATCATGCTAGCTCCTAACTTCCTGTTAACCAAACTCTTTCTCTATTCGACGGCCTTCCCGTACCTGTCGAGGTTGCTCTTCTTGTCCATCCAGAGCAGCTGCTGTGGATCCAAGATGGAGGTAGACACAGGCTGCCATCACTGGAAAGAAACCTTCTGCAACCCCCAACCCCCAGGGAAAGTCCTTGGGAGGGAAGTTGCTGAATTCAGCTTTTCCCTTATTATGTTTAAATTGTCTTGATGGGCTTTAGCAGGAAGAGCTCCTAGGCTTTTCCCCTATCCCCTTTCCTCCTAATCCCCGTTCTCCTCCTTTCTGTGTCTTTCCTGAGTCTCCCCCATAGAAAAAGGGACTGCTATCTTCAACTGTTTGCTCTCCAGTGGTTTCTTCCCCACTGTTTTCAAACATGACCATGTCTCCCGCATCCTAAAAAACCCTCCCTGGATCAGATGGCTCCCCTCCAATTATCACTCTGTCTCCCTCCTAACATTCCTCTCCAAATTGCTCAAGTGAGCTGTCAACACATGCTGTCTCAAGTTCCTCTCCTTCAAGTTTCTCCTTGATCCCCTCCAATCTGGCTTCTGTCCCCTTCACTCCAAAGAAATCTTCCTCTCAGTGTTCACCAATGATCCTCTTCTTGCCAAGTCTCTACCCCATCCTAATTCTTCTCAAACATACAGCTGCTTTCAACACTGTCAGCCAACTGCTTCTCCTGGAAACATTATCCAACCTTGGTTTCACTGATTCTGCCCTCTCCTGGCTCTCCTCCTATCTCTCTGCCACTCATTTTCAGTAGCTTTCATGGGCTCCTCCTCTGCCTCTCAACCCCTATCTGTGGGGGTCCCTCAAGGTTCACTTCTGGATCCCCTTCTATTCTCCATCTACACCCACTCCCTTGGAGAACTCATTCACTCACATGCCTTCAACTACCACCTCTTTGCAGATGAAACCCAGATCTACAACTCCAGCCCTAACCTCTCTCCCTCTCTACAGCCTCACATTTCCTCCCGTCACCTCAAACTTAATATATCTAAAAGATAAGTTCTTATCTTCCCACCCAAATCCTGTCCACTTTCCTATCACTGTAGACCGCACCACCATCCGAGAACTCATTCTCTCCCATGGCTTCAACTTCTATCTCTACCCTGATCAGTCTCCCTCTCTACAGTCTTGCATTTCCTTCTGCCTTCAAGACATCTCTACTTGGATGTCCTCCTGCTACCTAAAGCTTAACGCGTCCAAAACAGAACTCCTTATCTTCCCACTCAAACTCTGTCCTCCCCCTGAGTGAAGGGCTTGGAGTGAAGGGCTCTCTGTTAACAACCTAGGGACTTTCAGGGGAGCTGGATCCTGAGACCTAGGAATTGATTCTGCTGGAGGCAGGCTGTTGGCTGTCTGTTTGCCCTTATCTCCCCCAAACCCGCTCCCCTCTCAGTCCCCTTGCTGTCCCAAACACTCGGAACACTTGTTTCAGCCAGAAGCCTAGTAGGAAAGGGAGACTGGGAATCCCAAAGAGTGACAGCCCTGAATTGGGACGGTGGAGGGAAAAAGAGCTTGGAAAGAGAGGGCAGTGTCTGGGAGGCAGAAGGACATATGACACTGTAGAGCCAAAGAAGAGTCAGGGATGAAGAAATAAAGTTGTAAAGCTAGCGGCATAGAGATGGTAATTGAAAGCAGATTCGTGGCTCAGCTCATTCAATCGGTGGTATTTATTCAGCGCTTACTATGTGCAGAGCACTGCACTAGGGAGAGTACAATACAACAGAATTAGACACGATCCCAGCCTGTAATGAGTTTACAGTCTAGAGATGGAGAGAGAAGGAGAAATGAGAGGTGGAGAAGATGGGGAACCAGCAAAAGAAACGGAGAAAGAATGGTCAGAGGGAGAGGGAGAAACCCACAGAATCCTGTGTCCTTCCCAAGGCTTGGTTGTGATATGCAGGATTCTCCGGATTCACCCATCCTCCCTCTCCAAACCATTCCTACTACTGGCCTAAGCCTGAGTGGGGGGCGGGACCTGCGGAGGGGGTGAGGCCTATGAGCTCACAGTGGGCAGGAATGTGTATGTTTGATGTTATATTGTACTCTCCCAAGTGCGTAGTACAGTGCTTTGCACAGAGTAAGGGCTCAATAAATATTGATTGAATAAATGAATGAATCAATCAGTGCTATTTATTGAGTGTTTTCTACGTGCAGGGGACTGGACCGATTACTTGGGAGAGTACAGTGCAGCAGAATTAGCTGATACGTGGGTTCCCTCTCCCTTCTAAATCATTTAATGCACTCAGATCTGTGAACTTTAGACATCTGACATTGACCCCACCCTCAACCCCACAGCACTTATGTACATATCTTTAAGTTATATATTATAAATTACTTATTTCTATTAACCTCTGTCTCCTCCTCTAGACTCCAAGCTCGTTGTGGGCAGGGAATGTGTCCGTTAACTCTCGTATAGCACTTTCCCAAGCACTTAGTACAATGTTCAGCACATAGTAAGCTCTCAACACCATTGATTGATGGATTGATGGATGGCATTTCCCAGGGTTGCTTATGGCTTTGTCCGGGTCGGGGCCAGACTGGCTACCCAGTTGACACTTTAGGGATTCCTGTTCACTTGAGGGCCACTGTGTCACTGGGGCCTCTTTTTCCTGTGGATTTTTTTTTATGGTATTGGTTAAGCACTCACTATGTGCCAGTATATCAAGCACTAGCGTAGATACGAGATCATCAGGATGGACATAGTCCCTATCCCACACAGGGCTTAAACAGAGACTTAAACCACATTATATAGTTGAGGGAACTGAGGCACAAGTTTAAGTGACTTACCTAAGGTCACAGAACTGGAATTAGAACCCAGGACCTCTGATTCCCGGTCCTGCGCTTTTCTCACAAGGCCATACTGTTTCACAACATCGCCAAGATCCACCCTTTCCTCTCCATCCAAACCACTACCTTGTTAGTACAATCATTCATCCTATCCCGATTGGATTATTGCATCAGCATCCTTTTTGATCTCCCAACCTCCTGTCTCTCCCCGCTTCAGTCTGTAGTTCACTCTGCTGCCCAGATTCTCTTTCTACAGAGTCGTTCTGGGCCTCTCACCCCCCTCCTCAAAAATCTCTAGTGGTTGCCTATCAACCTCCGTATAAGCAAAAACTCATCACTAGTGGTTTCAAAGCTCTCCAACACCTTGCCCCGTCTTAACTCACCTCCCTTTTCACCTTCTACAGCCCAGCCCGCACCCTCCGCTCCTCTGATGCCGCTAACCTCCTCACTGGGCCTCGTTCTCGCCTGTCCCACCGTCGATCCCTAGCCCTCAACCTACTTCTGGCCTGGAATGCCCTTGCTCCTCACATCCGCCAAACTAACTCACTTCCCCCCTTCAAAGCCCTACTGAAAGCTCACCTCCTCCAGAAGGCCTTCCCAGACTAAGCCCCTCTTTTCCTCTGCTCCTCCTCTCCTCTCCATCGTCCCGACTCGCTCCCTCTGTTCGCCCCACCCCCCACCGCCTCACAGCACTTGTGTACAGATTTATATTCTATTTAGTTAATGATGTGAATATATATCTATAATTCTATTTATTTATATTGATGCTATTGATGCCTGTTCACTTGTTTTGATGTCTGCCTCCCTCCTTCTAGACTGTGAGCCCGTTGTTGAGCAGGGATTGTCTCTGTTGCTGAGTTGTACTTTCCAAGGGCTTAGTCCAGTGTTCTGCACACAGTAAGCACTCAAGAAATACAATTGAATGAATAAATGAATGCTTTTCTGGATCCCAGCCAGTTGCCACTTTGTCCCCTCGGGTACAGTCCAGTCTGAGCTGCTCTCTGGGCGGAACTCTGGGTGTCTGCAGGAGCCAGGTGTCGGGGGTGAGGAACCAGGCAGGAACCAGGAGCAAGGGAATTGAAGAAGCATTTCAAATCTACAGCAAAGCCCCATCTGAGTCCATTGGATATGACGGGGTGGCGTGAGGGATGTTTGCCTCATTCCCCATGGGATCCACGTGGGATTGGGTAGGCCAGCCTCTGGCTTCCACACCCAAGTAGAATTCTGAGGTTGTGGGATGGAGGAAGGTGGCCCACCGCACGTTGCGTGGGTCCCAGGCGGGTCCTGGCCCTTAAAGGGGAACTGGCAGAGCCGTGGGGGGGACCTTTCATTCATTCATTCAATAGTATTTATTGAGCGCTTACTATGTGCAGAGCACTGTACTAAGCTCTTGGGTGGGGAGCCACCCCAGGTGCACCTCACTGAGGATCACCAGGGTCTGAAAAGCCATCCAGTGCCACTTCTCGGGGAGTCAGGGTGCCAGGGCTCAGGGCCGGGGCCGGGGGGATGCCAGAGACCCAGTGGCAGAGAGGCTGCCTGCATGATTCCAGGGTCTCCAAATAGGCGGGGAAGGTCTCTGCCATTTCCTTCCCCGGGGAAGGAAATGGTTGGTCTCTCCCACCTTTTGGTTCTTCACCTTTGACACTTTATGGATGTGTCTTCTCCACCCCTCTCCATCTGTACCATTCACCAACATCACCTTGGCATAAACTCTCATAATCCCCAGTCTGGGTTTCTGTGTCAGCAGCCTCCTTCTCCGTCTCCCTTCCTCCAGCCTTTCCTCACTTAGGTTTGTCCTACATATGACCGCAACTCATCATTTCTAAAGACTATTCACCGTCCATCAGCCCCTTCCTCTCAAACACTTCCTTACTCTTCTCTGCATCTAACACAAATCCCTGACCTGGAGAAGTAGCGTGGCTCAGTGGAAAGAGCACGGGCTTGGGAGTCAGAGGTCATGGGTTCAAATCCCTGCTCTGCCACTTCTCAGCTGTGTGACTGTGGGCAAGTGACTTAACTTCTCTGTGCCTCAGTTACCTCATCTGTAAAATGGGGATGAAGACTGTGAACCCTACGTGGGACAACCTGATTACCCTTTATCTACCCCAGCGCTTAGAACAGAGCTCTGCACATAGTAAGCGCTTAACAAATACCAAATACCTGACCAACGGCTTCGAGTCTCTCCACCAGCTGGCCTCTGTTCTCTTCTTTCTCTACACCCCAGTCAACATTCTTCACTCAATCAATGGTACTTTTTGAGCGCTCACTGTGTACAGAACATTATCCCAAGTGCTTGGGAGAATACAGTACCACAGAGTTAGACCCTTGGGAGAGTACGACAGTTAGTAGGCATGATCCCTACCCTGAGGACCTTTTAATCTAGCAGGGAAAAAGACACCAAAATAAACTGTAAATCGGGGAAAGCAACAGAGTGTAAAAATATACATAACTCTTTACATAACTGCTACTGGGGGAAGTACCCAACTGCTTAAAGGATGAGTACCCAAGCGTGTAACTAGTGTGGAAGTGCTGAAGTGGCAGGAGGAGATGAGGAAATGAGTGCTCATGAGGAAAAAGCCTCTTGGAGGAGTTGCTGTTTTAGAAGGCCTTTGAATCAGTCAACCTATCGATCATATTTATTGAGCACTTACTGTGTGCTGCGTACTGTACTAACTATTTGGGAGAGTTCGGAACAACAATATAACAAACATATTCCCTGCCCACCGTAAGGTCTAGACAGGGAGACATAAATAAATTATGGTTATGTACGTAAGTGAGGTGGGGATGGGTGGGGAGAGTGATTGTCTGTCAGGCCTGAGGCAGGACGGACCGAGAGCTCGGAGGTGGGATAGACGAGATCGAGGCACAGTGAGTAGGTTGGCATTAGAGGAGCGAAGTGTGCGGGCTGGGTTGGAGTAGGAGACTGGCAAGTTGAGGTAGGAGGGGGCAAAGTGATTGAGTGCTTTAAGGCCTGTAGTAAGGAGTTTCTGTTTGATGCGTAGGTGGATGGGCAACCACTGGAGGTTCTTGAGGCAAGGGGAAACATGGACTGAATGTTTCTGTAAAAAAATGATCTGAGCAGTAAAGTGAAGTACAGACTGAGTTGGAGAGAGACAGGAGCCAAGGACCTGCAAGTTAATGGACTTGGATTCATTCATTCATTCATATTTATTGAGTGCTTTTCTGTGTGCAGAGCACTGTACTGAGCACTTGGGAGGGTACAACAGAACAATAAACAGACGCATTCCCTGCCCACAGTGAGGTTACAGTCTAGAGGGGGAGACAGACATGAATATAAATTAATTACAGATATAATAATTATGGTATTTGTTAAGCTTTTAGACAAGCTATGAAAAGCCTGGAAAAAGTCATGAAATGAGCTGATGACTGCCACAGAAATACAAATTGTCAACTCTGTGGTATTTCCAGTGATGATGTATGGATCCGAAAGCTGGGCAGTGAAAAAACAGGATAGAAAGAACATCGATTCTTTTGAAATGTGGTGTTGGAGAAGGCTCTTGCGAATACCATGGATTGCCCAAAAGACAAACAAATGGATTTTAGAGCAAATTAAACCCAAGTGGTCTTTGGAAGGCCAAATGACTCGACTTAGATTAGCATATTTTGGACACATAATCAGAATGACTAATTCTCTCGAGAAGACAATGATGCTAGGAAGCATCCGGGGAAAACGTGGAAGAGGCAGACCAACAGCTAGATGGATAGAGATCATAACAACGATAGCGGAAGAACCATTAGAAAGGTTTGCTGATTATGGCAGAGGACAGGACGTTCTGGAGAAGTACATCCAAGGAGTCACTATGAATCGGAAACGACTCGATGGCACCTAATAATAATTATTATTCTGTGCAAGGCATTGGGGTGGATCCAAGCAAAAAGGTTTGGACACAGTCCCTATCCTGTGTCACAGTCTCAATCCTCTGCTTCTAATCCTACCTCCTTCACTTGACTGCTGTGTGACCTTGGGCAAGCACATCACTTCTCTGTGCCTCAGTTACCTCATCTGTAAAAGGCTTAGGGGATGAGCACCCTACCACGTAACTGATGTGGAAGCGGCATTAGGAGATGAGGAAATTAATGCTCATCAGGATAAGCCTCTTGGAGGAGACGCTATTTTAGAGGGGCTTTGAATCGGTCATCCAAGACTGTGAGCCCCACATGGGACTTGGACGGTGTCCAACCTGATTAACTTGTATCTACCTCCGTGTTTAGTACAGTGCCTGGTACAGAGTAAGCACTTCACAAATTCCGGTTTAATTTTTTAAAAAAGGAGATCCAGAGCACTGCAGTTTACTGGCCACTCTGCACCGGCATGTTGACCAGTGGCCTCTGACGGAGAGCAGAGCAGAGCCAAGATCACAGTCCACCAAGCTCCCTTTATACTTCCTCCAGCATTCCACACTCCTTCCCCAAAGCCAGGTCTCCTTGCCTCTGACTTCATCTGTCCCGTGCTCTGGGGTGTATGAAGTGCCCCTGCATAGTCAGTCAGTATTTATTGAGCGCTTGCTGCTTGCAAAGCACTGTATTAAACCCTTGGGAGAGTACAATATTACAATAAACAGACACTTCCCTGCCCACAATGAGCTTACAGTCTAGAGGGGGGGACGGACAATAAATATAAATAAATAAATTATAGATCTGTACATAAGTGCTGTGGGGCAGGGGGCGGGGGGATGAATAAAGGGAGCAAATCAAGGCAATGCAGAAGATAGTGGGAGAAGAGGAAAGGCGGGCTTAGTCAGGGAAGGCCTCTTGGAGGAGATGTGCCTTCAGTAAGACTTTGAAGTTGGGGAGAGTAATTGTCTGCATAGTTATGGGTGTTCCTGACTAATGGTCATCTTTTAAGGAGGCAGGCACGGTGCCATTTTCCCTGTCCCCCTGCCTGTGGTGTCTACACAGTCCTGTTACCAGACTTTCAGCTGGCATGACTTCTGCATTTGGAGGACCCCCTTATCTGTCCATCTGGAGAGGGGGTTTTCTCTTCCCACTCTCTTTCTCTCTACTACCTTGTTTCTTCGTCTTCCCCTTTGGTGAAAACAATCCCCTATTCTCCTTGTGATGGCCGTTCTTTTGCTAAAGATAAGCTTCCAGCAGTTGTTCCCTGACCTTCGAACGCTCAATGTCCCTGCCAGATCCCTGCCAACCCCAAACGCTAAACCTGATATTGCAATGGGCCCAGGCCCCGAGAAACTGAGCGGAGGAACTTGCTCAATGTCACTCTCTCTTCCCTACCAGGGCAGGGAATGTGTGGAAGCACAGTGGTCAGGGTCTTGCATTTTCCCCCTTCTGTCCGCCACCCCCGCTCCTAGCTGTTTGCCTCTAGGTCGGCTTGATTGTCTTAAAGCTGGAAACTCAAGCCGAACACACCACGTAACCCCTCTCCCCTTTGTCCGTTTTGTCTGTTTAATCGGAGAGACCACCATATCAACTGAAGACTGGATGAAACTGTTCCTCCCTTAGCAAGGTCAGGACCCTTGGCCAGTTTTGATCACCTGGAGAACAAAGCAGGGCCAGAAAATTGCCCGAATGGGAATTTATTGCTGCCTGTCTCAAAGTATCTATCGTACTGAGCTCTCTGATCAGCTCTCTGATGCTGGTTGTGGTATCAATTGCATAAATGGAAACCCTGTTTTGCGTGGAGCTAACCTTTACTAGGGAGATCACTTAGGGAGATCACTATCAGGAGTCATCACCCTAAAATCTCCCCTGCCCCATCTCAGTCCCTCCCCGCTCCTGCCCCCTCTTCAACTCTCCCATCTTTCCCAGAAGTATGTCTAGAGGAGATCTCCTGCCTTCTCTCAAAATCCACCCCCTCCACATGTGTATTCCTTGACAACTTATCAAAAGACTTGCCCCCTCCCTTCTCCCCTCCCTAATAGCCATCTTCAACCATTCGCTCTCCAACGGCTTCTTCCCCACTGCTTTCAAACATGCCCGTGTCTCCCTTATTTTTTTAAAAAACCTTCCTTGGACCCCACAGCTCCCTCCAGTTATCACCCCATCTCCCTCCTAACCGTTCTTCTCCAAACTCCTTGAGTGAGCTGTCAAGCAAAAACTCCTCATTATTGGCTTCACAGTTCTCCATCCCCTCGGCCCCTCCTACCTCACCTCCCTTCTCTCCTTCTACAGCCAAGCCCGCGCACTCTGCTCTTCTGCTGCTAAACTCCTCACTGTGCCTCATTCTCACCTGCCCCGCCATTTACCCCTGGCCCCCCTTTTCCTCAGCTTCCTGTCCCTTCAGCTTCGCCCTGACTCGCTCCCTTTGCTCTAACCCCCTCTCCCCTGTGTATATATGTACATATCTATAATTCTATTTATTTATACTGATGCCTGTTGACTTGTTTTGAAGTGCATATATCTATAATTCTATTTATTTATATTGATGCCTGTTGACTTGTTTTGATGTGCATATCTATTTATATTGATGCCTGCTTACTTGTTCTGATGTCCATCTCACCCCTTCTAGACTTTGAGCCCGCTGTGGACCGGGACTGTGTCTCTTTATTGCTGAATTGTACTTCCCAAACGCTTAGTACAGTGCTCTGTGCACAGTAAGCTCTCAATAAATAGTATTGAACGAATGAATGAATGACATCCAAATCTACATCTCCAGCCCTCATCTCTCTCCCTCTCTCCAGTCCCGCATTTTCTCTTCCTTCAAGACATCTCTACTTGGATGTCCTCCTGACACCTCAAGCTTAACATGTCTAAAACAGAACTCCTTATCTTCCCACCCAAACCCTGTCCTCCCCATGACTTTCCCATCACTTTAGATGGCACCTCCATCCTTCCTGTCTCAGAAGCCTTGGTGTTATCCTTGCCTCCTCTCTCTTATTCAGCCCACATATTCAATCCATCACTAATCCTGTCAGTCCCACCTTCACAACATCCCTAAAATCCACCCTTTCCTCTCCATCCAAATCACTACCACATTAATACAATCACTTATCCTATCCTGTTTTGATTACTATATCAGCCTCCTCACTGACCTCCCAGCCTCCTGTCTCTCCCCGCTCCTGTCCACACTTCTCTCCGCTGCCCGGATCATTTTTCTACAAAAACATTCAGGACACGTTTCCCCACTCCTCAAGAAACTCCACTGGTTGCCCATCCACCTCCACAGCAAACACAAACTCTTCACCATTAGCTTCAAAGCACTCCATCACCTTGTCCCTTCCTGCCTCACCTTGCTTCGCTGGTACTACAGCTCAGCCCGTACACTTTGCTCCTCTAACGCTAACCTTCTCAGGGTACCTCAATCTCATCTATCTCCCCGCCGACCCCTAGCCCACATCCTCTCCTCTGGCCTGGAATGCCCTCCCTCCTCAAATCCGACAGACAATTACTCTCCTCCCCTTCAAAGCTTTACTGAAAGGCACATCTCCTCCAAGAGGCCTTACCTGACCAAGTCCCCCTTTCCTCTTCTCCCATTCCCTTCTGCATTGCCCTGACTTCCTCCCTTTATTCATCCCTCCTCCCAACCCCTCAGCATTTATGTACATCTCTATCATGTATTGATTTATATTGGTGTCTATCTCACCCTCTAGACTGTGAGCTTGTTGTGGGCAGAGAATGTGTCTGTTTACTTTTATATTGCACTCTCCCAAGCACTTAGTACAGTGTTCTGAACACATTAAGTGTTAATTCATTAAGTGTTAAATAATCCGTCACCAACAGCTGCCAGCCCCACATTCACAATATCACCAAGATCCGCCCTTTCCTCTCCATCTAAACTGCTACCTTGCTGGTACAAGCTCTCATACTATCCCGACTGCCTTATTGTGCTAGCCTCCTCTCTCAACTCCCATCCTCCTGTCTCTCCCCACTCCAGTCTATTGTTCATACTGCTGCCTAGATCATCTATTCTTCACTCCGCTGCCCGGCTCATCTTCCTGCAGAAACGATCTGGGCATGTCACTCCCCTTCTTAAACACCTCCAGTGGTTGCCTATCAACCTCCGCTCCAAACAAAAACTCTTCACTCTAGGCTTCGAGGCTCTCCATCACCTTGCCCCTTCCTACCTCTCCTCCCTTCTCTCTTTCTACCACCAACCCCGCACGCTCCGCTCCTCCGCCGCCCACCTCCTCGCCGTCCCTCGGTCTCGCCTATCCCGCCGTCGACCCCTGGGTCACGTCCTCCCGCGGTCCCGGAACGCCCTCCCTCCTCACCTCCGCCAAACTGATTCTCTTCCCCTCTTCAAAACCCTACTTAAAACTCACCTCCTCCAAGAGGCCTTCCCAGACTGAGTTCCTCTTCTCCCTCTACTCCCTCTGCCACCCCCCCTTTACCTCTCCGCAGCTAAACCCTCTTTTCCCCTTTTCCCTCTGCTCCTCCACCTCTCTCTTCCCATCCCCACAGCACTGTACTCGTCCGCTCAACTGTATATATTTCCATTACCCTATTTATTTTGTTAATGAATTGTACATCGCCTTGATTCTATTTAGTTGCCATTGTTTTTACGAGATGTTCTTCCCCTCGACTCCATTTATTGCCATTGTTCTCGTCTGTCCGTCTCCCCCGATTAGACCGTAAGCCCGTCAAACGGCAGGGACTGTCTCTATCTGTTGCCGACTTGTTCATCCCAAGCACTTAGTACAGTGCTCTGCACATAGTAAGCGCTCAATAAATACTATTGAATGAATGAATGAATCTTCCTACAGAAACGCTCTGGGCATGTCAGCCCCCTCCTCAAAAACCTCCAGTGGTTACCTATCAACATTCGCATGAAACAAAAACTCCTCACTCGGCTTCAGAGCTCTCCACCCCCGGGTACCTGACCTCCCTCACCTTCTACTGCCCACCCCATACACTCCACTCCTCTGCCGCTAACCTCCTCACGGTCCCTCATTATTGCCTATCCCACCATAGACCCCCTGGCCCACATCCTACCACTGACCCGGAATGACCTCCCTCCTCACATCTGCCAAACCAACTCTCTCTCCCTCTTCCAAGCCCTACTGAGAGCTCACCACCTCCAGGAGGCCTTCCCAGACTGAGCCCTCCCTTTCCCTCTGCTCCTCCTCCCCTCCCCATTCCCCCTTCTCCCGCCCTCTGCTTCCCCCTTCCCCTCCCCACAACAGAGTGCATATTTGTATATATTATTTATTACTTTATGTATTTTGTTAATGATGTGTATATATCTATGATTCTATTTGTCTTGATGATAAAGTACCAGAGTACTTGTTTTGTTTTGTTCTGTTTCATTTTGTTCTCTGTCTTCCCCGTTTAGACTGTGAGCCCATTGTTGGGCAGGGATTGTCTCTATCTGTTGCCGAATTTTACACTCCAAGCACCTAGTACAGTGTTTGGCACATAGTAAGCGCTCAATAAATACGACCGAATTAATTAATTGTGCTCAATAAATGCGACTAAATGAATGAATGAACAAATGAATGATTAGCAGAGGAAACTGTCAACCTCCCCTCCCTACTAGTGCTTGTAGAAATAAATTTATCTCTGACATACCTGCTCAAACACAATATAGAGTCCATGACATTTTCTCTGGCAGTCATTTGTGCCGTAACTTGGATGACAGTGCTCAACAGTAGTCTGGAGCAGTCTTGTCTCTCAGTGACCCCCACTTGCCAACCAAAAGGTAAAAGAGTTTTTGAAATCTCTTTTGGGGCTCAAAGAGAGACGGACTGTGTGGCTGGTTGACTAAACATTATCAGTCCACTTGGAGAAAGATGTGTTGGACAGAAGTGAATTTGGTCCATTTAATAACTGAGACAGGATTCAGACTTGTCTTTCCAAAGAGCAGGACCGATTAATGTGCAGAGTACCGAACTGATGAAAGATTTTGTGCGAGTGTGAATGTAGCCCTGATTGAATGCTTATGAACTGCTGCATCAGTTCTGGAGCTTCAACTAAGTCAAGACACCCTGCGGTCATCCTTAGTGGTGATCTGTGATGGCCAGTGGGCTTGGCGGAACCCCATGAATCCAGCCCCCCTTTGTGTGTGTGTCTCTCTCTTTCTATAAACTGTTGCACCAGTTATGAAACTTAAGCCAAATCAAGATGTCCCAAGGTGTCATTGTGGTATTAGATGCCTAGAAAATGGGAAAGAGGTATCTCTCCCACCGAAGGGAACTCCAGCCAATTATATATATATATATATATGTATATATATATATATATATATATATATATATATTCATTATGGACCAAAAACTTGCAAATTCTTAGATGACTGGAATTTTTCTAACCTGGATGACCCTACCAGGCTGATCCCCATAGAAGGAACCTTTGATCTAGATAAACTAGATCACTTCCGCAGAGCAGTAGTATCTAAAGGAAGTAAGGTTGACCAGGGTTGGTGGCATTTGCATTTTGATTAGTATGATGAAGCTTCCAAAAGAGGCCAAGAATCTGGAGTCAGAAGTCTTTAGGACTCTCAGGAGAAACTAAAAGCCCAAGTTCAAACCTTATAGCAGAATTGCCAAAAACCTAATTGTGCTAAATCCCCTTCAGCCACTCTTTACCTCCTTGAGCCCAAAATCAGAGAAGGAAGGGAGGAATTAGAGAGAATAGGAGATGTTTTGGATTTGGTGGGACAGCCCTTAGGTAACCTCCCATCTTTTTCCCATCCTATTGTAAACCCAAAGAAAGAAAATCCTCTGAGGTTCTCATCTCTGTCCAGACACATGAGGAACCTTACAGAAGCTACAGTAGAAGCCCCTCTTGGGCAGAGAGAAGGATTGGTCACCATCCATGCTCCATGGACCCCTGGAGACCCCCATAATCTTGTTAAGGAATTTCCCAATATAAGGGAAGAACCAAAAAAATTCAAGGAAGAATTAGAAACAATGATAAATTATCTCACCTGGGCAGACATGAATCAATTATTATGGGCCATTTTGCCTTCCAAAATACAGGTTAACCTATATAAGGAAACGGAATGGCCGGAAAGGGACCCAGGACCCCCCGAGTCTAGGCTAGATCAGGTTAGGTGAAAACTTGTAAACTCAAGTGACAAAGTGTGTCCAAGAAAGACCGACTGGGGAGTCTTGTCAGTTACTGCAAACAAAACAAAGGAGAGTGACCTGCATATTATCTCGATCACCTCAAGGGAATATTTGAAAGACATTCAGCCTTGTAGGACCCAACCTAGGAAGCAGGAGAAGCGGTAGCTGCTGCCTTTTTCCACCGGCTCCTCCCCAAGCTGCAAGAGCAGTTAAGAATGATTTGTGTGGCAAACGAAACTGCTGGAAGAACTAGTGTCTGAAGTCAACCTCCAATTCACTCATTCAGTTGTATTTATTGAGCACTTACTGTGTGCAGAGCACTGTACTAAGCACTTGGGAGGATACAATACAGAAATAGACACATTCCCTGCCCACAACAAGGGGGAGACAGACATGAATATAAACAAATAAAATTACAGATATGTACATAAGTGCATTGGGACTTGAAGGGGGGAAGAGCAAAGGAAACAATTCAGGGCCAAGCAGAAGAGAGTGGGAGATGAGGAAAGGTTGGGTTTAGTCTAGGAAGGCCTCTTGGAGGAGATGCGCCTTCAATAAGGCTTTGAAGCCGGGGACAGTAATTGTCAGATCTGAGGAGGGAGGGTGTTCCAGGCCAGAGGCAGGATGTGGGCTAGGGGTCGGTGGTGAGACAGGTGAGATCAAGGCACAATGAGAAAGTTAGCAATAGAGGGGTGAAGTGTGCCGGCTGGGTTGTAGAAGGAGCGAAGCGAGGTGAGGTAGGAGGGGGCAAAGTGGTGGGCTCTTTTAAAGCCAGTGGTGAGGAGGTTTTGTTTGATGTGGAGGTGGATGGACAACCACTGAAGTTTTTTGAGGAGCAGGGTGACATGTCCTGAACGTTTGGTCTGTCAAGAGAAAAAGAAGGATGCGTTGGAGGCCAGACTAATGGCCTCCCAAATAGGAAACTACCAACGGCTTCAAGGCAGGGAAGGGTAGAGATTCTAACTAAGGTAGAAGAAAGGGCCCCCTTTCAAGGTTGCACCTGGAGAGTTTCCATTACTCTACCAGTCTTGACTATAGGAGGGAGAGTCAAGCAGAGGCATATCCATTCCATTCCTAGCTTGGGCAGTGACTAGAGAGTGGAAGGCAATCTGCTACAAGTCAAAACTCCCCTGTGTTGGGCAGCAGCGGCGCGAGGGAGAGTTGAGGACGGAGACTCGAGGTTACCGAGCGGAAGGAGGTGATGGTAAACCACTTCTGTATTTTTACCAAGAAAACTCTAGGAATACACTACCAGAACGATTGCAGATAGAGGTGGGGTATTCTGGGAGAGATGGCGCGCTATGGCTCGGAGATGACTCTACGGCACAAGACAAGAGAAGAAAGGACAGGGATTTTTAAAAAGGCAGAAAGACATGGACCTCTTGCCACTGATGCGGAAGAGAAGGACATTTGAAAAATGAATGTCCCTTTGGCCCTCCTCCCGGGCAGCCCTTTGGACCTCTTGCAGCTTCTCCTTTGCCCTCCCAAGTCCCTAAGCCCGAGGGACCGTGAATTCATCAAGCTGTCACACTTGCTCCTAATCGGCAAGCACCCTATGTCCTAGGCTCTATTAATGGGCAAGCTTGTCTCACTGATACGGGAGCAAGTTCATCAGTCTGGCATTCCTGTAATTTCCCAAGCCTTCTACTCTCTAACTCTACAATCAGTTCCCTAGGAATCTCAAACGTTATTGTCCCCACCCTCCCTCAGAACAGTTGGCAGTCTCTATAGATCCACTGTCAGAAGAGCATGCCTTTCTTCTTAGCCCATCATCTCCCATCAGCCTGCTGGAAGGAATCTCCTCCATAAATTGGGTTGCACTATTTGCTGCATCCCGGATTGTGTCTTCCGAGAAGTCCCTTTCAGGAATGAAGATGGGGTCTTTGCAGCCTCCTTATGTCTACTATTGGACTCATTCCCCTTTTGGGATCTCACCTGGAGAGTTTCCAGTACCCTACCAGTCTCAGCTAGAGGAGGGAGAGTAAACAGAGGCATACCCGGCCTATTCCTAGCTTGGGCAGTGGCTAGCGGTGGAAGGCAATCGGCTACAAGTCAAAACTCAGCTGTGCTGGGCAGCAGCAATGTGGGAAAGAGTCTAGGGCGGGGACTCAAGTTTACTGCGTGGAAGAAGGCGATGGTAAACCGCTTCTATATTTTTACCAAGAAAACTCTATGGATATACTACCAGATCGATTGCAGGTGAAGGTGGGTCATTCTGGGAGAGATGTGTCCATGGAGTCGCTATGGATCAGAGATGACTCAACAGAATAAGATAATACTAGACTCATCCAGTTCCTCTGCACTGATTCGGGAGATGGTCCTTCTGAACCAGGTTCCCCCCCACGCCCCTGCCTACAAACACGCCAGTGAGTTTGACCAAATTCAGACTGTCGCCCCCATAAGAATCCACCTCAACCCAACTAAATGGCTCTCTAGAATTTCACAGTCCAGGAGAAAATGAAAAATCAAGACTCTTATTTTAAAACCCATCTCAACTAGTTCTGTCTGGCCCCTGGCTCACACCGGCAGGCATAAGTGATATCTCGGAACCCAGGTCTAATCGGCTGGTGACAGATTTGGCGATGAGAATGGGATTCTCCGGACAGACACCAACACGCTGCTCACACACCTAGAAAAGGAAAGGGGAAGATCTCTCAATGGGATGTGGGTTGGGTAATTGGCCACTGTACAGACTGGGCTAATAACGGGAAGAATTTCCTAAATGGAGCAATGCGAGTAAGGTTAAGAAAAGGAAAGGGAAAGCTTCACTGTTGAGATTTTTGGTGACTATACTGCACGCGGCTGCAGATAAAGAGGGAGATGTGCAGAAGAAAATAGAGGCACTAGAAAAGGAGAGGGACAAGCTGGCAGCTAAATGGACAACGCTAAAGTTGGCAGCCGACGTTGGGACCCACCAGGCTGCGGTTCTGGAGGAGAAGTTAGCACCCCAGGGATCTAAGGAATTGGAGGATCGGGGGAAGCTCCCAGGGAATGGACAAGAAATCAGACAGATCACGTATAGCGTGGAACTTACCCCAAATAGAATTTACTGCTGTTTGACTTGAGGAATATGTACAATGTACTGTGTTCTTAGATCAATTGTGAAGCGAGGATGCTATATCAACTGTTCATAAAGAAAATCTGTATTGCCTGAAGTTGAGTTGGACTTGACTAGTAGAGGAAACTGCCTGTCAACCATCACTCCCTATTAGTGCTAGAAGAGCACTAGTAGTAATGAATTTGTCTCTGACCTACCCTTTTGAACACAACTCAGAGTCCATGAAGTTTTCTTCGACAACTCCTTTGGCTCCTCACCGGACTTCGAAGTGCTGCCCTCCAAACCCTTTGACCAGGCACCCCCCTACACCCCAGAATGGCAGAAACGGACCCAGCGAGACCTTTGGACAACTAATGACCAAACTGTAAACTGTCCTTTTTATTCACCCCACCCAGACTCCGGTCCTCCCAGTTTCTGAGTAATGAAAGCTGTAAAATGGGAACACATCTGGGGTTCCTGTGGGATGGAAGCATATATTTAAACTGGCACTAACCAAGTTTTAAGTTGCAGGCACCAAACTAGCAGTTCATGAATGATCGGTGTTTAATTGAGATCGACAGTTCCCTGGAAGAAGAGTGTTAGGGGCTCCTGTTAGCCAACTGAAGAGTAGCTCCTGAAGCTGACTGGATAACATCTGGATTCTATTTTAAGGTGCTGAAAAGATTGTATAATAATAACTGTGGTATTTGTGGTATCTGTTAAGCCCTTACCATGTGTCAAGCACTGTATTATTATTATTATCATTATTAATATTATGGTATTTGTTAAGTGCTTACTATGTGTCAAGCAGCACTGTTCTAAGCATTGGGGTAGATACAGGGTAATCAGGTTGTCCCAGGTGGGGCTCACACTTTTAATCCCCATTTTACAGATGAGGTAACTGAGGCACAGAAAAGTTAAGTGACTTGCCCAAGGTCACTCGGCAGACAAGTGGCAGAGGCGGGATTAGAACCCACTTCCTCTTACTCCCAACCCGTGCTCTTTCCACTAAGGGCTGAGATAGATACAAGATCATCAGGTCCCAAATGGGGCTCACAGTCTAAGGCAGGAGGGAGAAGAGGTATCCGATCCCCATTTTGTAGATGAGGGAACTAAGGCCCAGAGAAGTGAAGTGACTTTCCCAAGGTCACACGGCTGACAAATGGCAGAGCCGGAATGAGAACACAATTCCTCTGACTCCTAGGCCCATGGTCTTTCCACTAGGCTTCTATAAGCAGTGTATGGATGTGTTGGGATTGTGTCTTTGTTCATTCACTCATTCAATAGTATTTACTGAGCGCTTACTATGTGCAGGGCATTGTACTAAACACTTGGAATGTACAATTCGGCAACAGATAGAGACAATCCCTGCCCAGTGACAGGCTTACAGACTAATCGGGGGAGACAGACGGACAAAAACAAGACAACGTAATCACAATAAATAGAATCAAGGGGAAGTACACCTCATTAACAAAATACAAAATGTACATTAACAAAATGTATTAAGCTAGCAATTGTATATAAGGAAAAGAGAAGCAGCATGGCCTAGTGGAAAAAACAGGGCCCTGGGAGTCGTCAGAGGACGTGGGTTCTAATCCCGGCTCCGCCCCTGGCTGCCATGTGACCTCGGTTTCCTCACTTCTCTGCGTCTCGGTTTCCTCACTTCTCTGCGATTTGGTCTCTTCAGTGTTCACAATATCACCTTGAAGCCGAATGATTTGCGGAACTGGTATCGTGAGGATGACGATGTCAAACTCCTCTACAGGTCTCATTTCTCTGTGAACTTCCCATTTGCCACTTCTGAGGAAGATCTTGGTTACGCGGTGCTCATAGAAGACAACCACCCCTACTGATGCTCTTAAAAAATAGTTGACAACTGAGGAGACTCCTTGAGGTGCCACAAAGTTGCATTCTCCTTCTTTCACTACCATTCCTTCTATGGTGGATGTCAGGGGCTTCAAAACCCCATTAGCTAACAGCTCATCATAGAAACTTCGATGTCTCTCAGCATACTGAGGGGTGAGAGTGAGGTACTGAGCCCCCAGGTCTGCCATGCAGCGGGAGTTGTACGGGCTTCGGGAGGCAGCCATTCTTCCTCCTGCACCCCGGGCCTGGTCCCACATGACCAAGAGTGTTTTTGTCATGGATTACCTTTAGACGAAGAGGCCAGAATTGTGAAAATGTGTAATGTGTATCATGGGAAGAAATTCCTAACAGAATTTGGGTAGCTTCATAGATGGGGAGTCGATTTATTGGTTTGGGGTTTCTAATCTGTTTCCCATCTCTCAGCAATTCTTAAAATCATCCGGTTAGTTTCAGGGAATCCGCAGCTGAAGCAGGAGACAAGGAACCCTAGCCAACCTTTTTCAGGGACTTTTTGGGAATTAAAAAAAAGCCCAAAACTAAAAGGGCTGGTGCTATCAGTTTAGATCAAATAGAAAATTTGAGGGAAGGCTCCTCCCTCAAGTAAATGGTTAAGTTGCTTTATTGTAAGGTTGAGAAAGTTAGTTTTCAACTGGTTAAGTGTGAAAGTGCAAAGAAGATCACTGGGAGAGGAGAATTTGCTATTGCTCTTTCAAGCTAGGAATACCTATAAGAGTGGTGATTTATTTACTGTAGCAGAAATTCTACATTATTAGCTAGATGGATTTTGTTAAATTGGTAAAATAGATATGTACGCAAGTTGAATACAAACTGGCACCTTTAAATTCGGCTTGTATGCACATGATGCTCTGAACACGGAAACACCTTTATAAGTGCACTGTGGAACTAAATGTGTGGTGGAAAAAGTAAGGAAAACATGTGTTCCTTTCTTGTATAACTTTTGGATAAATTGGAATATGGAAATTTGTTGTAAAGAAATGTTGTTCTGGATATAAGGGTAATACCTAGATTGGAAGAGGAGAAATTGGAATGATAATTCAATATGGATTTTTACCAATTGGAAGGGAACCTGAGGAATCTGTGTTAGATGGATACTGGAAGGCCTACCAGATTGCACAGATTTCTTGGGAAAGAATCCGGGAGGGGAACAACTTCTTCTTTGACAGGCAATTTTAGGTCCACATAAAGCTCCAGCTCTCAAACGATTATTAAGGGTTAACTGGAATAGGATTAGGCTGAGAAACTTTGTCAGCCCCTAGTCTTAAGGAGACTGTGTGAAGGGCAAGATTTAATTGCTGAACATTACAAATCAAGTGTATTAAAATGGGGTATATCTGTTCGTCTTTGTTTATTACATTGATCTTACGGTTCAAATAGTCTTTAATATCAAACGTCTGCTATGTTAAGGGTTAAAACAATGAAAGCCCGCTTTCTTTTACTCCCATACTTTGCTCAGCCATGAGCAAAGTGGGGATGATTGCATCTGTGATAAAGCTTTGGTTTTCTCCCTCATTTCCCAAGGGTGCAGCACAATAAAGCAGCACTTGCTAGATTCGTCAGCAGTATAGTGTTGGGAAAACACAGAACGCATGAAAAGCCGCTCATCCGCCTTGCTGAATACCCAAGTTGATCATTTAAGCGGTTCAAATGCTGTTATTATTAATGTTTTAGTTGTTATCAATGGTTTTTTTTCCAAATGGACAGAGGCATACCCATGCTCAAAGGCTGATGCTAGATCTGTAGTTAAATACTTTAAAGGGTTTTATTCCTCAATTTGGAATTCCATTGAAAAATAATAGTGACCGTGTAATGCACTTCAAGGGACAAATTATGAAAGAGGCTCTAGGAATACAGCAAACTTCTACTGCCCATATCACCCACATTCCGCTGGGGAAGTGGAAAGACAAACTGGAATATTGAAAAACAAATTGGCAAAAATTTGTGCTGAAGTGAATCTAAAATGGCCACAGGGACCATCTCTGGCTGTCATGCGCTGAAGAGCCAGTGGCAATAGAAAAACAGGTCTGAGCCCACATGAAATGCTTTTGGAATGCCCCATGAAGACTCCTGCCTTCTCTCCCCCATCAATCTTGCTTTGCTGTCTGTCTCCTCCGATTAGACTGTGAGCCCATCACTGGGCAGGGATTGTCTCTACCTGTTGCCAAACTGTACATTCCAAGCGCTTAGTACATTGCTCTGCACATAGTAAGCGCTCAATAAATACTATTGAATGAATGAAAATATAGAGCTTGTGTGCTTTGCTGTTAGAGTACTGTAGGTCATTAGTTAAATAATAATAGCGGTATTTGTTAAGTGGGTAAAAGCAAATTGGGTTGGACACAGTCCCTTTCCCACATAATACCCATTTTACAGATGAGGTGACTGAGCCACAGAGAAGAGAAGTGACTTGCCACAGCAGACAAGTGGCGGAGTCAGGATTGGAACTCAGGTTCTACTGACTCCGGGGGCCCCTGCTCCAACCACTAAGCAATGCTGCCTCTCTAATTAAATGTATCTGGAGTTGTCACACCCGGGTCCAGGAGGTCCTCCTGGAGAAACCCAACTCATCCTGAACCACATCAAGGTTCATAAACAAAAGGTCATCCTGGTACCTCAGGGGAAAAGACCCTTCTAGATCCTCCTGGCCACTAATACTGCCAAGTGCCCGAACCTGGACTCCTGGATCCACACCTCACTGAAAGAAAACCGCTGCCCCTCCTGAGACCAAGACTTCACATAATAATAATTACCGTATCTGTTAAGCGCTTACTGTGTGCCAGGCACTGTTCTAAGCGCTGGGGTAGATACAAGATCATTAGGTTGGGCTCAGTCCCTGTCCCATGTGGGGCTCACAGTCTCATTCCCCATTTTACAGATGAGGTAACTGAGGCACAAAGAAATGAAGTGACTTGCCCAAGGTCACATAGCAGACAAGTGGCAGAGGCAGGATTAGAACCCATGACCTTCTGCGTCCCAGACCCATGCTCTATCCACTAGGCTCTGCTGCCTCCCTCTCTAGAATGTAAGCTCACTGTGGGCAGGGAATTTGTCTACTCTGTTACACTGTATTCGCCCAAACATTTAGTAGAGTGTCCTGCTCCCAATAAACTCTCAATAAATACGACAAAAAATTCTCACTTCTATCTTCACAACATCATCACTTGTGTGCTCTGTGACCTTGGGCGAGTCACTTAACTTCTCCGTGCTTCAGTTTCCTCATCTGTAAATGGAGATTAAATCCTACTTCCTTCTGTTTAGCCGGGGAAAGGAAGGGATGGATCCAGGAAATGTAATGGAGAATGGAGCGGGAGAAACAACCAACAGGATTTAGCAATTGATAATGAGTAGCGGAGGGTGACATCAAGGTGGGACCCTTGTGCGAGAGGGACAGTTTCCAATCTGATTATCGTATATCTACCCCAGCATTTAGTACACTGCTTGGCATTTATTCATTCAATCGTATTTATTGAGCGTTTGTCCGAGTAGATACGTCAGTCTCTTTCTAAGATTTCCCAGGCCAGTGCTGGTACTGGCTAGTGCCAACTACTGGAGCTCCTTCTCTGCTTTCTTTGTTTTTCTCTTCTCCTTCTCCCTTAGGTAAATTGATCAATCAGGTGAATGGGGAAGCAGCATGACCTGGAGCTGGATGGAGCTGGAGCCTAAAAGTCAGAAAGTTCTAATTCCCACTCTGCTGCTTGTCTGCTGTGTGACTTTGGGCAAGTCACTTACCTTCTCTGTGCCTCGGATTCCTCACCTGTAAAATGGGGCTTTAAGCCCCATGTATGGGGCGTGGACTGTGTCCAACCTGATTAGCTTGTCTCTACCCCCAGTGCTTAGTATAATGTCTGGCACATAGTAAACACTTCACAAATGCCATTTTAAAAAATCGGATACAACTGGTTATAACAAAACAATGCGAAGATGGATAAGTGAGTAAAGTATAGACTGTAAGCTCCTTGTGGGCAGGGAACATGTCTACCAGCTCTGTTGTATTTTACTCTCCCAAACGCACACAGTAAGTGCTCAATAAATGCCAATGATCGATTGATCTAATCCAATATGCGTATAACTGGTACACTTAGCTGGGAGTACATAGGGGCTGAAGTAGGTTGGAATTTATCGAGAGGAGAAAATGAACGAGAGAATGGCCCTGGAGGAGATGGGATTTCAGAAAACTTTTGAAGCTGGGGAGAGTTGTGGTCTGGAAGATTTGGAAGGGGAGTCTACATGCAGGGGGAGCTGGAAGAAAATCATAGATGCAACTGGCAACACAAGAGTAGGGAGAATGAATAAATGAAATATTAAATGGAGTGTGTGCATCTACATGGGGGAGCCTGGAAGTCCAGTCTGTGTTAGATGTTGAGGGAATTGGATAGCCATTGGAGAGTTTTAAGGAGTGTGTTCTCAGTGCCAGACAGTCCCAATCTTCAGTCAGTCCTGAACTCTGCTGCCTGGTTCATTTTCTCAAAATACTGAGTGAGGACGTGATGAGTACCAACAGGTCCTGCACAGACCATCTTCCCGCAGCATCCTTTGCTGCATATTTTTCTATTCCTCAAAACTCCTCAATGGCTCTCTATTTCCCTCCTTGTTGAACAAAGCCTCTTCATGATTAGCTCCAGAGTTCTCCGCCAACTCTCCCCCTCCCACATAATTCTCACCCGCTAATCCCTAGTTGGCTCTCTTCATTCCTCCCAGGCTAATCTCCTGACTGTGCCTCGCTCTGGATTCTCCTGCATTCCTCCCATCACTCATTCTGGATCCCCAGCCTGGAGCTCCCTCTTCCCTGCCAAATTTGACAGATCACAGTTATCTCCAATTTCAAAGTCCTCCTAAAATCATACCTCCTCTAAAAAGTCCTTTCCCTGATTAACTCAACACTCCAAATCACATCAACCCAGTCGTCACCTCTAGAAATTATTTGGGTGTTACGCGGAGCGAGTGGTCAAATACCACTTTCTCGGGCTGACACAGGAATTGTGGAAGAAAACTTCACAGACTTTGCATTGTGTTCAAGCGGGTATGTCAGAGACAACTTTATTTCTACTAGCTCAAGTAGGGAGTGGTGGTTGGCGGGCAGAGTTTCCTCTGTCAGCCAAATCCAGCTCAACTCCAAATGATATAGAGTTTCTTTGCGTACAGTTAGTACAGCTTCAAAGGTGATCTGAGAGCACGATACACGATGTACACTCTAAGACAAGCCGCAGTAAATTTCCAACTTGGGGTAATTGCTCAGCCCTTCCTGGTTTTCTTCACAGGGATCAGGTGGACAAATACTCTCTCGGGCTGATGAGCCAGCCAGGCATCCAGACATTGCTAAGGGAGGAACAGTTCCATCCTCTCCAGACATCTGTCCAGACATTCATTCATTCATTCAATCATTTGTTGAGCACTTACTGTGTGCAGAGCACTGTGCTAAGCACTTGGAATGTACAATCCCTGCCCAACAACGGGCTCACAGTCTAAATGGGGGAGACAGGCACCAAAACAAAACAAGTAGTCAGGCATCAATACCATCAAAATAGATAAATAGAATCATAGATATATACACATTAGTAAAATAGAGTAATAAATAATATATACAAATATACACAACTGCTGTGGGGCGGGGAAGGGGGTAGAGCAGAGGAGGGAGTAGGGTGAATGGGGAGGGGAGGACGGGCAGAGGGAAAGGGAGGGCTCAGTCTGGGAAGGTCTGCTGGAGGAGGTGAGCTCTCAGTAGGGCTATGAAGAGGGGAAGAGAGTTAGTTTGGCGAACGTGAGGAGGGAGAGCATTCCAGATCAGAGGTAGGACATGGGCCAGGGGTCGACGGCAGGGAAGGGCGAGAACGAGATCCAGTGAGGAGGTTAGCTGCAGAGAAGCGGAGTGTATGGGGTGGGCTGTAAAAGGAGAGAAGGGAAGTGTGGTAGGAGGGGGCAAGGGGATGGAGAGCTTTGAAGCCAAGAGTGAGGAGTTTTTGCTTCATGTGAAGGTTGATAGGCAACCACTGAAAGTTTTCGAGGAGGGGAGTGACATGCCCAGAGCGTTTCTGTAGAAAGATGACCCGGCCAGCGGAATAAAGTATAGACTGGAGCGGGGAGAGGCGGGAGGATGGGAGATCAGAGAGGAAGCTGACGCAATAATCCAGTCGGGATATGATGAGAGATTGTACCAGCACGGTAGCAGTTTGGATGGAGAGGAAAGGGCGGACCGTGGCGATATTGTGAATGTGGGTCTGGCAGGTTTTGATGACGGATTGGACGTGTGGGGTGAGTGAGAGAGCAGACTCAAGGATGACACATCTGTCCAGACATCTGGACAGGAAGAACAAAGGAGGGGAGGATATGTGATGTGCTCACTTTGAGTAAATGTCGGCTTGGCCAGACAAAATGGAGTCCAAGCCTAAAGGCCCATCGCAGTCCATCCCTTGGTAGTCTACCACTCCTAGGGCTTCTAGTCACTGAAGTTACTGTTGCTCACTTAAACAAAAGTGCGATGAGGCAATCAAGCGGTATGAGAGGCAAAACATCTCAGAGGGGATGTGGTCTGAAGAGAAGAAGCAAATGCAAAGCCTAGATCGCTACGCTTTCCACAGAGCAATGACAATATTTACAAATCGAGTATATCAGATACATATATCTGTATATTTACTATCTATCTCTCCAGCTGGAAGGCAAACTCTAGGTTGGCAAAGAACATCTCTCATGTATCCGTTTAATTTCTCAAGTGCTTAGTACAGTGCATAACAGTGGGTGCTCAATAAATAATATTACTACTACTAATAAAAATAAATAATAATTATGTTACTTGTTAAGCACTTGCTATGTGCCAAACACTGTTCTAAATACAGGTTAATCAGGTGAGACACAGTCCCTGCCCCATCTGGGGCTCTTGGTCTAAGTAGAAAGGAATAAGATTTAATCTTCATTTTACAGTTGAGGTAACTGAGGCACAGAGAAGCAAAGTGACGTACCCAAAGTCACACAGCAGACGGGTGGCAGAGGCAGGATTAGAACCCAGGTCCTCTGACTCCCAGGCCCATGTTCTCTCCGCTAGGGAAGGAACATGGTGTAGTAGATAGAGCTCAGACCTGGGAGTCAGAAGGTCATGGGTTCTAATCCTGGCTCTGCCAGTTGCCTGCTGTGTGACCTCGGGCAAGTCACTTCACTTCTCTTTCTCGGTTACCTCATCTGTAAAATGGAGTAACCTCTTGCCTCCATTATAACTGCCCTTTAAACTAAGTTCTGTATGTCTGAAACCAAACTTTTTCCGCTGGCAGCTCCTCCTCTTAACTTTTCCATCACAACCTACAATACTTCCACCCTCACAACCTTGTTATCTTTAATTCTCTTTTTCACTTCTCACATTCAGCCTGTTTCTAAATCTTGCCATTTTTTCCTCCTTAATATTTTATGGATCTTCCCCTGGTTTTCAACTCAAAAAGTCACCATCCTGGCTCAGGTTTGGTCATCTTTTGACTAGTAATATTAGTACTGAGGAAGCAGCATGGACTAATAATAAAATAATAATAATCACGGTATTTGTACTAAGCGCTGGGGTGGAAACAAGCAAATTGGGTTGGACATAGTTCCTGTCCCACATGGGGCTCAACAGTCTGGCTCTCCATTTTACAGATGAAGAAACCGAGACTCAGAGAGGTGAAGTGACTTGCCGAAGGTCACACAGCAGACAAGTGGTGAGGCCTGAATTAGAAGCCATGACCTTCTGACTCCCAGGCCCGAGCTCTATCCACTAGGCCATACACAGCCGGTCACAATTTGACTCTGCCTTTGAAAGGAAGATTCTTGACAGCAAAATAATCATCTGACTTAAAACGTCCAACAAATCAGACCCTCCAGGACTAGCTCCTCCTCCCCCTCCCATCCCCTTACTGTAGGGGTTCCTCAAGAGTCAGTTTTGGTCCCCTTCTGTTCTCCAGCTATACTCACTCCCTTGGTGAACTCATTCGCTCCCACGGCTTCAACTATCATCTCTACGCAGATGACACCCAAATCTATATCTCCTCCCCTGTTCTCTCTCCCTCCCTCCAGGCTCGTATCTCCTCTGCCTTCAGGACATCTGCACCTGGATGTCTGCCCGCCACCTAAAGCTCAACATGTCCAAGACTGAGCTCCTTATCTTATCCACGAGAAGCGGCGTGGCTCAGTGGAAAGAGCCTGATCTTGGGAGTCAGAGGTCGTGGGTTCTAACCCCGGCTCTGCCAGTTGTCTGCTGTGTGACCTTGGGCAAGTCACTTAACTTCTCTGTGCTTCAGTTGCCTCATCTGTAAAAATGGGGATTAAAAAATGTGAGCCCCTCGTGGGACATTCTGATTACCCTGTGTCTACCCCAGCGCTTAGAACAGTGCTCTGCACACAGTAAGGGGGGGAACGGGCAAGTGGAAACAAATTTAGTGAACTGCAGTGCTCGGCTGGAACACTGGACAGGACAGGTGGGAGTATGTGTTGGGTAAGGCATCAGATGCTACGGGTTGCATCCCTGGGGTGGGTGAGACCCTAGATAAAGTCTCAGACAATTTGGGTTGTTTCTCGGAGTGCTTGTCACTTCGATATTCCTGTATAGGCATCATTAATGATTACTCAGAAACACCTGACCATGGGTCTGAAGGCCCTCAATCAAGGCTCTCCTCCCTAGTTTTTCCTTCCTCCTCTCCCATTATACCCCAGCTCACACACTTCCCTCCTCTCAAGTCAGTCTCACTGTGCTTAGTCCTTGTCTCTCTCGCAGGCGATCTCTTGCTCCCGCCTTCTCCGCTTCTGCCTGGAACTCCCTCACCTTTCAAATCTGGCAGATCACAGTCCTCCCCATCTTTATAGCCCTTCTGAAATTATGTTTCCCCTGGGAAGTCTTCGCAGATTAATTCCTCATCTCCCTCTCCCACCCCGTCACCACCTCAGCACCACACCTCCCGGAGCACTCATGTACTTAGGTTTAACCTCTGTTGCTTCCCCCATCTGTAATTTATATTAGGGTCTGTTTACCCTGTCTTCCCCCCAAACCCTGTCCTCTGCCTGACTTTCCCGTCACCGTGGATGGCACTATCATCCTTCCCATCTCACAGGCCCACAACCTAGGTGTCATCCTTGACTCCGCTCTCTCATTCACCCCATACGTCCAATCCATTACCAAAACCTGCAGGTCTCACCTTCACAACTTTGTCAAGATCTGCCCTTTCCTCTCCATCCAAACTGCTACCGTGCTGGTACAGTCTCTCATCATATCCCGACTGGATTACTGCATCAACCTCCCCTCTGGTCTCCCATCCTCCTGTCTCTCCCCACTTCAGTCTATATTTCACTCTGCTGCCCGGATCATCTTTCTACAGAATCGCTCTGGTCTTGTCACTTCCCTCCTCAAAAATCTCCAGTCGCTGCCTATCAACTTACCCATGAAACAAAAACTCCTCAATCTTGGCTTCAAAGCTGTGCATCCCCTTGCCCCCTCCTACCTCACCTCCCTTCTCTCCTTCTCCAGCCCAGACCGCACACTCCGCTCCTCTGCTGCCGCTTATCTCCTCACCGGGCCTCATTCTCACCTGTCATACCGTCGACCGCTGGCCAACGTCCTACCTCTGGCCCGGAATGTCCTCCCTCCTCACATTCGCCAAACTAGCTTTCTTCCCCTCTTCAAAACCCTACTGAGAGCTCACCTCCTCCATGAGGCCTTCCCAGACTGAGCCCCCCTTTTCCTCTACTCCTCCTCCCCTCCCCATCGCCCCGACTCCCTCCCTCTATTCTACCCCTTCCCCTCCCCACATCACTTGTACATATTCGTATATATTATTTATTACTCTATTTTATTAATGATGAGTATATATAATTCTATTCATCTATTTTGATGGTATTGATGACTGTCTACTTGTTTTGTTTTGTTGTCTGTCTCCCCCCTTCTAGACTGTGAGCCTGTCGTTGGGTAGGGATTGTTGCCAAATTGTACTTTCCAAGCGCTTAGTACAGTGCTCTGCACAGAGTAAGCACTCAATAAATATGAATGAATGAATAATCAAGAAATAATATTTATTGAGTTCTTACTTTGCACAGAGCTCTGCACTAGGTGCTTGGGAGAGTTCAAAAGACTTAGTACACTTGGTCCCTGTCCTTAAAGAGGTGACAATCTAGCAAATTAAAATAAATTACGGGGCAGAGAAACCAATAGAGATTTGTTTGTAAATGCAATCTGGGATAAAGAGGTGAGTACCCAAATGCTTAGTTGATGCAGAAGTGCTGAAGTGACAGTTGTGTTGGGGGGAAACATGGGAATACGAGATATGGGAAGGCTGTCCTGGAGGAGAGATGTAATTTCAAAAGGGTCTTGAATAATAATTACCGTGGTACTTGTGAAGCACTTCCTGACTTAGCACTGAGGAAGATACAAGCACATCGGGTCGGTCCCAGTCCCTGTCCCACACGGGGCTCCCAGATGGGCACAGCTGAGGCACAGAGAAGTGAAGTGACTTGTGCAAGGTCAAACAGCAAACAAGTGGCAGAGTCAGCATTAGAACCCACAATCTTCTGACACCCAGGCCCGTGCTCTATCCACTATCCGTGTTACTTCTTGAAGAGAGGACAAGCAGTGGTCCGCTGTCGTACTTTCCAAGCGCCTAGTATGGTCCCCTGCACCCAGTAAGCGCGCAATAAATACAATTGAATGAATATGAAGGGTCAGAAGGGTATGAGTTGGTGGTAGGAGAAACGAGATGGAGGTGTTATGAGTAAATTGGTTTTAGAGGAGCAAAGTGTATGGGCTGGGTTATAACCTCCCAGAGTAAGCATTCAATAAATACGACTGAATGAATGAGAGCTGATTCAATCGCTTCGTACAGCGCTCTGCACTCAATAAATGCGATTAAGTGCCTTAAATTTAGTACTCCGGAGTTTCTGCTTGGTATGGAGAGGAATGGGCAGTGGGAAAGTGTTTAATGCCTCAGGAAAAGGAGAGATAAGGAAAGAGTTCAATTGGTCAGGAAAAGAAGGAGGGATAAGGAGAGCGTTCAATGCGTCAGGACGGATAAAGGTGATGATAATGTGAGCCCCCCAAAATGCTGGCTTGGGACGACTGAATGTCTTAAATTGAATGCACGGGAGTTTCTGCTTGGTGTGGAGAGGAATGGGCAGTGGGAAAGCGTCAGGAAAGGAAGGAGGGATAAGGAGAGCGTTCAGTGCATCAGGAGGGGTAAGGGTGATGATAACGTGACCTCCCAAAATGCTGGCTTGCTGAGATTGAGTCGATTGAATGCCTTAAAATTAGTGCTCCAGAGTTTCTGCCTGTGGTGGAGAGGAATGGGCAGTGGGAAAGCATCCAAATGTTCAGGAAAAGAAGGAGGGATAAGAAGAGCGTTCAATGTGTCAGGAGGGATAAGGGTGATGATAACGTGACCCTCCAAAATGCTGACTTGCTGAGATTGAGGCGATTGAATGCCTTAAATTTAGTGGTCCGGAGTTTCTGCTTGGCGTGGAGAGGACATGGCGTGGAGAGGAATGGGCAGTGGGAAAGCGTTCAGTGAGTCAGAAAAAGGAGGGAAAGGAAGAGGGATAAGGGTGATGATAACGTGAGCCCTCCCCCCCAAAAATGCTGGCTTGCAGAGATTGAGGCGATCGAATGCCTTATACTTGGTGCACCGGAGTTTCTGCCTGGTGTGGAGAGGAACGGGCAGTGGGAAAGGGTTCGATGTGCCAGGAAAAGGAGGAATGATAACGTGACCCCCCAAAATGCTGGCTTGCTGAGATGGAGACGATTGAATGCCTTAAATTGAGTGCACGGGAGTTTCTGCTTGGTGTTGGAGAGGAAGAGGCAGTGGGAGAGCGTTCGATGCGTCAGGAAAAGGAGGAAAAGGAGGAGGGATAATAATACTAATAATAATGTTGGTATTTGTTAAGCGCTTACCATGTGCAGAACACTGTTCTAAGCGCTGGGGTAGATACAGGGTAATCGGGTTGTCCCACGTGAGGCTCACAGTTATCCCATTTTACAGATGAGGTAACTGAAGCCCAGAGAAGTGAAGTGACTTGCCCACAGTCACCCAGCTGACAAGTGGCAGAGGGATGATAACGTGACCCCCCCCCCCCCCCCCAAAATGCTGGCTTGCTGAGATGGAGACGATTGAATGCCTTAAATTGAGTGCACGGGAGTTTCTGCTTGGTGTGGAGAGGAAGGGGCAGTGGGAGAGCGTTCGATGCGTCAGGAAAAGGAGGAGGGAATGATAACGTGACCCCCCCCAAACGCTGGCTTGCTGAGAGGGAGACGATTGAATGCCTTAAATTGAGTGCACGGGAGTTTCTGCCTGGTGTGGAGAGGAAGGGGCACTGGGAGAGCGTTCGATGCGTCAGGAGAAGGATGATAACGTGACCCTCCCCAAAAATAAAAAGCTGGCTTGCTGAGATTGAGCCCCGTTGAGTTGGTGCACCTGTGCGCACTGCCTGTATAACTATGCAAACTTGACTGAGTAGGCCGCCCCACGCTCACCGCTCAACCAGAGGCGTCTCGGCGGCCTAAGAGAGCGAACGAGGCGGCCCAACGCGCCTGCGCGCGCGGCACTCTCTGCCCGGGGTCCGGGGACTTTCCCCTAGGCGCTCAGGGGGGAACCAGTCCCCAGCTCGTAGCCTAGGCAACAGACTTTCAGCTCGCCACTTTTCATGCACCCACAGCGACTGCTTATACGACTCCGAAGGACCCACCACTTCACGATTATGGCGAGTGACGGTGCCGCGACCAGCGGCCTAGTCCCCGGCTTCTGAGTTCACACCACCCGAGGTGGAGACAAATCCATAGGGAAAAAAAGGGGGGAAAGAGGAAAACGGCGGGATCGAAGTGGGAATTCTCTCCTATGCAAATGAGATGGTGGGCCCCGCCCCTAGCTCGTGCACGAGCTCCTGCCTGGGAGCGGCGCGCGGCCACCGGCCTTCCCACGCCTCCTCTCCACGTTCCCTCATTCATCCAGTCGGATTTACTGGATGAATGTGCGCAGAGCACTGTGCTAAACGCTGGGAAAGCACAATGCGGCAACAGTGAGCGGTGGTTCAGTGGCAAGAGCCCGGGCTCGGGAGTCAGAGGGCGTGGGTGCTAATTCCGCCTCCATCACTTGTCCGCTGTGTGACCCTGGGCCAGTCCTGTGTGACTGTGGGCAAGTCACTTCACTTCTCTGGGCCTCAGTTACCTCATCTGTAAAATGGGGATTACCTGTGAGCCTCACGTGGGACAACCCTGTATCTACCCCAGCGCTTAGAACAGTGCTTGGCACATAGTAAGCGCTTTACAAATGCCAACATTATTATTATTACTTCACTTCTCTGGGCCTCAGTTCCCTCAGCTGTAAAAATGGGGATTAAAAAAATGTGAGCCCCACGTGGGACAGTCTGATTACTGTATCTACCCCAGCGCTCAGAACAGTGCTCGGCACCTAATAAGCGCTTAACAAATGCCATTAAAAAAAAATGAGAGAGAGTCCCACAACGGGCTCGCATCCCGAGGGCCCTCGTCCGCCACCCCAACTCCTAACGTCGCAGGGACCTTGCTTAAAGTCATTCGTTCATTTATTCAATCGAATTGATTGAGCTCTTACTCTGTGCAGAGCACTGTACTAAGCGCTTGGAAGGTACAGTTCGGAGACAGATAGAGGCGATCCCTGCCCAACAACGGGCTCACAGTCTCCCCTGCCTTCGATGCAGTGCTGGTCACACCGTAGTCAATCGGCCAGTCAATAATATTTATTGAGCACTGACTGTGTGCAGAACACTGTACTAAGCGCTCAGGAGAGTACCAAATCAGCAGAATTCGGAGATACTTTCCCCGCCCACAAGGAGCTTCTATCAAGACTAGTAGTATGTTCAACCGCATTTATTGAGCGCTTACTTTGTGCCAAGCACTCGGGAGAGTGTCATATGACACTCTCGTCAGCTACTATCAAGAGTAGTAATACAATTGTACTTTAGCACAGTGCTCTGCACACAGTAATAGCTCAATAAATAGGTGAATGTTTATTGAGCGATTACTAAACCCTCCGGCTTCCTGCGTACCAAGCCCTGTACTAAGCGCTCGGGGTGCAAGATGACAATAAAAAAAACTCATTCGCTGCCCACAGTGAGCTACTAATAATAGTAGTATGTTCAATCCTATTTATTGAGCGCTGACTGTGTGCCAACCACTGTACTAAGCGCTCGGGAGAGTACAAGATAGTAAAAAAGACACATTCCCTGCCCACGAGGAGCTTAGATGGGGAGACAGACATTAACCTGATGGACTTGCATCCTCCCCAGCGCTCAGTACAGTGCCTGGCACATAGTAGGGCTTGACAGATACCACAATTAGCAGTAGCTGGAGAAGCAGCGTGGCTCAGTGGAAAGAGCCCGGGCTTGGGAGTCAGAGGTCGTGGGTTCTAATTCCGTCTCCGCCACTTGTCAGCTGTGGGACCCTGGGCAAGTCACTTAACCACTCCGTACCTCAGTTCCCTCATCTGTAAAATGGGCATTAAGACTGTGAGCCCCACCTGGGACAAGCTGATCAGCTTGTATTAACAAATACCATTATTATTATTATTATTGTAGTCCCCCCGGCGCTTAGAATAATGCTTTGCACATAGTAAGCGCTTGACAAGTACTATCCTTATTATTATTATGCATCTACCTCAGCGCTTAATACAGTGCCTGGCACGTAATAAGCGCACCATCATTAGTAGTAGTATTAACAATAAATAAATGGCATTTATTAGGTCCACATGGTGTTTTCCATGTCTGCCTCAGCTTGCGAGCCCCGGGTGAGACAAGCCCTGTGCCTGATCTCATACCCAGCGTGGCTCGGTGGCAGTCCGAGGTCATGAGTTCTAATCCCACCCTTGTCAGCTGGGTGACTTGGGGCGAATCCCTTCCCTTCTCTGGGCCTCAGTTAACTCATCTGTAAAATGGGAATCGAGACCCGAGGGACAACACGATGACCCTGTATCTACCCCAGCGCCCAGAACGGCGCTCGGCCCCTTGTGAGCGCTTAACAGCTACATTCTTCTTCTCGGGGTCTCAGTTCCCTCATCTGGAAAATGGGGCTAAAGCCTCCTGCGGGCCAACCTGATGACCTTGTGGGTCGTCGTGCCCCGCCCCCCCCAGCGCTGAGAACGGTGCTTGGCACATAGGAAGCGCTTATCCTAATTAGGATTTCCGCAGCGTTTAGCACAGTGGTCGGTGCTCTGCCGCTTGCTGATTGGCGGAAGGGGCGGGGGCCCGGGCAGGATTTCCGGGTTCCGCCCCCCTCCCCGGGCCGGTCGTTGCCCCCCCCCGCCATGGCGGGACCGAGCCCCGCCGGGCCTCTGCTCTGGGCCGCCTTGGGGCTGCTGCTAGCGGGCTCTGTGCTCCGACCCTTGGCTTCTCTGCGTCCCGCGGGCCGCCCAGGTATCCCCCTCCCGTGACCCCCTGGTGACCCCTCCCCGTGACCCCCTGGTGACCCCTCCCCGTGACCCCCCGGTGACCCCCCGTCACCCCCCTTTCTTGTCCCCGCAGGTGACCCCGCCCCGGGGACGATGCCCCCGTCGCCCCCGCAACCGCCCAAGGAGCGGCGGGGGCCGGGTTGGGGTTCACCGGCCCTGGGACCACTCTCCGCCCTGCTGCTTGTGACCTTTGCCCTCTACCTCTTCCTCCAGGTGCGTGGGCAGAATGGTCAGGGAGGCCAAAGGGGAAGGGAGGGGGGAAACCGAGGCCACGGGGGACAGGGGACGGCGTCCAACCCCATCTGCTGGGGTCCACTCCGCCGCCCGGCACGTAGAGAGCGCCTAACAGATACCCTTCATGAGGTTCTGACCCCCGCGTCCCGCATTGCTTGGCCTTCCTGGCAGGGGCGGTCCGACACCGAAGCGCTCCCTGAGAAAAAGCCCAGGGAAGGCGAGTCTCCCCAGACAGGTAGGGAAGGGGGCGGGCCGGGCCCGGTGGGGAGACTGGGACCAGACAGCCAAGCCCCGGGGTGTTGGGGTGATTGACCCGTGCGCGGTCTACTTCCCGCTTGCCCACTCCCACAGAGCGGCGGCTGGCTGAGCTGGAGCGGCAGCTGGCGCTTACCGAAAGACTCTTGAGCGGCATCCTGACCCAGCTCGATCCTCTGTCCCAGCGGTGAGGGGCGGAGCGCGGCGGGAGGAAGGATCTGGGATCTGAGATGCTCGTCTGGGGGAACGCCGGGGCGAGGTCGCAGCTCGGGTGGCTTCCCCGAGGGGGGCTGAGCGGGCCTCTCCCCTCAGCCTGGACACTCTGGCCGGGGCCCGGCAGGCGGAGATGACCGCGCAGCTCCAATCGCTTCGACGGCTGCTGGAGAGCAGAGCGGACGGCGTCGCTGCCCCCCATGGTATGGACCCCCCCGGGCCAGAGGCTTCAGGCGGCTCGCTTTCGTCCCCCCGCCAACAGCGGTTTCTGGGTTTCAATCATTTCCCCCCAGGTGGGGTTTGGCGGGGGGGGGCCAAGGTTTGCACCCTTTCGAACAGGGGAGGCGAAGGGCACCCTCTTTGAATGTAATAATGACAGTTGTGATATTTAAGTGCTTACTATATCTCAAGCCCTCTTCTAAACACTGGGGTGGATACCTGTTTTGACATCTGTCTCCCCGCTTCTAGGCCTTGAGCCCGTCGTGGGCCGGGCTTGTCTCTGTTGGTCGCCGAGTTGTACTTTTGTACGATTGAATGAATGAATGTCAGACACAGTCCCTGTTCCGCTTGGGACTCGGTCTAAGTAAGAGGGGGAACGGGGATTGATTCCCCATTTTACAGGTGAGGAAACCGAGGCACAGAGACGTTCGGCGTCTTGCCCGTGGTCAGCCGGTGTGAGCCCCACGGGAGACGGGGGACTGTGTCCCACCCGATTTGCTTGTATCCGCTCCACCGCTTAGTACGGTGCCCGGCCCGTAGAAAGCGCTCAACGAATGTTATTAAAGGAAAAAATGGTGGCGGTGGGATTAGAACCCAGGTCCCCTGACTCTTTCCACTTGGCCATGCTGCTCCACACGTGCTGTTTTCACATTAGGGTACCGCCGGTTTCCAGGGTTAGTCCTGCAAAGTTGAGAGGAAAGGAAGAGCGTGGTGGGGCAGATGAAAGCGGAGTTCAAGTTCTCCTGACTCGGTTTCTCTGTGCAGCCTGGAGCACCCCCCCTGCCGCGCAACTGACTGTCAGTGGCGGAACCCGGGCTTGGAGTTTGGAAGAGGAAGGAGCTGAGACCGCTTGGGCTCCAGATTCCGGCCGGCCGGAGACGGGGGTGGAATCTGGAGAAGGTGGAGAACTGGCATCTGGAGCGAGGCATAGACTGGGAGACTGGGGATTGAGGAGGAGGAGGAAGAGGAAGAGGGAGGAGAATCAGGAGCTGGGGACCAGCCCGAGGTGAAACCGGACTGAACCCACCCAGAATCCAGTTCATTCTTGCTCTCCCAGGAGGAGGCTGGGCGGGGTGTTTTCCTTCAACTCGGTGGAGGCTCCCACCGAAAAAGGAGCTGAATGGCAGTGGGCGGGAATCCTTCAAGGCAGCCCTAACTGGATCTGGTCTGTCCGTCGCCCCACACCTTAGAAGGTGGACGGAGGGGCTGAAGGGCACGCTGGTTCCTCAACCGAAAAATAAACCCCATTTGGATTAGAGATTCTGCTCCTCCTGTGTGAAATCTACACCAGATGGCAAAGCTAGCTGTAGTTTCCCCCAAGCCTGGCTGATTGCTCATACAAGGGGGGAGCTGTGCAAAAGGAGGGAGTGAAGATCGGCAAAATGAGCGCCCGGCTTCTGCGTTTCCCAATCCTCCCGGTGGGTCCGGGAGCTTAATCACGTGAGGGTGGGTGGGGAAGGAAGCGGGGGGTCCCTTTTTGGTCCTGGAATCAGTCAGTGGATTTATTGGGCGCTTACTGTGTGCAGAGTGCTACACTGAGCACCGGGGAGAGTACGGTACAACAGAGTAGGTACGGACAGTTCCTGCCCACAGGGCGCTTGCAGACTAGAGGGGAGACAGACTTTAAAATGGCTGAGAAGAAAATGAGCCACCTCAGTTAGAGGGAAGGAGCCGGGGAATCCATTGGAGAAATGGGTGGGATATCCGAGGTGACAATCCAGCTTCTGATATGATTAATAATTATAGTATCTGCTAAGCCCTTACTGTATGCCAGTCACCGTTCTAAGAGCAAATCAGGTTGGACAGAGTCCCTGTCCCACATAGGGCTCACAATCTTACTTTCCATTTTACAGATGAGGTAACTGAGGCACAGAGAAGTGAAGTGACTTGCCCGAGGTCACACAGTAGACAAGTGGCAGAGCTGGGATCAGAACCCAGGTCCTTCTAACTCCCAGGCCTACGCTCTGCCCACTAGGTCATGCTGTTTGGGCTGATTCCTTGACATGACTAACAGCTTTTCTAAGGGGTAGGAGGGAACAGTTTACTTAATGAAGATTTGCTCCATTTGGGGTTTGAGCAAAGATACCCCGAGGGGCGTCTAGAGGGAAGGACCATGCTTACATATGCCCAGCGACACGAATGGAAATGAATCCTGCTTACCCTATAGGCCACAATCGCCTCTGGCTTGGCCTGCCCCTCACTCCTGCTTTGGTGACTCCCCCTGGTCCAAGATGCCCCCGATGAGAGAGGGTTCCATCTTGGAAACGGGGCTGAGGCAGAGCTCTCCCCATGCTCACTCTCGTAGGCACACAACTGCCTCACCAACTCTAGAAGGGACTCATCCTCGGCTGCTTTCCTCTCTTTCCTCCCTCTCTCCACTTCTCTTTCGGCTTTGCGTAGTCCAGAGCCGAGGAGGGAGCAAAACCAGGCCTTGGATTCTGCGTGTAAGGTGGGCTGGGAGGGTCTAGATTAGGTCACGAAACCAAAGGACTAGGGCTTTCTCTCCTTTTCCCACAGAGACCCGGAATGTATTTCTAGTAGGATTTTTTTTCTGTATTTTTAGTAATGAGAATACTAAGAGGAAAATAAAAGTATTTTTTAAACAATTAAGTGTATTTATTGAGCACTTACTCCATGGATAGTACCGTTCTAAATACTGGAGGGAGTTCAATAGATCCCTGCCCGTAAGAAGTTTACAGTTTAATGGGGCCGATGTGCCAAAATAAATTACAGGAAGGGAGAAGAAACCAAGAATAAAGTTATGCACATAAGTGTTGGTGGGGAGAGTACCTGTCTGCTTAGAGGGTAAAGACTTAAACGCATAGACAGACGACCCAGAGGGAAGTAGGATGAAGTAGAGATGAGAGACTATCGGGGAAGGCTTCCTAGAGATGTGATTTTTGAAGTGGTCTATCGAATATGAACGACGAGGGAGTTCCAGGCAGGATGGGGGCCGTGGGTGGGGTTATAGTGAGAGAGGAGAAGATAAGTGAGGAGAGAGCTGATCGAATACTTTAAAGCTGATGATGAGGAGTTTCTGCTGCTTCTAGTTTCTACTAGTCAAGGTCATCTTCAGTCGTATTGAGCACTTACTGTGTGCAGAGCACTGTACTAAGCACTTGGGAAGTACAACTGAGCAACAAAGAGAGACAATCCCTGCCCACAACAGGCTCACAGTCTAGAAGGGGGGAGACAGACATCCAAACAAGTAAACAGGCATTAATATAAAGAGAATTATAGATATATACACAAGTGCTGTGGGTCGGGAAGGGGGGTAGAGCAAAGGGAGCGAGTCGGGGCAAGGGGGAGCTGAGGAAAAGGGGGGCTTAGTCTGGGAAGGCCTCCTGGAGGAGGTGAGACTTCAGTAGGGCTTTGAAGGGGGGAAGTGTGATTGGTGGATATGAGGAGGGAAGGCAATGTAGGATGGGGCCAGGGGTCGATGGCGGGACAGGTGAGGACGAGGCACAGTGAGGAGGTTGGCACTAGAGGAGCGATGTGTGCGGGCTGGGATGTCGTAGGAGAGGAGGGAGGTGATGTAGGAGGGGGGCAAGGTGATGGAGAGCTATGAAGCCAATAGTGAGGAGGTTTTGCTCGATACGGAGGTTGATTGGCAAGCACTGGAGATTTTTGAGGAAGGGGGTGACATGCCCTGAACGTTTCTGTAGAAAGATAATCTAAGATAATATGTGCAGAGACAGGAGGCTGGGAGATCAGAAAGGATGTTGATGCAGTAGTCCGGTTGGGATGAAATGAGTGATTGTACTAACGAGGTATCCGTTTGGATGGAGAGGAAAGGGCGGATCTTGGCGATGTTATGAAGGTGAGACCGGCAGGTTTTGGCGATGGATTGGACCCTTCCCACCCCCAGGCCTCTCCTCCAACTTTCTGTACCGTTTTGATCCCTTTCTTACATGCCTTCTCTCGTACTCCATCCCCACATTGATCCCTGGGGACTTCAGTATCCCTGTGGATGTTTCCAGGACCCTTCCGTTGTCCACTTTGTCTCACTCCTCAGCTGCACTGACCTCCTACTCCACCTCACCCACTCACCAACTTGGACACATGCTTGATCTCATCTCTAGTCACTGGGCAACCTCCATCCTCACTAACTTCGAAATTCCTCTTTCAGACCACAACCTCTGCACCTGCTCTCTCCTTCACATCCATTACCCGCACGTCTGTCCTGTTCCCCCACAGAGACGCCTAATCTTTTGACTCCCTCCAATATTCTGAAGTCATCGTGCCCCATACCCAAATTTCCCTCTCAAAACAACACACAAATTGATGCCCTCAACACCACCCACTCAACTAAACCCTCGCTTCTGTGACCCTCTGTTGATCTCATATCACTAACCCACAACTTTGAATCACCTCCACGGTACGCTTCCTCCGCCGCCGTGCCCGTACTGCAGAGCGTTGCTGGCGAAAAATCCCACCCCTCGGTGACCTCATCCCTTTTAAATTCATCTTCACTTGCTTTAACTGTGCCCTCTCCTCCACCGGACAGCAATACTTCTCCATCTTAATTGACTTCCATACCCACTGCCCCCGCCAGCTGTTCCAGAAGTTCAACTCCCTCCTCAAATCTCCTGTCGCCCCGCTCCCCCCGATCCCTTTCCCCTAATAATCGGGCCACAGAAATGGATTCCCCAAAGGAGGGAATGTAGATTAAGAAGTGCAATGGATCTAGAACCGAGCCTTGAGGGAACTCCACAGTTAAGTAGAAGAGATGGGGCGATTACAGGAAGGGAAGGAGCCATTAGAGTAAATAGTTGAAGATGATGGTTAGGGTGGGAAGAAGAGTGGGCCCGAATCTTTTAGTAAGATGCGAAGGGATGGGATTGGAGGCATAGGTAAAAGGGATAGATTTTGAAACCAAGTGGAATATCTCCTGAGAGACAGCTGGGAAGGATGGGAGAAAGGATGGTAGGGTAGGAGGGAACTGGAATAATAAGGGGGACATTTGCGAAAGTTCTCACCTGATGGTTTTAGGTTTTGTCAGTGAAGTAGATGGAAAGTTCATCCAGGCAAGACATGGAGGAGGGAATAGTTGGTGTGAGCAGTGGGCATGGTAGTCAATAAGGGAGGAGTACTGTTGCCAGGCAGAGGAAAAGGCAAAATTATAGCAGATGGGGATGCCTGGATTTCCACCAGCAGCACTCTCTGGGGACGCACATGAGCGGAGGAAGCGTGCTATGGAGGTGATCCAGGGCTGGGAGTTGATGGTGCAAGATGATAATGATAATAATGATGGCATTTGTTAAGCGCTTATTTATGTGCCAAGCACTGTTCTAAGCACTGAGGTAGATACAGTAATAATAATGTATTATATAAGGTGATCCAGGGCTGGGAGTTGGTGGTGCAAGATGATAATGATAATAATGATGGCATTTGTTAAGCGCTTACGATATGCAAAGCACTGTTCTAAGCAAGGTAATCAGGCTGTCCCACGTGGGGCTTACAGTCTTAATCCCCATTTACAGATGAGGGAACTGAGGTACAGAGAGGTTAAGTGACTTCCCCAAGGTCACACAGCAGACAAGTGGTGGATTCGGGATTAGAACCCCTGACCTCTGACTCCCAAGCCCGTGCTCTTTCCACTAAGCCACACTGCTTCTCGGGGAAATAGATGCAAGGGAGAAGGCAGAGTGAACGGTGTGGATTTGTGCAAGAAGAGGAAGAGGTTTGGTAGGAATCCAAATGGGGCACGATGACCAGGAATAAATGAGGGGGTCACTGGGGAAGCAGGACTTTTTGGTGGAGAGGAGGCATATGGGAGAGAAGGCTGATGAGGAGGTTGTGTCTGGAGAGCAGGATTTCAGGGTTGGTGAAGTTAGAGATTGTGCAGTGATTAGCAATGACGAGGTCAAGCATATTTCCAGATTGCTGTGTGGGTGGAATAGGGTAAAGCAGGAGGTCAACAGAGTTGAGGGAGAGGAATAGGTTTTCAGGAGATCATCAGGAATGTCCACCTGGATATCGAATAATAATAATAATAACTGAATTGAGGTATCTAAGTGCTTACTATGTGCCAACCACTGTACTAAGGACTGGAGTACATAAAAAATAATCAGGTCAGACACAGTTCCTATCCTATGTCGTGCTCACGGTCTGTGTAGGAGGGAGAACAGATACTTAGTCCCCATTTTACATCTGAGGAAGCTGAGACCCAGAGAAATTAAGTGTCTTACTCAAGGTCACATAGCAAGCAAGCACCAGAGCTGGGATTAGAACGCAGGTTTTATGACTCCCAGGCCCATACTCTTTCTACTAGGCCATGCTGTTTTAATTCCCAAGGTTCAGTGTAGGGATGGAAAAGGAAAGAACGTGAGAAAGATCTGCTGCCCAGAAGGTCGGAGGCAGTAGGTATTTATTACCTGCACTCCCAAGCTGTTCCAGCTTCCGGCCTCAGTCTCCACCCCCTCCCCTCCTCTATAGCTTATTTAATTGGCACAGGGGTGAGGGACACCTGTATTCCTGGCCTGGGATGTCTGTCTAGGGATTTCGATAACGGGGACGGTGTCCCTCCCGCGCTTCTGAGTTCCAACTTGCTAGTTCAGCAAGTCACGGGTATCGTATTGACCTTAAGATGGCGGGTGCCCGGGTTCACTTGTCACAGATGGGCAACCGTCGGAGGTTCTTGAGAAGTGGGGAGACATGAACTGAACGTTGTTGCTAATAAATGATTCGTGCAGTAGAGCGAAGTATAGATTGGTGTGGGGAGAGACCGGAGGTCAGGAGGTCAGTGAGAAGGCAGATGCTTTAGTGAAGGCTGGGTAGCATAAGTGCTTGGATCATCATGGTACTAGTTTGGATGGAAAGGAAAGGGCGGATTTTAGCAGTGTTGTGAAGGGAGAACTGGGATTAGAACCCAGGTCTTCTGTCTCACAAGCGCGTACTGAATGACATGGAGGAGGGAAAGGAGAAGATGAAAACGTGGCATTGTGGGGCAAGAAGCAGGCCAACTCCTCTTTCCCAGGGAGTCTTGGAGAGCAGGAGAAGATGGGGGCCCCTTGGGAGAGAGGCAGGGTAGAGGATGTCTGCTGGAGGGAGCCAGCTTTCAGTGATGGCAAAGAGGAGCAGAGGTTAGGTCAGGAACAGGTGGAGGATAAAGGCGAGCTCCCCACTTCTCAGACAAACAGGCCACTGGACTCACTGTGTGGGCCTAAAAGGCCACAGCTTCTAGACCCTGAACTGGAATATCAGTGAGGAGAGACCACGGCAGCCCTTCCCTTGCCTGGCGTTTCTTCAGTGTTTAGTTATCTACCGCAGCACTTAGTACAGTGGTTGGCACAGAGTAAGTACTTAACAGATACCACGATTATTGTTATTATTATTATTTCTGGGGGTCATGAAGGTAGCTCCCTAGCTGCGGTAGGTGGGGGAAGATTCCAGCTGAGCCACACCGTGATCAGAGTGAACAGACTAAGGGGTTTGGTCATACGCTCCCTGCAACAGGCAGAGGAAGGGTCCGGTCCTGTGTTTCCAGCGATGGGGGACGGAATCTCTTACGTTGTTTGCAGCTTGGGACTCCTCGGTAAAAAGAAGCAAAAGAGAAAGAGAGGGTGCGGTCTGGGGGAAGTTCCCCCATGGTCTGTCAGTGTAAAATGAGCAGCTTCTGGACACAGTTCTTCCAGGTGGTGTGAGCTCACCAAGTTGGAGGATTCAGGGAGAACTTGGCCTGCTTCGTCTTCCCGCCGTGGGCCACGTAGTCTCAAGCAAAGTTTCTTTAACAAGTGGGACCAGAGGTCTCCAGAGCCTGCCCTAAGCCAGCAAGTTCCTCTAATGCTAACCTTCCCCCTGTACCTCGATCTCGCCCGTCTCGCCGGCGACCTCTCGCACACATCCTACCTCTGGCCTGGAACGCCCTCCCTCCTCGTATCAGGCAGATAACTGCTCTCACCCACTTCAAAGCTTTATTGAAGGCACGCCTCCTCCAAGAAGCCTTCCCTAGGACCTCCTCTCCTCTTCCACTCCCTTCTGTGCCGCACTTTCTCGCTCCTTCATTCATCCTCCCTCCCACCCCCACAGCACATATGTCTATATCTGTAATTTATTTATCTTTTTCGTTTATATTACTGTCTGCCTCCCCTTCTAGACTGCGAGCTCGTGGTGGGCAGGGATGTATCTGTTGTTTTATTGTACTTTTCCAAGCGCTCAATAAATACGACTGAATGAACGAATGAACTTCCTGCCCACCCACCGGGGGTCCTCTGGGCACTTTCCCATTGGAGGTCAGGGAGAAGATGGCCTCATCTGTGGTTGGGGTCCTGGCCCTCCAGCCCTCGGGGTAACCGGTCTCTCTCTGATCCGTCCTGAGATCCTCCTTCTCCAGCAGCTGCTCTCTGTCCCTCAGGATGCCCCTTCTCATCACTCTCCAACCATGGTCCCTCCCCACAGATGGCACAGTTCTGCCCCTACCTAAAGCCCCCTTGCCCGGATCTCACTCTGTCTCTTCCTCTGACTCTAGCTCTCTTTCAACTTCACTTCAGCTGTCAAATCAGCTCCCTCCACCCACCAGCAGCAGCAGCGGCAGCAGGGTCAGTCAGTCGTATTTACTGAGTGCTTACTGTGTGCAGAGCACTTTGGGACAGTACAATTGTGTCTGCTGGGCCTCAGTTACCTCATCTGTAAAATGGGATTAAGATTGTGAGCCCCACGTGGGTCAGCCTGATTACTTTGTATCTACCCCAGCGACTAGAACGGTGCTTGGCACATAGGAAGCGCTTAACAAATATTATTATGTCTGCACACAGTAAGAGCTCAGTAAATACATCTGACTGGAGTCTAGAGACAGAGTCCTGTCCGGAGGGCATGCTGAGACAAATCCTCACCCCGTTCCCACCCTGCACCTCGGCGCGGCCTGCCTGGCGGCTGCCGCTCTCTGACCCAAATCACACAAAGTGGCTCTCGGAGTCGAAACCTCCCAAAGAGGCCTGTAACCCCCGTCCAGCCACTGAAGTGACTCAGATCCCGCTCCAGCCCAACCTCTCCTCCGGTGGCCGATACTGGGGGCAACACAGTTGGGTAGGTGCTGGGTCCCGGATTGGGGCAGGAAAAGACGAATCCCTTGGTCTTCTGTGCAGCAGCCGTCTTTATTTCGTACGTAATAATAGTAATATTGATGGTATTTGTTAAGGGCTTATTATTGCCAAGCACTATTCCAGGCGCTGGGGTAGAAGCATGATAATCGAGTTGGTCACCATCCCTGTCCCACACAGGGCTCACCGTCTTAACCCCCATTTCACAGACGAGGGAACTGAGGGCCAGAGAATGAAATGACCTGCCCGCGGTCACCCAGCAGACAAGTGGCAGAGCCGAGATTAGAACCCATGACCTTCTGACTCCCGGGCCCGTGCTCGCTCCACTAGGATATGCTGGTTCCTTGGATCATGGATTCATATTCTTCTGCTGATACGTGATAATACATGGAAACTCTGCTTTCGGACCCTCCTGAAGCGATCTGGGAAGTTTTCCCTCCCTGCACCTCCTGCCTCCCTCTTCCCTAGATTCCAGGGTAGCTGTTTGAGGCGTGACTGTTTGAGGCGTGAACCCGGAGCTGCTTTCAACACTCGTTCATTCCCTTTGCCCCCGGCCCCAGTGACTGTAGGGCAGGGGAGTCCCTTCCCTGGGGCTCCCCATCTTGCGTGCCACCCTCCCGCTACTGATACCTACGGGGCTAACTGCAGTCAAGCCCTTACCCTCCTCTTTGCCTCCCACTCCCCTCCTCTATCAGCCGCGGCAACCAGCAGGCTGGTTGCAGGGAGTGTGGAGCGGTCACTTTGGGGAAAGGGGCCGGGTGGCCCCCCAAGGCTCCTGGGCAGGGGTTGAGCGCTGCTCTGGCTTGCCCTGCAGCTCAGAAGGAAGGTGAGACCCTCATCGGTCCCAAAAAGGGGCCGAGGGCCATGTTCAGCCGGTCGAGGGCAAGGACTGGAGCTGCTCCCTCTCGGCTCCACTTCCAGCCCCTTTCCGGCTCCCAAAAGCAGTGTGGAAGAAGCTGATGGCATCATCCCTGTGCTCCCCGTGAGGTAGGTGCATATGGGAATCAGGTATTACAAGCGGTATTTTCTGAAGACGTACCAGGCTGGTTGACAGCGTGATTATTGTTATTATTATGGTATTTGTTAAGCGCTTTCTATGTGCCAGGCATTTTACTAAGCGCTGGGGTGAGTACAAGCAAATCAGGTTGGACACCGTCCCTTTCTCACCTGGGGCTCACAGTCTCAATCCCCTTTTTACAGATAAGGTAACTGAGGCACAGAGAAGTGAACTGATTTGCCCGAGGACATAGAGCAGACAAATGGCAGAACCGACTGTGTTCTATCCATTTTGCCAGGCTGCTTGCTGCTAGAGTGAAAGGGGAGGAGCTAAGAAAAAGGTTAAAGGTTAAAGGAGAATGAGTAGGGATTTATGTCAACCAATAAGTGGGATTTATTAAGCACGTACTGTGTGCGGAGCACTCTGCCGAGTGCTTGGGAGAGTTCCACAAAAGAGAAAACATTCCTGCCCTCAAGGATCTTACAACCTAAGCATTAGAACAGTGACAAAGAACAATTTATTCATTCAGTCAGTCACATTTATTAAGCCCTTACTGGGTGTAGAGCACTGTACTAAGCATTTGGGAGAGTACAGAACAACAATAAACAGTGACATTCCGTGCCCACAGTGAGCTCACGGTCTAGAGCGGCGGAGACAGAAGTCAATACAAATAAATAAAATTACAGATATGTACGTAAGTGCCGTGTGGCTGGGCCTGGGGGAAGAGCAAAGGGAGCAAGTCGGGGCGACGCAGAAGAGAGTGGGAGATGAGGAAAAGTGGGGCTTAGTCTAAGAAGGCCTCTTGGAGGAGATATGCCTTCAAGAAGTCTTTGCAGAAGGGGAGAGTAATTGTCAGATTTGAGGAGGGAGGATGTTCCAGGCCAGAGGCAGGATGTGGGCCAGGGGTCGGCGGCAAGACAGGCGAGATCAAGGCACAGTGAGAAGGTTAGCGCCAGTGTGATGAGCATTATGAACAGTATTGCGGTATTTGTTAAGCAGTTATTAGGTACTAAGCACTGGGCTGGATACAAGCATATCGGGTTGGACACGGGCCAACCCATGTAATACTGTTCATTACATTCATCACATAGTTCTTTGTCATTTTCTTAGTTTGTCCCGAAAGAGAAACTAGCTAGTCTCCTGCATTCCCAGAGAAAATCTCGTCCTCTGAGTTGGATATTTTCTGGTGCTGCTGTTATTGATAGCCAGCAGGTTAATTGTTACGCTTAATTATTCCTCGCAATACCTTGGTCAAGGGAGTAACGCTAACCCCATTTTCCGGCTGGGAAAATCAAGGATCGGAGGTATGAACTGGAGCAAGTTGGTGTTATTATTATAGTCTGCACACTTGGCCTCCTTAGAGGGAAGAATCAAATGCGGGTGTCTTCCACCATCCACCTTCCACCATCTTTAGCAATGCTCCAGGCTGGACTCCGCTTCTGAGGGTGTTTAGAGAGAACAGATGTAGAATGAGTGACCCTGTTAAAATGCTAAAGTTAAAGCTAATCCCCATTCATTGACAGCAACATGACAAAATCTAGAATCAGAAGCCCCGCTCCTCAAGTTGGGTGTACTTTGAGCTCATCTGACTTCCTTGGACTTATAATAATGTTGGTATTTGTTAAGCGCTTACTACGTGCAGAGCACTGTTCTAAGTGCTGGGGTAGATACAGTCTTCATCCCCATTTTACAGATGAGGGAAATGAGGCACAGAGGAAGTGAAGTGACTTGCCCACAGTCACACAGCTGACAAGGGGCAGAGTCGGGATTCGAACCCATGACCTCTGACTCCCAAGCCCGGGCTCTTTCCACTGAGCCACGCTGCATTGTTAACTGTTCACTGATGGTTTGGCGTTTGACAACGAATTTTCTGGGTGCTGGCTTACAGCTTTAAGCTAGTCTTCCAGGAAATCTCCGTCTCCTTTACGATGGCAAGATCTCCCAATAATAATGATGGTATTTGTTAACTGCTTACTATGTGCCAAGCACTTTGGCAGAGCTGGGGGAGATAAAAGGTAATCAGGTTGTCTCACGTGGGGCTCACAGCCTTCATCCCCATTTTACAGAGGAGATAACTGAGACACAGAGAAGTTAAGTGAGTTGCCCAAAGCCACACTGCTAAGTGGCGGAGCCGGGATTGGAACCCGCGTCTTCTGACGCCCAAGTCCGTGCTCCTTCCACTAAGCCATGCTGCTTCTAATAATTCCTCAGGTATTTCCCTCAAGTGGGTATACGGCCTACTTGCACTATCCACATCAATCAATGGTATTTATTGAGCGCTTACTGTGTGCAGAGCACTCTACTAGCGTGGCTCAGTGGAAAGAGCACGGGCTTTGAAGTCAGAGGTCATGAGTTCGAATCCCAGCTCTGCCACTTTGCTGTGTGACTGTGGGCAAGTCACTTAACTTCTCTGTGCCTCAGTTACCTCATCTGTAAAATGGGGATTAAGACTGTGAGCCCCACGTGGGACATCCTGATTCCCCTGTGTCTACCCCAGTGCTTAGAACAGTGCTCGGCACAGAGTAAGTGCTTAACAAATACCAACATTATTACTAAGCACTTGGGAGAGTACGCCGCAACAGAGTCGGTAGAAACGTTACCTGCTCACCTTGAGCACATTCACTGTGTCCAGTAATAAAGGATGTAGCAGACAGTGGGGAGCCACTGAAGGTTACGGGGGAGGGAGGCGATCTATTTGTTATTTTGAGCACTGGAGCTAACTTGGGGTGGGAATTTGAAGGGAAAATTCCCCCAGATCCCTAAATGAATGTGGGAGAAAATGAATGAGAAGGCACAAAGAACACCAAGTTAGCAAAGTCTGTGGGAAAGGGATGTATTATTGTCAGTGCCTTTATTGTGATATTGTGGCATTACTGATCATGATGAAAAAGTTTGAAAGAAGGGATGGTTTAGGAAAGAAGACAAGAAGTTTAGTTTTTCCATTTTAAGCTTCAGGAACTAGCTGGTCATCCAGCGGGAGATGTTTGGAAGGCAAAGGACACAAGACATTTTAGAGTTGATGAGAGGTCGGGACTGGAGAAGGTGGACTGGGAGTTATCCATAGAGAACTGGCAGTTGAACTATGTAAGAGGAAGAGCTCCCTAGGTTGGTGAGTGTAAAAGGATTAGAGAGCCCAGAATAGAGCTCTGGAACTCTCCAGCATCTGCCTGGAGGCCCAGAAGTCCCTGATACCTGTTCTGTGTCCAGGCTGGAGACCAGGAGGCCCCAAAGCGAGTTCTGCTCGTAAGGCTCTCAGGGTGACCAGACTTGAGTAAGGAACAAGAGCCACCGCAGAGGAACAGCGGGACAAAATGACTGGGAGAGATCCTTTCTCGGGGGCGCTGGAGTCAGGAGAGTACCGGAAGCCTCTCCCCTGCAGTGCCCACTAGTCTCGACCACTTCAGTATCTCTCCCAACTCTCCTCCCTGGGGTCCACAAGGATGTAGCCTATCAGTCCAGAGACCCACTTAGAGCTGGAACAGCACCCTTTTCTCAATTGAAATTAAGCTTGAAAGTCACTTGTATGAGGGCTCATATAAGTTCCCAAAACCATTAGTTTTTCCTTTACAAAGTATAGCCCTTTTATTAGGGGTCAATGTGAAATAATCCCCCAAATCTGCCCTTTAAATAAGGGTCACCTCCCTGTGACTTCCTAGATGGGAACCCCTCAGTGACAAGGGAATCGTGGGGTGCAACTAATCAGTTCTGATCCCTGAGGACTGTTTGCTGGAGCTCAGAAAAGCTACCCTTTAACTCCTCTACATTCTGTCTTGGGTGTTTCCATCTGTCATGAGACTTATTTGGTCTGGCCCCACAGGCTTTTTGGGTAGGGATCCAAACCCGTTTTTATTAGTTAAAGGAACTTAACATTAACACCCTTTATTTATTAGGCAACAGCTATGAGCCAAGTCCAGATTCAAACCATATTTCCCTAAAGTTAATAGCTTTCCCCAGTTGTAACTTCTCCCCAGATCTTTGCAAACAGATGTCCCCAGGTCACCTTTTTGAAGACAGCCTCCTTATGGAACTCCAACTTTTCAAGCTCACACCCTGGGTCTTCTTTCCCTGAGGTTACCCTGGAGACAGAGCTCTGCCCCTCATCAAAAACATGGTTCTAATCCCTCTGAAACATAGCCATGGGCCTTCTCTCCCTCCCTCCCTCCTTTTCCAATCCTTTCCTGTAGTTGGCTGTGCCCTCAGTTGAGCCACTAGTTGAGCTGTGAGCATCTTTGCAGACCAACCCCCAACCTGGACAGAGTACCCAGGAGTGAGCAACCATCTTTTCAGAAACTTTTGTGCTTCGTTCCCTGACTCCAGGCTCGGGGCTAACTCTGAAACTATTCTAACGTGGCCATTATCCATCATGAGATCCAACCATCTGAAGACGCAGCAGAAATGGGATCTCCCCTGCAGGGTTCTGTAATCTTTCCACCTTCCTCCAAGCCCGGACTGCAGCTTCTTTGTGTCCAGAGCCATTCCCTTCATTCACTCAATCATATTTATTGAGCATTTTCTGTGTGCAGAGCACGGGTCCCCAGAAGCTGCCTGGAATTGGGGATGGGGAGACCAAGCCTCAGGGAAGGGGCCCAGTTTTGAACCACTTTATGTCCAGGTTGTGGGTGGAGAGGTAGGGCTGTAAAGCAGGGAGGTGCTGATCCAAACCAGTGGCGAGCCCCTGCCAGGAGGGATAGAGAAGGGAAGAGATTCCCCTGGAGCCAACCTGAGAAATTCACTTGCCCTCCTGGAAACCAACCTCAGGCATAAATACTGGGCATACCGCCTGCTGGTGGAGAGGTGGGAGCTCGGCTGGCAAGTGGGGGAAAGACCCCGAGGAACAGAGGGAGAGTTGGCTGGGAAGGACAAGAGGATGTTTAACCAAGGGGACCAGTTGGACAAAGTGACTATGGTGGGGAAAAGGGGAGAAGGGACATCCTTTTCCGTAGGGTTATAGGACCAGTCTCCTCTGGGAGCCAAGTGGACAGCCTCAAAGCCAGGGCTGGTAGCAATGTTTGGAGGGGGATTTCCCAGACCTAACCCCATCCTAGGCCAGCGAGGGATCACTACAAATGTGAGTTCTAAGAACACAGATAAGCAGGCTTCCCCTCTTTATATTAGACGGGCCCGGGGGAGGATGCGGGCAAGGTGTTGGCGGCTGAATAGATGAGATCGAGATACAGAGAGTAGGCTGGCGTTAGAGGAATGGAGAGTACAGATTGGGTTGTAGTAGGAGATCAGTAAGGTAGGAAGAAGTGAGATGAATGAGTGCTTAAAACTGGCGGCATGGCCTAGTGGAAAGAGCTGGGACTGGAGGCCAGAGGACTTGGGTTCTAATTCCAGGCCCACCACTTGTCTGCTGGGTAAACGTGGGCAAGTGACTTCACTTCTCTGCCTGTTACCTCATCTGTAAAATGGGGATTAAATCCTCCTCCCTCCCGTGAGACCCATGTGGGACAAGAACTGTGTCCAGTGGTTATCTTGTATCTACCATAGTGCTTAGTACAGTGTTCATCACGTAGTAGGTGCTTAATAATGGTAATGATGATAAAAATAATAAAAAAAGATCCACGTAGCAGAGTGCAGTATGGACTGAAGAGGAGAAAAACAGGAGGCAGCAAGGAGGCGTGTGCAGTCATCGAGGCGGGGTATGATGAGTGCTTGGATCAGTATGGTAGGAGTTTGGTTAGATCAATCAATCAGTGGCATTTATTGAGCACTTATTGAGTACCGATTTTGGTGCTATTGTGAGGGTAGAACCGACAGGATTTCATGACAGATTGAAGGTGCGGTTGGAATGAGAAATCTGAGTCAGGGAAAATGCCAAGGCTCCGGCTCTGTGGAAGAGGGAGGAGAATATCATGTAAGAAAGTCAGAGGGAGGACAGGAATTGGGTGGAAGGATCAAGAGTTCTGTTTTGCACAGGTTAAATTTGAGGTGTCGGTGGGACAGGTAAGTAGAGATGGCTTGAAGGCAGAAGGAGGAAATGAGAGAATGCAGAGAAGGGGAGAGATCAGGGATACAGATGTAGATTTGGGAATCACCCACAGAGAGATGGTATTTGAAGCTGTAGGAGTGAATGAGTTCTCCAAGAGAGTGGGTATAGATGGTGAATAGAAGAGGATCCAGAACTGAGCCTTGAGGGATGCCCCCCAGTAAGAGGGTGGGAGGCAGAGGTGGAACCAGTGAAAGAGACTGAGAAGAAGTGGTCAGAGCAATAGGAGGAGAACCAGGAGAGGATAGTGTCAGTGAAGCTAAGGTTAGATAATATTTCCAGTAGTAGCGGATGGTCTATAGCGTCAAAGGTAGCAGAAAGGTCAAGGAGGTCACCATTGGACTTGGCAAGAAGGAACGGATCGATTACTCAAAGAGGCCCACTTCCACGGAGCGAAGGAAGCAGAAACCAGTTTGCAGGAGGTTGAAGACAGATTTGGAGGACAGAAAGTGGAGGCAGCAGGTTTAGACAACTTGTTCAAGGAGTTTGGAGAGGAATGGCAGGAGGGAGAAGGGTCAATAACTGGGGGGGAACTGTGGGGTCAAGCCTGGATTTTTTTAGGATTGAGGATACACAGGCATGTTTGAAAGCATTGGGGAAGGATCAGTTGGAAAGTGAGTGGTTGAAGATGGTGGCTAGGGAGGGAAGAAGGAATGGGACAGTTGTTTTGATAAGGTAAGAAGGGGGTCAGAAGCAAAGAAGGAGGGGGTAGAATTTGAGAGGAAGTTGGAGATCCCTGGAGATATTGCTGGAAGGATTGGGAAGTTGAAGAGAGAGCAAAAGGAAGAAAGAACTGGAGAGGAGCAGGGGAGATTTTAATGAGACCACACTTAATGATCTTCATTTTTCTAAGTACATGACAAGGTCATTAAGATCAAGAGTTGAGGGGACAGGGAGGCAGGGGTCTGGGAGTGAATTAAATCTTTAGTGGGCAATGGGCATGAGAACGAGTAAAGATGGAGAAGTGTTGTTGCCCGGGAAAGGAGGGATCAGAAATAAAGCAAGTGAGGATGAATTTGAGATAGACGAGGACGGCCCAGTATTTGTAAATCTATCAGCAGCACTCTGCAGCTCATGCACAAGAGCAGAGTAAGCATACTGTGGAGGTGATCCAGGACTGTGGGTCGATGGGACAAGATCGGTGGAGGGCCCTCGATCTCAGTTCTCTCACCATCAATGCCTTGCTTGTATCCTCTCTCTCCACCCTAGAACCCCCTCCTTCTTCATATCCAGCAGTCCACCACTCTCCCCATCTTCAAAACCCTCGCTAACCTCTCATTTTCCCACCCTATTTGCGCTGCCTCCTGTGTCATCTATTTACTTGGGTCTAAACTCATTAAGCACTTACATATTCACTCCATTCTAAGCCCCAGAGCTTTTAAGTACATATCATTATTTCCTGTTTTTCCCCCTAACTTTATTTTCATAAATAAATTTATCTCCCCTACTAGACTGTGAACTCCATGAGACTGTCACAGATTTCCAGTAGTGGGATTTGGATCTTATGGCACTTACAGAATTAACTGGAATCAGTTACACCAGCGTAATAGAAAAAAGAACATCCAGGAGTTTCAACAAGCAAATCAGTTTTATTGATTCTTTTTTTTCTCCTAGTATATACTTCCCTAACACACATATATACTTACACATATATACCTCCTCCCATACACACATATATACCTCCTCATACTTTTAGCTGCCCAGGCTAAGGGCATGCCGTTGATCGGACGCCGGGAAACCACTGTACACGGGACCTCAGATGATGGAACCGTTCTGACGATCTCAGTCCCTAGGCACTCTTTACGTGCTGTGCTTGTCTATGCATATTCAGAATTGCTTACACACCAGATATTCATCATATCTCTTCTTATCCTTTCTTCCTCGATAAATATGATAGATTATTTCCTCTGGAACTATTGGCAGCTTCTGATGGCCTTCAGATAGTGCCGACTCTTATGTGAATGTACCAAAATATCATCCGCCAAACGAACTCTCTTCCCCTCTTCAAAGCCCTACTGAGAGCTCACCTCCTCCAGGAGGGCTTCCCAGACTGAGCCCTCCCTTTCCCTCTGCCCCTCATTACCCCTACTCCCTCCCTCAACTCTACCCCCTTCCCCTCCCCACAGCACTTTTGTATATTTGTATAGATTATTTATTGTTCCATTTATTTTATTAATGATGTGTATATATCCATGATTCTATTTATCTATTTTGATGGTATTGATGCCTGACTCCTTGTTTTGTTTTGCTGTCTGTCTCCCCCTTTTAGACTGTGAGCCCGTTGTGGGGCAGGGATTGTCTCTCTCTGTTGCCGAATTGTATTCATTCATTCATTCAATAGTATTTATTGAGCGCTTACTATGTGCAGAGCACTGTACTAAGCGCTTGGGATGAACAAGTCGGCAACAGATAGAGACAGTCCCTACCATTTGACGGGCTTACAGTCTAATCGGGGGAGACGGACAGACGAGAACAATGGCAATAAACAGCGTCGAGGGGAAGAACATCTCATAAAAACAATGGCAACTAAATAGAATCAAGGCGATGTACAATTCATTAACAAAATAAATAGGGTAACGAAAATATATACAGTTGAGCGGACGAGTACGGTGCTGTGGGGATGGGAAGGGAGAGGTGGAGGAGCAGAGGGAAAAGGGGAAAATGAGGGTTTAGCTGCGGAGAGGTGAAGGGGGGATGGCAGAGGGAGTAGAGGGGGAAGAGGAGCTCAGTCTGGGAACGCCTCTCGGAGGAGGTGATTTTTAAGTAGGGTTTTGAAGAGGGAAAGAGAATCGGTTTGGTGGAGGTGAGGAGGGAGGGCGTTCCGGGACCGCGGGAGGACTTGACCCAGGGGTCGACGGCGGGATAGGCGAGACCGAGGGACGGTGAGGAGGTGGGCGGCCGAGGAGCGGAGCATGCGGGGTGGGCGGTAGAAAGAGAGAAGGGAGGAGAGGTAGGAAGGGGCAAGGTGATGGAGAGCCTCGAAGCCTAGAGTGAGGAGTTTTTGTTTGGAGCGGAGGTCGATAGGCAACCACTGGAGTTGTTTAAGAAGGGGAGTGACATGCCCAGATCGTTTCTGCAGGAAGATGAGCCGGGCAGCGGAGTGAAGAATAGACCGGAGTGGGGCGAGAGAGGAGGAAGGGAGGTCAGAGAGAAGGCTGACACAGTAGTCTAGCCGGGATATAACGAGAGCCCGTAATAGTAAGGTAGCCGTTTGGGTGGAGAGGAAAGGGCGGATCTTGGCGATATTGTAGAGGTGAAACCGGCAGGTCTCGGTAACGGATAGGATGTGTGGGGTGAACGAGAGGGATGAGTCAAGGATGACACCGAGATTCCAAGCGCTGTGTGCTCTGCACGCAGTAAGCGCTCAATAAATACGATTGAATGAAAGAATCCCCTCATCCAGACTCCTCCTCTGGGAATGTACCCAGGAATATTTCAGAGTCAGCACATACAGCTGTAGTGGGAAGATATATCAGTAGGTTTCTCCTTGGTCTTCTCTATAGTCTTCTGGCCCTGTATAGCCATAGCTCAACCATCATTTCCCACATTCATTCCCATATATATCCAGCAGACCCAGAACTATTTGGGAAATTTATGTCAAGAGCAGGGGTGTGGATATGCAGTGCTCTAAACGTGACAAGTGCACAATAAATACCATTGATTGGCCTAAAGATATTTCCAGTAAAATCTTAAAAAGCGAGCAGAACCCTCCAAGCTTTCGAGAAATAACCAGGCTGCAACAAGATCCAAAGAACATAAAAACGAGTCAGATTACAAAATAAGAGCGCTCCAAATTTTTTTTTTTAACTTTGCCTAAAACTAGGTTGTTTCCCCCAAACCACTTAGCTGCTGATCGATGGATTGATTGGATTGATTGATTGTTTTCCCTGTTTTCGGGCCCAATTTCCCTGGCTCCTCCAAAAACAAGGCTTCTTGCTTCATCACATCAAGGTCAAGCCAGGAAGAGCTGGTGGGTGCCTTTCCAATCCTCCTACCTGGTCTTCCCCTCGATCCAGTTCCTGAATTGGCACTGAGTTCCTGTAATGTCATCAAATGATATTAGACAAGCAGCGTAGCTCAGTGGAAAGGGCCCGGGCTTGGGAGTCAGAAGTCACTGGTTCGAATCATGGCTCTGCCACTGGTCAGCTGCGTGACTGCGGGCAAGTCACTTCACTTCTCTGTGCCTCAGTGACCTCATCTGGGAAATAGGGATGAAGACTGTGAGTCTCACGTGGGACAACCTGATTACCCTGTAAATCTACCCCAGCGCTTAGAACACCACATAGTAAGCGCTTAACAAATACCAACATTATTATTAAACGAACGACTGGCGGTCTGTGCACCAACCCCCAGTCTCCGTGCCCACCTCCCACTTCCGAGGGCTGTCGAAGCCCAAGAGGCCCTCACACGTGACTGGCCTTTCCTCTGAGACGGAGTATGGAGCGGAGGTGGCAGACGAAGGGCAGGGCTGCCCGTGAGGGACCAAATTTCAGCCAGTTCTAGTAGCTAGGGCTCTGCTAGGTGATTCAGGGGGCTTGGGGATTCTGGGGAACGGGGTCAGGGATTTCCCAAGTTTGGTGTCAGCTGGGAGAGGAAAGCAGTTAGTTCTACCAAGCAAGCCAGGGAGCACAGCAGGGTCTGGCTTGCATCATTCATTCAATCATATTTATTGAGCGCTTACTATGTGCAGAGCACTGTACTAAGGGCTTGAGGCCCTAGGGGATGGAGCTGGGGGGGAAGATGGGGCAACTCTGCCTGGATGGGGAAGCAGCATGGCTCAGTGGAAAGAGCCCGGGCTTGGGAGTCAGAGGTCATGGGTTCGACTCCCGGCTCTGCCACTTGTCAGCTGTGTGACTGCGGGCAAGTCACTTAACTTCTCTGTGCCTCAGTTACCTCATCTGTAAAATGGGGATTAACTGTGAGCCTCACGTGGGACAACCTGATTACCCTGTATCTGCCCCAGCGCTCTGCACATAGTAAGCGCTTAACAAATACCAACATTATTATCATGCCCATCCTCAAGCCCTCCATCCAGGCAGAGTCGCCCCATCCTCTTGTCACGTGGGTTTCCGCCCGTTGGAACGGAGCGGTTCTGAGGACCAGGAACTTCACTAACCCAGAGACAATCTGCTAAAGGATTCTTTCCATCCAGTTTGGGGAGTAGCTGAGATCTGGTCTTGCTGAGATTCCTCCCTCCTCCCCTGAAGCCTGTATCCTTCAAGAAGTCTTCCCAGATTAACCTATCCAGCTCCAGTCCTTCCAGTTCCCCCCAGGCCCCGAGTCTGTCTCTGTAATTGAGTGTGCCTTTGTGGGACACTGTTGGACTCTGACATGGGTGCTCTGGGTCTCCAGATCTGTGTGTCTTTCCTACCAAAACTGTCAGTCCCTCAAAAGTTTGGCCTATGGCACCCCCTTCTTCTGAGAGAGCAGAGGGACAGAGAGCGGGAAGAGCGAGAGAAAGAAAGCTATTGTCTGGTGAATCAATAGGACGCTGCCCCAGCTCTCCGTGGGCATTCTTGTCAAGACTGTCTTAAGATCCAGGTCAAGAAAAGGTCTCCAATACCTCAACCATCTAATGCACTCCACTACAAGAATCCTTTCCAGAAGCAGCGTGGCTCAGTGGAAAGAGCCCGGGGCTTGGGGGTCAGAGGTCATGGGTTCTAATCCCGGCTCTGCCTCAGTTACCTCATCTGTAAAATGGCGATTGAGACTGTGAGCCCCATGTGAGACAACCTGATCACCTTGTAACCCCCCAGCGCTTAGAACAGTGTTTTGCACATAGTAAGCGCTTAACAAATACCATCAATATTATTGTACACGGGGGCAGGATTAAATTTCTTGGCATTTTATTGACCAGCCTAATTCCCCTAAACATCTGATAATAATAATAGTGATATTTGTTAAGCACTTACTGTGTGTCAAGGACTAAGCCCTGGGGTAGATAGTCTAATCAGGTCAGACACAGTCCTTATCCCACATGGGGCTCACAGTCTCAATCGCCATTTTACAGATGAGGTAACTGAGGCACAGAGAAGTTAAGTGACTTGGCCAAGGTCACGCAGCAGAGAAGTGGTGGAGGCAGGATTAGAACCCAGGTCCTTCTGACTCCCAGGCCGGTGCTCTATCCACTAAGCCACGCTGCTTCTTTAAGAAAGTGTAACCAGAACTGAAGGTGTCATTAAAGTCATAGGGATTCCTCTCCTCTCTCCCATTCACCAATCTATTCTCATGTTTTCTATTTACTGTCTTCCCCCATAATCCATCAATCAGTGGTATTTATTGAGTGCTTACTTCTATATGCAGAGCATTGTACTAAGCACTTGGGGGAATACAACAGATTTAGCAGGCATGTTCCCTGCCCCTAATGAGCTTACAGTATAGGGGGGAGGCAGACATTAATATGAATATTATATAAAATTTAAAGATATATACATAAGTGCTGGGGGTCGGGGGTGTGGCAAATATCAAATGTCCAAAGGTCACAGATCAAAGTGAATAAATGATGCAGAAGGGAGAATGAGTCAAAGAGGGCTTAATCGGGGAAGGCCTCTTGGAGGATATGTGACCTTAATGACCCAAGGTCATATATTCGAGGTCATTCAACCAGCCACACAACGATTCGTCTTTCCACATTCTTGCTAATTCCAGTTCTTCCTCCTATTCCCACTATTTTAAATAATTACGTCTGCCTGTCTCACCCCTTAGACTGTAAGCTAAGCTGGGTTGGACACAATCCCTGTCCCATGGGGCTCACAGTTTCAGTCCTCACAACGGAGGCACAGAGAAATGAAGTGACTTCCCAAGGTCACACAGCGGACAAGTGGCGGAGCCAGGATTAGAATCCATGACCTTCTGACTCCCAGACCCGTTCTCTATCCACTATGCCATGCTGCTTCAGTGAACTTTGGGCACAACTCCTAGCTCCCCTTGCCTCGGGTCTAAGTCTAGGGGTACAGGGCCAAGTGAGTTGCTTGGGGACAGTCTCCGACCCGCTCACCTCTGAGAGACAAGAACCCAACCCTGTTCAGATGCCTAACCAGCCTCCAGAGAACCCTTACCCCTGTGTCCCTCTTGGAACAGAGCTCTGTCTGCCTGACAAGCAAATCCCCACCTCGACCTCCGGTCAGCCCAAGAGGATTTTCCCTCTTCTTTGGCCCCCTGAGCCTCCAGTTCCTAGCTCAGGCACCTTTTCCCCGGCAATTTACTTCCTCCGTTAGCCACAGAGAAGCGGTATTTGGAGAAGGGTTGTAGTTAACTTGCTCTTAATGGGAATGACAAGTTGAAAGTTTCTCTGTAATTTATTTTCATTTCGGCCTCCTCAGCTAGATCTCTGAGGGCAGGGTTTGTCTTTACTAATTATACTGTATTTCCCCAAGCACTGTGTAGTGGTCTGCACACAATAGGTGGGTGTTCAATTTAAAAAAAAAAATGTATTGATTGGAAACCCACCTTTAGCTGCAAATGCTCACTTTACTGATGGATTTGCACAGTATAAATATAGGTTTCAAAAAGCATAAGGTAATTCCTTGATTAGTTCATCTTTGAGAACAAATTGCCTCTACCAGGTCTTAAAGGCACACCCGAACAGGACACTTGTCAAACGTAACTTTGAGAGAGGGCATATATCATTTTTAATAGATCTTGCTTCTGCCCCATTATCTGCCAGACTGTGGCTGTAATTTAAGAAATCGCGCCATTATATGATTAATCATACTTTGTTTTCCTCCAGTGATACCCTTGATCGATTGCTTTCCTGGCGATTTGTTGTGATCCCTGTCACTGATGCTTAGCGTCTCCTGGTCTGACTACATGCCGTCTTTCCTTCCGGGGCCTCTAGTCTGCCTTAGTCTAGGGACTTCTCTAAGTCCGTGCCGGTGGGCAGCAGCTGACAACCCCAGAGGCCACAACCAGGATTCCTGTAGCCCCTTTTACTGCCTTACACCAGGTAGCTACCAGATGCTTTCTTACCCAAGTTGTTGAGCAAAGGGCTGGTCCCACCTGGTCAGTCGGGCTCTCACTGTTCTTAGGACCGGTCCCAAAAGCCCGAGCCTGTCTGACTTGCGGCACATTGGCCTCCTAAGGAACCCAGCCTGAACCACCTGTGACGTGCGGCGGCTTGGCTGGATACACAGAGTGGTGGGCTGGGCCCCAGAGCCATCTGAGACCCCCTTAACCAGCAGGTTGTTCTGAGAAGGATTCCTGGGAAGGGGTGGGAGACGCGGTTGGTAGAGGTGAGATGCTTCCCACCACGGGTGGATACAACTGGTTAGTGAAGCGGTGAGAGTCAATAATCTGACCAGGGAGGGCGGCTCAACGCTTTCTCCCCCCTTCCAGTTTTGCAGGAATAAAATGAGGTGTCCAGGGCACGGAAAACCAAGTGGGAGAGTGGAAAAGGACAGGGAGAATTAAGTGGGATAATGGAGGAAGTCAGGGAGAATCAGGTGGGAGAGTGGAGGAGGGTGGCAGGAAGAATCAAGTGGGACAGTGGAAGAGGGCAGGGTTCGGACGTTCACGATCCGGTTGTCTGTGAAAGCCCCCCCACCCCACCCCCGCTGAGGAACGGACCTGGAGTCTGGAAGAAGGTGGACCTGAGGGAAAGACCTGAGCTCCAGATTTGGGGTGGGCAGAGACCAGAACCTAATACACAGAAGGTGAAGGATTGACTTCTGGAACAAGGACCAGGCAGGGATTTGTGGGGGCTGAGGAGGAGAGGGGAGAACGAAGGACGGGTGGGTCTACACCCAGCTCCCTCCTGCTGTCTCTTGGAGGAGGTCGAAGGGCTCTGGACTCACCCTGAAAGGATTCGAATGGACGCCGGTCCACTGCTGGGCAGGGATTGGGGCTGGCCCTATCCCGCCCAATGTAACAGGCAGCTGAGTGAGTAATAGTTTATTCTGAGACGGTAAAATAAACTCCACTGGGTCCCGAGATCCAGCTCCGCCGTGTGCTACATATACACATCAAGGGGCAGATCCAGCTGCACTATCCAGACCCACCGCTTATTGCTCATATGAGGTGGGAACGGGGAAATGGAAAGGGGGAGAGAGACCCAGTAGTCTCGCTGTCCCCACCCACTTGCGGCGGGCGAGCTTGGCTGCGGGTGTGGGGTAGAGAGAGGGGGGCCGTTCTCGTTATATCCCGGCTAGACTACTGTGTCAGCCTTCTCTCTGACCTCCCTTCCTCCTCTCTCGCCCCGCTCCGGTCTATTCTTCACTCCGCTGCCCGGCTCATCTTCCTGCAGAAACGATCTGGGCATGTCACTCCCCTTCTTAAACAACTCCGCTCCAAACAAAAACTCCTCACTCTAGGCTTCGAGGCTCTCCATCACCTTGCCCCTTCCTACCTCTCCTCCCTTCTCTCTTTCTACCGCCCACCCCGCACGCTCCGCTCCTCTGCCACCCACCTCCTCGCCGTCCCTCGGTCTCGCCTATCCCGCCGTCGACCCCCGGGTCACGTCCTCCCGCGGTCCCGGAACGCCCTCCCTCCTCACCTCCGCCAAACTGATTCTCTTTCCCTCTTCAAAACCTTACTTAAAAATCACCTCCTCCAAGAGGCCTTCCCAGACTGAGCTCCTCTTCCCCCTCTACTCCCTCTGCCATCCCCCCTTTACCTCTCCGCAGCTAAAGCCTCATTTTCCCCTTTTCCCTCTGCTCCTCCACCTCTCCCTTCCCATCCCCACAGCACTGTACCCGTCCGCTCAACTGTATATATTTTCGTTACCCTATTTATTTTGTTAATGAATTGTACATCGCCTTGATTCTATTTAGTTGCCATTGTTTTTACGAGATGTTCTTCCCCTTGACGCTGTTTAGTGCCATTGTTCTTGTCTGTCCGTCTCCCCCGATTAGACTGTAAGCCCGTCAAACGGCAGGGACTGTCTCTATCTGTTGCTGACTTGTTCATCCCAAGCGCTTAGTACAGTGCTCTGCACATAGTAAGCGCTCAATAAATACTATTGAATGAATGAATGAATGGGGCCGCTTCTCTGCCAGCGCAGGGACCTTCTCCCGGGTACTCTTTGTCCTGGGGCCCGCTGTAGAGTTTGGGGCACTCCCCGTCAGCTCTGGCTGGAACTGTGGAGAGAAAAGCGGCGGCCTCCGTCTGAGGGGAGGGACCGAGAAACCCCCCGAGAACCCACCAGAAGAGGGGTTAGTAGTAGATCTCTACCTGGTGACTGCCGCCAGGCTCTGGTACCACTGGGCCAGCTCCTTCGGATCAGTGGACATGAGCAGCAGTTTTTCGTGGGGGAAGGAGAGCTGGAAGGAGGGAACGTGAGTCCACCTGGAGCTCGTTTCCCTCCCCACTTCCCAGAGCCGAACGGTCAGTGGCTCGACCTCCGCTCCTCCATCATCACGGCAACGCTACCGAGGCTTCCCTCCTCCACCCCGGCCGTCGACCCGGGCGACTCACGCTGAGCAGACCCCCGCAGCCACCCGTGTGGCCGAAGACCCTGTCGAGGCGGCACTGGGCCAGGGGGTAGAGGGCTCGGCACGAGAAGGTGCCGGCGTACAGCGGGTGCAGCAGGGATCGGGGCGTGGCCATCAGGAGCGCGTCGGAGAACAGGAAGAACATCCGGGGTCGCGGCTCCCCCCGGGCGGGGACCTCCAGCAGCCAGCCCTGCCGCAAGAACCAGCGCCCTGGGGGGAGAGGACCCACTTTGCTCTTCCCCCTGAGAGTCCTCCTCCTTCCCCCGGACCCCACCGCATCCTCCTCCTCCCCCTTACCCCTTCCCAACACGTGTCTCCTCTCTCCCCCACCACAGCACGACCCTCCTCCCGTCCTCTACCCCGAGCCCCGCCTCTCTTTTCAGTGCGAAACTCCAGTAAGGAGGGCCATACCGGTGGTCAGCCCTTTAGCCTGGCGACCGCTGAGCAGGCCCTGGATGCGCCGGAGCTGCTGGACGTTCTCCTGCTCTCGGGCAATGGCTCTGACCTGCCGAGCGGCCTCAGCCACCGATCGCGCGGCCCCTGGAAGATTCCCCCCGGCCCCACGCAGGCAAACACCACGTCATGTTCTCTGAAATGTACCTGGGAGCCAACAGCCAACCCCATCGTCTTCCTCCCTGGGGTCACCTTCTCTCAGGAAGGCACTAGGGTGGATCTGGAGCTGAAGGGCAAGTCGTAGGAAGGGGTCCCCACATTCAGTGGCTCTGAAGGAGGAAGCTACGGTAACTGCGGATGCTCGGGGCAGAGGAACACAGTCTGGAAAACTGGCAGGGAGGGAGGGGAGAGCGGAGCTGGGTACCGTACGTGAGAGCTGCTGGTAGTCGGGGCTGCCGGGACTGGTGTTTTCTGCCAAAGCCTCGGTCAGGGCCTCGTACCTGAAGCACCAGGGTGAAAAAACGAGATTTTTTTCCTTAGCCTTTCCAAAAGAGCCCAGGGGGAAGTGGGGGACGGCGAGGTCGGGAGCCGGGGCTGCGGCGGGATAAAGGTCGGGGGAGCCGGGGGTGGGGGTGAGAGGAGCGAGACGGGAAGATGTGGGAATCTTACTGCTGGAGCCGCTGCAGTGGCAGAAGCAGCAGCTCCTCCAGTCTCAGACCCCCAAACTCAGGCCGTCCCTCCTGTAACTTCACAAAGCGCCGGAACTGCTTGCTCTTCTGCAGTCTCTCCTGGGAACAGCAACCGGAAAGACAGAAGATATCTCAGGGGGAGAGAGAGAGGGGATGGGAACAAATCGGCAGCAGGACTCAGGGGAAAGGGCCCGGGCTGGGGAGTCGGAGGACGCGGGTTCTAATCCCGGCTCCGCCCCTTGTCGGCTGGGTGACCTCGGGCAAGTCCCTTAACCTCTCTGTGCCTCGGTTACCTCATCCACAAAATGGGCATGAAGACTGTGAGCCCCACGTGGGGCAACCTGATGACCTTGTATCTACCCCAGAGCTTAGGACAGTGCTTGGCACATAGTAAGCGCTTAACAAATACCATCATTATTAATATATTGTACATATCTGTAATTACTTATTTATATTACTGCCTGCCTCCCCATCTGGACCGTAAGCCGGTTGTGGGCGGCGAATGGGTCTTTATCGTTATAATGTACTCTCCCAAGCCCGGCTCTGCCACTTGGCAGCTGGGTGACTGTGGGCGAGTCACTTCACTTCTCTGTGCCTCAGTTACCTCATCCGTAAAATGGGGATTAACTGTGAGCCTCACGTGGGACAACCGGATTATCCTGTATCTACCCCAGCGCTTACAACAGTGCTCTGCCCATAGTAAGCGCTTAACAAATACCAACATTATTATTATTACCACTTATCGGCTGGGTGACTTTGGGCAAGTCACCTCACTTCTCTGTGCCTCAGTTCCCTCCTCTGGAAAATGGGGATGAAAACCGTGAGCCCCACGTGGGCCAACCCGATGACCCTGTATCTACAGAGTGCCGAGGACAGTGCTTGACACCTAGAAAGCGCTTAACAAATACCACATTATTATAAGCAGCGTGGCTCAGTGGAAAGAGCCCGGGCTTGGGAGTCAGAGGTCGTGGGTTCTAATCCCGGCTCCGCCACTTGTCAGCTGGGTGACTCTGGGCAAGTCACTTCGCTTCTCTGTGCCTCAGTTACCTCATCTGTAAAATGGGGATGAAGACTGATGATGAGCCCCACGTGGGACAACCTGATGACCTTGTATCAACCCCAGCGCTGAGATCAGTGCTCGGCATCTCGTAGGCGCTTGAGAAATACCGCATTATTATGATTATTATTTCAGCGTTCCGCACACCGTAAGCGCTCAGGCAATACGACCGAATGAGTGAACGGAGGTGCAGCGGAGAGAAGTGAGGGGTGGACGGTGGTCCTAGGTGGGGAAGGGGCTGCTGGAGGGGTGGGGTTACCTGCAGGGTGGTCTTGGCCTGCTCCCTGTTGGCAGCATAGCTGATGTAGAGCGGGAGATGGGGGCAGAAACTCTGCAGCCCTGCTCCCCAGTGGGCCTTCTCCAAATGGGGCAGCAGCTCCCTGGGAAAAGAGACGGGGGTGGGGAATAACCTTGGTGTTTGTGAAGCGCTTACTATGTGCACAGCACTGTTCTAAGCGCTGGGGGAGATACAGGGTCATCAGGTCGTCCCACGCGAGGCTCACAGTTAATCCCCATTTTACAGATGAGGTCACTGAGGCACACAGAAGTGAAGTGACTTGCCCACAGTCACACAGCTGACAAGTGGCAGAGCCGGGAGTCGAACCCATGACCCCTGACTCCCAAGCCCAGGCTCCTTCCACTGAGCCACGCTGCTTCGGCTGACCCCTTCACGCAGGAGCCCCCCCCCCCACACACACACCACACTTCACTCTTCTGGGCCTCAGTAATCCCATCCGTCCAATGGGGATGAAGACTGGGAGCCCTACACTGGGGCCAACCCGATGACCCTGTACCTCCCCCAGAGCTGAGAACCGAGCTCGGCACGTGGGGAGCGCTTAATGGAAAGAGCCCGGGCTTTGGGGTCAGAGGCCATGGGTTCGAATCCCGGCTCTGCCACTTGTCAGCTGGGTGACCGTGGGCAAGTCACTTCACTTCTCCGGGCCTCAGTTCCCTCATCTGTAAAATGGGGATGAAGACTGTGAGCCCCACGTGGGACGACCTGATTCCCCCGTGTCTCCCCCAGTGCTGAGCACAGCGCTCTGCACGTAGTAAGCGCTTAACCAATACCAACATTATTATTATTATTGTTAAAATGGGGATGAAGACTGTGAGCCCCACGTGGGACAACCTGATTCCCCCGTGTCTCCCCCAGTGCTGAGCACAGCGCTCTGCACCTAGTAAGCGCTTAACCAATACCAACATTATTATTATTATTGTTAAAATGGGGATGAAGACTGATGATGAGCCCCACGTGGGACAACCTGATCGCCCCGTGTCTCCCCCAGCGCTGAGCACAGCACTCTGCACCTAGTAAGCGCTTAACCAATACCAACATTATTATTATTAAAATGGGGATGAAGACTGATGATGAGCCCCACGTGGGACAACCTGATTCCCCCCGTGTCTCCCCCAGCGCTGAGCACAGCGCTCTGCACCTAGTAAGCGCTTAACCAATACCAACATTATTATTATTAAAATGGGGATGAAGACTGATGATGAGCCCCACGTGGGACAACCTGATTCCCCCCGTGTCTCCCCCAGCGCTGAGCACAGCGCTCTGCACCTAGTAAGCGCTTAACCAATACCAACATTATTATTATTAAAATGGGGATGAAGACTGATGATGAGCCCCACGTGGGACAACCTGATTCCCCCCGTGTCTCCCCCAGCGCTGAGCACAGCGCTCTGCACCTAGTAAGCGCTTGACCAATACCAACATTATTATTATTAAAATGGGGATGAAGACTGATGATGAGCCCCACGTGGGACAACCTGATTCCCCCCGTGTCTCCCCCAGCGCTGAGCACAGCGCTCTGCACCTAGTAAGCGCTTGACCAATACCAACATTAATCAATTAAGTCACTTCCCTCCTCTGGGCCTCAGTGACCTCATCCGTCCAATGGGGATGAAGACCGGGAGCCCCACTGGGGCCACCCCGATGACCCTGCACCTCCCCCCAGAGCCGAGAACAGAGCTCGGCACGTAGGGAGCGCTTTAGCAAATACCAGGATTAGTAGTAATATAATGATGATTATCCCGTCCTCCTGCACTCACTGGCTGGCCGAGCGGATGGACTCCCAGGGCCCAAAGACGGCCTGGCGCTGGGCCGGTTTCAGGGTGCCCTTGGCCCGCAGGATGGCCACGAAGAACTGGGAGGGAAGCGGGGGGGGGGGGCTGGTCAGTGGCCGGCGGGGCTGGGGCCTCCCTCCCCCGGCCCGGCCCAGCCCAGCCCAGCCCGCCTCCCGCACCGTGTCCACCCTGTGCAGTTGCTCCAGGTAGCTCAGCTCCGTCTCCAGCAGCTCCCGGGCGGCGCGGCCGCGTTTCCGTTGCCACCGGGCCCGCTGCTCCCGCACCGGGTCCCCCGACATCGGGACCGGTCCTGCCACCGCGCGCAAATTCGAATTCAAACGGCCGCCGCTCGGCGCCCCCTGCCGGCCGCCGGGCGCCACGGCGGGCGGACGGGCGCATGCGCAGAGGCCTCTCCCCTTCCCCTCCCCCCCCGGAAGGGCGCATGCGCAGAAGCGTTTCCCTTCCAGCACCGAGCTCATGCTCCCCGTCTCTGTTCTCCCTTCCTTCCTTCCTTCCTTCCTTCCTTCCTTCCTTCCTTCCTTCCTTCCTTCCTTCCTTCCTTCCTTCCTTCCTTCCTTCCTTCCTTCCTTCCTTCCTTCCTTCCTTCTCTTTCCTTCCTTCCTTCTCTTTCCTTCCTTCCTTCTCTTTCCTTCCTTCCTTCTCTTTCCTTCCTTCCTTCTCTTTCCTTCCTTCCTTCTCTTTCCTTCCTTCCTTCTCTTTCCTTCCTTCCTTCTCTTTCCTTCCTTCCTTCTCTTTCCTTCCTTCCTTCTCTTTCCTTCCTTCTCTTTCCTTCCTTCTCTTTCCTTCCTTCTCTTTCCTTCCTTCTCTTTCCTTCCTTCTCCTTCCTTCCTTCTCCTTCCTTCCTTCTCCTTCCTTCCTTCCTTCCTTCTTTCCTTCCTTCTCTTTCCTTCCTTCTCTTTCCTTCCTTCTCTTTCCTTCCTTCTCTTTCCTTCCTTCTCTTTCCTTCCTTCTCCTTCCTTCCTTCTCCTTCCTTCCTTCCTTCCTTCCTTCCTTCTTCCTTCCTTCCTTCCTTCCTTCCTTCCTTCCTTCCTTCCTTCCTTCCTTCCTTCTCTTTCCTCCTTCTCTTTCCTTCCTTCTCTTTCCTTCCTTCTCTTTCCTTCCTTCCTTCCTTCCCTCTCTTTCTTCCTTCCCTCTCTTTCTTACTTCCCTCTCTTCCTTCCTTCCTTCCTTCCTTCCTTCCTTCCTTCCTTCCTTCCTTCCTTCCTTCCTTCCTTCCTTCCTTCCTTCCTTCCTTCCTTTCTTCCTTCCTTCTCTTTCCTTCTCTTTCCTTCTCTTTCCTTCCTTCTCCTTCCTTCCTTCCTTCCTTCCTTCCTTCCTTCCTTCCTTCCTTCCTTCCTTCCTTCCTTCCTTCCTTCCTTCCTTCCTTCCTTCCTTCCTTCCTTCCTTCCATTTATTAAGTGCAGAGCACTGTACTAAGCGTTTGGAAGGTACAGAGAAGCAGCATGGCTCAGTGGAAATAATAATGTTGCCTTTGTTAAGCGCTTACTATGTGCAAAGCACTGTTCTAAGCGCTGGGGGAGATACAGGGTCATCAGGTCGTCCCACGTGAGGCTCACAGTTAATCCCCATTTTACAGATGAGGTCACTAAGGCACAGAGAAGTGAAGTGACTTGCCCACAGTCACACAGCTGACGAGTGGCAGAGCCGGGAGTCGAACTCATGACCTCTGACTCCCAAGCCCAGGCTCTTTCCACTGAGCCACGCTGCTTCCCCGAAAGAGCAGGGGCTTTGGAGTCGGAGGAGCCAGAGGTCATGGGTTCGAATCCCGGCTCGGCCACTTGTCAGCTGGGTGACTCTGGGCAAGTCACTTCACTTCTCGGGGCCTCAGTGACCTCATCTGTAAAATGGGGATGAAGACCGTGAGCCCCACGTGGGACATCCTGATTGCCCTGTGTCTATCCCAGCGCTTACAACAGTGCTCGGCACATAGTAAGCGCTTAACAAATGCCAACATTATTATTACAGATCGGTAACTGTGTGACTGTGGGCAAGTCACTTCACTTCTCTGGGCCTCAGTGACCTCATCTGTAAAATGGGGATGAAGACTGTGAGCCCCAAGTGGGACAACCTGATTCCCCTGCGTCTAGCCCAGTGCTTAGAACAGTGCTCTGCGCATAGTAAGCGCTTAACAAATACCGACATTATTATTAACAGATAGAGACAGTCCCTGCCCTCTGACGGGCTCACGGTCTAATCGGGGGAGACAGGCAGACAAGAACAATAGCAATAAATAGAATCAAGGGGATGAATGTTAATAATGCTGGTATTTGTTAAGCGTTTACTATATGCAGAGCACTGTTCTAAGCGCTTGGAATGGACAGATCGGTAACAGATAGAGACAGTCCCTGCCCTCTGACGGGCTCACGGTCTAATCGGGGGAGACGGACAGACAAGAACGATAGCAATAAATAGAATCAAGGGGATGAATGTTAATAATGCTGGTATTCGTTAAGCGCTTACTATGTGCAGGGCTGAGGTAGATACAGGGTAATCAGGTTGCCCACGTGAGGTTCACAGTTAATCCCCATTTCGCAGATGAGGGAACTTAGGCCCAGAGAAGTGAAGTGACTTGCCCACAGTCGCACAGCTGACAAGCGGCGGAGCCGGAATTCGAACCCATGACCTCTGACTCCCAAGCTCGGGCTCTTTCCACTGAGCCACGCCGCCTCTCCGTTGGCGCCGCGGCCTTGAGAGGCCACTGTTCATTCATTCGAACGTATCGATCGAGCGCTTACTGTGCGCAGAGCGCTAAACTAAGCCCTCGGAGTGTACAGTTGGGCGACAGAGACCATCCCTGCGCCACGACGGGTTCACAGTCTAAAAGGGGGAGGCGGACAACAAAACAAAACAAGTCGCCGGGCATCAGTACCATAAAGATAAATAGAATCATGGATATAGACCACTAATAAAATAAATAGAGTGATAAATCACATGTACAAATATGCACAAGTGCTGTGGGGAGGGGAAGGGGGAGGAGCAGAGGGAAAGGGAGGGCTCGGTCCGGGAAGGCCTCCTGGAGGAGGTGAGCTCTCAGGAGGGCTGGGAAGAGAGGTAGTTTGGCGGATGTGAGGAGGGAGGGTATTCCGCGTCAAGGATCTCTACGCAGATGACACCCAAATCTACATCTCCTCCCCTGTTCCCTCCTCCCTCCAGGCTCGTATCTCCTCCGGCCTCCAGGTCGTCTCCACCCGGATGTCTGCCCGCCACCTAAAACCCAACATGTCTAAACTGAGCTCCTCATCTTCCCTCCCAAACCCTGCCCTCTCCCTGACTTCCCCGTCCCTGTAGACGGCACGACCATCCTTCCCGTCTCACAGGCCCGCAACCTCGGTGTCGTCCTTGACTCCGCTCTCTCATTCACCCCACGCATCCAATCTGTCACCAACGCCTGCCGGTCTCACCTTCACAACATCGCCAAGATCCGCCCTTTCCTCTCCATCCGAACGGCTACCGTGCTGGTACAAGCTCTCATAATATCCCCACTGGATTATTGTGTCAGCCTCCTTTCGGATCTCCCTTCCTCCTGACTCATTCCGTCGCCCGGATCATCTTCCTACAGAAGCGCTCTGGGCATGTCACTCCCCTCCTCAAGAACCTCCAGTGGTTGCCTATCAACCTTCGCACGAAGCAAAAACTCCTCACTCTGGGCTTCAGAGCTCTCCGTCACCTCGACCCCCTCCTACCTCACCTCCCTTCTCTCTTTCCACTGCCCACCCCGTCCGTGCCGCTCCTCTGCCGCTCACCTCCTCGCTGTCCCCCGTTCGCGCCTATCCCGCCGTCGACCCCCGGCCCACGTCCTACCGCTGTCCTCCTTCCTCACATCTGCCAAACTAACTCTCTTCCCCTCTTCAAAGTCCTCTGAGGGCTCACCTCCTCCGGGAGGCCTTCCCTGATTGAGCCCCCCTTTTCCCTCACCCTCTGCTCTTCCCCCTTCCTCTCCCCCCAGCGCTGTGCTCATTTGTATATGTCATTCATTACCCTATTTATTTTGCGAATAGGTGTATATCTCCTTGATTCTATTCATCTTGATGATGTTGTCTTGTTTTTGTTTTGCTTTGCTTTGCTTTGCTGTTTGTCTCCCCTGTTTAGACTGTGAGCCTGTCATCTGGGCAGGGATTGTCTCTATCTGTTGCCGAACTGTCCGTTCCCAGCGCTTAGTACGGTGCTCTACACATAGTAAGCGCTCAATAAATACTATTGAATGAATGAACATGGGCCAGGGATCGACGGCGGGGCAGGTGAGAACGAGGCCAGGTGAGGAGGTGAGCAGCGGCAGAGGAGCCAAGCGTCCGGGCTGGGCTGTAGGAGGAGAGAAGGGAGGCGAGGTAGGAGCGGGCCAGGGGATGGATGGACAGCTTTGAAGCCAAGAGTGAGGAGTTTTTGTTTCATGCCAAGCTTGATAGGCAACCCTCGAGGACCCCCACCCCCGGCCCGAGTTTCGGCGGCCGCCCACCCTCGACCTCAGACGGACAGACGGAGCCCGAGCCTCATGATGGACTTTATTTGGGCGGAAGGGACCTCTCAGGCCTCGAGCCTTGGGTCCGTGTCAGGTGTGGGGCAGCCAGCAGGGAAGAGGCGCACGGGCTTCCCGAAGGCCTGAGTCAGGCGGTGCTCGAGCTCAGCTAGGGAGACCGTGCGGACCTGAGCCGACGGCGAGTTGTCTGCCAAGCGGGCGTGGACTTCAGCCGCGCCGGTAGGCAAGGAGCAGCACGCGGCGCTCCAGAAGGCCAGGGGCACGTTGACCCGGCCTCGGAGCCAGGTGCCCTCCCCGGGCCGGGCCCCGGAGGGCAACACTCCCGTCAGCACATGGGCTATGGCGCAGGTGGGAAGGAGCGCGTCCCGCAGCCAGGACTCGTAACGGGCCCACGGGCCACTGTTAAACTTTATGTCTTGCGGTGCCATGTTGCTATAGGTGAAGGTGGCGAGCTGGGCTTCGCGGCTGTGGTGACCACTCGGATTCAGGTGGCCGCGGGACAGGCCCGAGCCGCGGAAGTCTCTGTCCACCGCCTGGCTCTTTTCCAACCGCGCCATCTGTCCCTGGAGCCGTGAGGACGACGGGGATTCCATGTCCGGCAGCGGCAGCCCTGCTAACTGCGGACGGTGAACGGATGAGGGTGAGGGAAGGGTGGACCAGAGGGAAAGAGATCCCTACAGAGGGAAAGGCAAGGCAGGGACCATGTCTGATCCTCAGCTGCGTATCCTTTCCCAATGGTTATACTTTGGTCTGCCCACCGTAAACGCTTATCCGATACTATCGTCACCATTCCTCCTACTATTTCTATATCAGAGAGCACTTTGAGGAGACGGGTATTCATTCACTCGTATTTGTTAAGCACTTGCTGCGTGCAGAGCACCGCGCTAAGCGCTCGGGAAGGGACAGTGCACGATTAAACTGACATTCCCTGCCCGCAGTGAGCTCTCTGTCTAGAGGACGGGCTAGGTATCATCAGGCCAGGGCTGGGACTCCTTGTGGGTTTGGGGGTGAGGCCAGTGAATTAATAATCGCTTAATATGCACCAAGGGCTAAGTACTGAGGTAAGGTACAAGATAATCAGGTTACGTGGAACTCAACGTCTAAGGAGGATGGAGAACAGGTATTGGATTCCCGGGTTACAGAAGAGGAAACTGGGGCACAGAGAAGTGAGGTGACTTCCCCAAATCCCACAACAGTCGAATGGCGAGGCAGGGATTCCAACCCGGGTCTTCTGACTCCTAGGCCTGGGCTCTTTCCACTAGGCCACGCTGCCTCAGCAATAATAATAATAATAATAATAATGACGATGACGATGGTATTTCGTAAATGCTTTCTACGGGTCAGGCACTGTTCTGTAGACGGGGTGATCAGGTTGGACACAGTCCCTGTCCCGTATGGGGCTCACAGTATTCATGCCCAGTTTACAGAGGAGGTTACGGAGGCACAGAGAAGTGAAGTGACTTTCCCGAGGTCACACAGCAGACAAGTGGCGGAGCCAGGATTAGAACCCAGGTCCTTCGGATTTCCAGGCCCGTGCTCTATCCAGTAGGCCGTACTGCTTCCCAGGAAGGCTGGGGGACTGTATCGGGCGTTCAGTTGGGGGGTGGGAGCAGGAGGGAAGGAAGAAGCAGGGTTGGGCGGTGGAGGGGCAGGAGGCCGGACCGTACCATGGGCTCCAGGAACCAGCTGCGTGAGTCGATGTTGGGCCGCGAGGTGGTGGACTCCTCCAAGATGTAGGCAGAGTAGAGGGGCAGGCGCAAGGTGAGCGCGTAGAGAGTGGCGTAGAAGTACCTGCCCCGCAAGCGCTGACAGAGGTGGGTGACATTCATGGATGTGAAGCCCTCGGGTTCCTGATCCTGGAAGAAGAAGCGGGCACAGGCCGGGACCTGGGAGAAGCTGGTCACGACCTCCCCCGAGCCGGGCCCCAGAGCCAGCGCGACCAGGAGCAGGGGCAGCGTCGACCGTGCGGTCTCCATCGTGACTCGGTTTTGCCCCGCGGGGCTGGCTGGACTTCTTGAAGCCACTCCACTCCACTGGGAGGGAGGAACAGACCCGCAGGTGTTCAGTTCCCATGAGGCAGCTGGGACCCTTCTCACGGCCCGTGTCCCCGGGGAGCCCCGGCCCGGGTGATCTCAGGGTCCAGGATGGGGGGGAGGGGGCTGACGACAGCGGGAGGGTGTACAGGGGGCCAGGGCCTCAACAGATAGGAGGAGCAGATCTGCAGGGCTGGTGTCCTTGGGGAAGAGATTACCCGCGAAGGGGCTGGGGTAGGGCACGGCCCCACCCTCTGTACAAACGGTAAAGATTGCTGCAGGTGCCTAGGTCTGGGCCCGTGCACGGAGCTTCACGGAGCTTTTTGGATGTCGGGTCCCATCTGGGCAACTATCGAGACCACATACAAATTCGGACCCAGCTGTGAAGTGGGAGGTGCCATCAGCGCCAAGCGAATGAGGTGGAAAAGAAAGGCTTGCCGGTCTGGTCCTGGGATCCCGGGAGCCGCGGGACCAGAGGCAATCCGAGCCGGACTGGGAACCGTGGCCCGGAAGGCTGGGACTTGGGAACTCTTCCTGAGCAGGGTTACTGAGCAAGGCCAGGCTGGGGCCAGCGTTGCGTGGGAGCCCCGGACCTCCGGACGGCCGGGACTGAAGTCGAGGTTGAAGGGCATCGTTAGCCTACCCTTTTCGGGCCTCCCACCCCTGCTCTCCTGGTCTACCGACTGATTTTACCAAGCGGCAGAAAGACAGGCGAGGACAGGATCCCCTGTGTGCTGAGTACAGGGTTCTGCAAACAGCAAGTGCTCAATAAATACCATGGATTGAGCGACTGAACGACGGGAGGACGAGGGGCTGGGTGGCTCCTGGGTGCCCGGCAACAGAAGCTCAGAGGGGAGGGACTTGGGGTAGGAAAGAGAGGCAGGGGAGGGGGCAGTTCTTGGCCCAGATTGGTTCGGATTCCTTGACCCAGTCTTGAAGGAGGGGCTATTACGAGAGGGAGGTCCCTTTGCCCACCCACCAGGTAGGTGTCTGAGGCGGTTGGGACAGCCACAGAGGGACACAGTCCCTCTCCTGATGTACGTCACTTTATTATCTGGATCCTTATCTGTGGCTGATGCAAATCTATCGGGCAGGGTGCGATTTCAGCAGTTGGAGTGCGTGGACAAGGCGTCTGTTCCCTGCACCCCTGCGTTCACTCCAACTCCAACTCTTTCCCACGGGACTCCCTGGACTTCTGCTTCTTCCTGCAGAGATCGGAGGGCCAATCCAGGCGTTGGGCGGCCGAGCCTCTCTGGGGGGATGGGAGGGGGTAGACCCAGGGTGAGGGAGCCCCAGAAATGCAACGGCTCCCGCTTTCCCCCCAACCAAGTCCCCTGCTTTGATTCCCCGCCTGCCCTTCTTCCTCCGAGCTCCCGGAGCCCTGGACAAGGTGGGTCGGAGCTGGCGATGGGACCCCGCTCCCATCACTCACTGCTGGAGGAAGAAGAGGGTGAGGCTGATGGCGAAGGCAACAGCAAACAAGCAGTTGCAGAGGTCAGCGGTGATAAAACCGGGCAGGGGACAGGGAGGTGAGCAGGGTGCAGGAAATTGGTTCTAGAACTCCAACAGATTCCACCTCCTCTGCTCCCCCCACAACTTCTCCTTTCCCTTTTGCCCTGTCACACTCAGCCAAGTCAGGTGAGGGTAGACAGCTTGTACCCTGATTCTTGATTCTCTTGGATTCAATCCCAGATGCCGCTCCCCCAGGACCGGTTCACTTTGCCCTGCCTCAGGGAGGAGTGTATCTCCTGTACCTGAGATCTACGGAGGCTAAACCTGGGCTCCAGGCCTCCCTCTGTGCAGCGGGCTCAGGCTCCTCCCTGGCACGCACCGGTATCCCAACTAAAGGCGGGATCTGGAGCAGCAGGTAGGGAACGGCGACTGGGGCCACGAGCGAGGGATGGAGAAGGAAGGGTGGATGCGAAGAATGGGGCTGGGGCCGGCGAGGGGGACGGGGTTGGGCGAGAGAAAGAGGAGAAGGCCAGAGGGTGGGTGCGGCCCGCAGGGACAAGACGTGAAGAGTGAGCGGACGGGGATGCGGTGGCGGGGGGGTTGGAGAGAAAGGGGTGGAATTCGTCGTCACCTTCATCCACCGTCAGACACCACTTTCTCACCCACGTCCGGTTGAGCCCCTGACTTCCCTGAAGAGATACAAAGGGTGGCCCAAGCGCCCTCCTCCTCCACCCCCGCCTCCCCCTCTGTCTTCTGCCGGGTGAACCCTCCCCAGCTGGCATTCCATCCTCGACCGCCACCACCGCACCACCTAGCCACCCTCCCCAAACCCTAGGCGGCGGCTAGGTGTCCCAGCTCTTCATGCCTCCCAGGCCCCGTAGTCATTGGCCCGGTGACCACGCATCACGGGTGCCCACTCACCCCCGGGCCCGACCCCGGCCCCCGCCCTCCCTTCGCGCTCCTGCCTGCAGTCTCCGGTCTCCAGACCCCACCTTCTGGGTCACGCAGGTCTGGATGCGGAGGCTGCGGGAGGGGAAGCGGTTCCCGTTTCCACCACAGCCGCCGTAGAAGGAGTCGCCGGCTTGGCGTTCTGGGTCATAGCGCCAACTCAGGATCAGCGTCTGGCACGGGCCCCGCTCCACAGCCGCTGGCCTGCACTCGCTGTAGAAAGGGGCTGGTCAAAGGTCAGACTATTCCCCCCGTACCACGGCCTCCACCTTCCACAGGACACCAACTCAGCCCCCGGGAGCCCCTCCGCTCCTTCCTTGACCCCTTCGCCCACCCCCCTTAGGGTACAGTTCCTGGTAATGGCGACTCAGACGCCCCATCTCAGAGCTGAAGGTGTCGCGACCGGTGCTGCCCGGAAATGGTACGAAGAGGCTGCGGGCCTCCCGCCGTTCGGTCGTACGTCCAGTGCAACTCTTCCCGACCCTGTGTCTGCCCCACCGCATCGTCCTTCGTACTTGGGACTGGGAGAAGAGGAAGAAGAAGAGGCTGCTGGTGGCCCGTCCCCGACCCCCTCACCCTTCGAGGAAGGTGATCTCTATTCCGTGACCCCTCGGGTCAACCTGGGCACCGTACCCAACCCCTCCCGGATGACCTCCCTCTCCCTGGCGCCCCCGCTCACTGGTGCCCCCTTGAACACGGAGCCACCGTTCCAAGCAGCAGGGCGAGCGGCAGGGTCCCTGCCCCGTCCCCCACCTCCGCCTCCTCTCACCGTTGCTCGGGTTTCGAGGTTACACACGCAACCCTTGATCCCAGCACCCCTTTCCTCTGCAAGTCATAAAAAGATTGGGGTCAGATTTTCCACAGCCTAAACCCCCAGCCTAGGAGCGAAAAGGCAGAAAGTTTCTATCCCCATCCATCTCCCTGCCACCCCCCCCCCGCCGCTTGTGGGCATTAGGTGTGGAGGAGGTGAGAGAGGGCCCTGGGTTCAAGGGCTTTGAATTTCCAACCGACAAAAGGTACCACTGGCAGAGAGCATTCTCAGATTATTAGTTGAGTTTCCGTTCGTGCTGATAAAGTTGGTGATTTTCAGGGCAGTGACCTGGGGGTGGGAAGGCGACTAGGGGGTGGGGGACAAGGCAGGGCAGGACCTGACCCCTCGTTCCCAGGGTTCAAGCACCGGGTAGGGACACTGGAGAGGGCAAAGCTGGCCGCCGCTCTAACCGTTAGTCTGTAGAAGCTGGTGGAGGGGGGCGTTGAACTTGAGACTACTGGGAGCGAGAGCAGAGGGGAACACCTGTTGCCCTCTGCTCTGAAGAGTCCTTTTTTGGCAGGAGAGAGGGAGAGGAGGGGAAGGGCTATATAAAGCCCGCGGTGCCCAAGAATGGAGAGAAGAGGCAAAGAAAAGGAAGACATTTTGAGGACAGCGGAGGAGGATCGATGAGGCGAGAGTAATAGGTAAAGTGGGATATCGATAGTGGAAGGAACACGGGCCTGGGAGTCAGAAGAACTGGGTTCTAATCTCAGCTCTGCCACTAATCCGCTGTGTGACCTTGGGCAAGTTACTTAACTTCCCTGTGCCTCAGTTATCTGATCTGTAAATTGGGGATTAGGACTGTGAGCCCTACGCGGGGCGGGGCCTCTAGCCAACCCGATTGTCTTGTATCTACCCCAGTGCTTAGTCCAGTGCCTAGTACATAGTAAGGGCTTAACAAATGCCACTATTATTAGGAGTAGTAGAAGAAGTAAAGTTATTTATTAGGCACCTACTGTGCTAAATTCTTGGGAAAGTACAGCAGAAACACGTCACAGACCCTGTCCTCAAGGATCTTACTGATGTTACTGGGGAGGAGACAGACACAAAATTACAGAGTAATCGGGCTAAAGTGACTGTACATATACATATATACATAAGTGCTGAAGGAGGACATCAATTTGGAAATACATTAATAACAATAATGATGGTATTTGTTAAGCGCTTACTATGTGCCAAGCACTGTGCTAAGCGCTGGGGTGGATACAAGGTGAGTGGGTTGGACACAGTCCCTGTCCCACACAGCGCTCAGGGTCTTAATCCCCATTTTACAGATGAGATAAATGAGGCACAGGGGAAGTTAAGTAACTTGCTCAAAGTCACGCTGCAGCTAAGTGGCAGAGCTGGGATTAGAATAATCATAATAATTATTATTATGATCTTTTCTATGGGCTTACTGTGTGCCAGGCGCTGTACTAATCCCTGGGGTGGATAGATTGGCTCCATCTGTTGCCGAGTTGTATATTCCCAGCGCTTAGTACAGTGCTCTGCACACAGTAAGGGCTCAATAAATACAACTGAATCGAATGGATACAGGCAAATTGGGTTGGACACGGTTCCCATCCCACGTGGGGTTCTCAGTCTCAATCCTCATTTTGCAGATGAGGTAACTGAGGCCCAGAGAAGTGAGGTGACGGAGTCGTGATTAGAACCCAGATCCCCTGACTCCCAGGCCCGTGTTCTTTCCGCTACCGGTGCCCCACCTCGCCTATTACTTTCTCCTCATCGAGCCTCCTCTACTGTCCTCAAAGTTTCTTCCCTTCCCAGTCCTGGGCACCACGGGCTCTATAGAGCCCTTCCTCTCCCCTCAAGCAAGAAGTGGTTAATGCGATCTGAAGCACTGAGAGTTATGGCGAAGGCCTTTTTTTTATGGAATTTGTTAATCAGGTACTGTTCTGCTACGAGGTAATCAGGTTGGACACAGTTCCGCACGGGGCTCACAGTCTTCATCCCCATTTGCAGATGAGGTAACTGAGGCACGGAGAAGTAAAGCGACTTGACCAAGGTCACGCAGCAAAGCGGCGGAGCCGGGACTAGAACGTAGGTCCTTCTGACCCCCAGGCCCAAGCTCTATCCACTGGGCCACGCTGCTTCTCAAGACCTGTTAAGGGGAGGTGGGATTTTAAGATGACTTTGATGAGGTGGAAAGTTGTGGTCCAACAGGTATAATAACGTTGGTATTTGTTAAGCGCCTACTATGTGCAGAGCACTGTTCTAAGCGCTGGGGGAGATACAGGGTCATCAGGTTGTCCCACGTGAGGCTCACAGCTAATCCCCATGTTCCAGATGGGGTAACTGAGGCCCAGAGAAGTGAAGTGACTCGCCCACAGTCACACAGCTGACAAGCGGCGGAGGCGGGGTTCGAACCCGTGACCTCTGACTCCCCAGCCCGGGCTCTTTCCACCGAGCCACGCCGCTTCTCTAATCAGGGCGGAGGTTTCCCCTGTGTTCTCCGGTACCAGAAGGAGAGGTGATGGTAGACGGAGCTGGTCGGCAGCCCCCTGTGGGTAGTGAAGCAGCGTGGCTCAGTGGAAAGAGCCCGGGCTTGGGAGTCAGAGGTCACGGGTTCGAATCCCTCCTCCGCCGCTTGTCAGCTGTGTGACTGTGGGCGAGTCACTTCGCTTCTCTGGGCCTCAGTTCCCTCATCTGGAAAATGGGGATTAACTGTGAGCCCCACGGGGGACAACCTGATGACCCTGTATCTCCCCCAGCGCTTAGAACAGTGCTCTGCACATAGTGAGCGCTTAACAAATACCAACATTATTATTATTATTAGTGACCGGCCCTAGTGCCGGGAGTTGCAATTTGGGATCGGCTGAGCCAAGGAAGTTAGCGAGAGGGGAAGGAAATTTGAGAGCCCGAGAGGAGGTCGAGGGGCTCGAGACCCAGCAGAGTCCCAGCCCCGGCTCCCAGTCTGAGCAGTTATCGGGGCCCAGGACAATGAGACTCTGCCTCTCGTTCCTGCAAGGCCACGGTTATTCCTTGGGCTCGGTCGGGGGCCCTTACACACCCAGCACCTCTCAGAGAAAAGGCTCGGATATTGAGAAATGGGTCCGAGTGTCCTGCTGAGTAACTTGGTAGCCGGTTCCGGTCGGCTCACGGCACCTCTAGAGATACCTGCTCGAGCGCCGAGTGCAGACGCTCAAACATACCCGTACACACACGTCTTCTCCCTCTTCCTGCCCACAGACGCGGGCAGAAAGCCCCGGAGACCCCAACGCACAGCCCGAGGCCCCCCGCCCCACATTCGGGAATCCTCCTGCACCTAGGAAAACACCCCAGTTTACCACCACCCCTCAACCCCTCCCGCTGTGGAGGTCGGGGCCAGGCCGCGCAGGGTGTATCTCTGCCGCCGGGACGGTAGCCCTTCGGATCCCCGGATCCCCGCTGCCCTTAGCTGGTGACAGTTGGAAGAGGGCGGCTCTTCCTGCCTTTTAGCTCTCCGCTTCGCCACCCCCTGCTCCTTGGTGCCCGCGCCCCCGGAGCCCGAAAGGGTGGATCTGAGACTGCGGGCGGTTTCCCGCGGTCCCCGGGCGGAGCTGCTCGGGGAAGCCCGTGCCAGGCTGCGCCCGGAGAACGGAGCGCTGTGTCTACGGCCCAGACAACCTGCACTGAAGCCCACGCAGTAGGCCGGACCCGGGAGGGGAGGAGAGGGGTGGGATCCTTGAATGCCCTCCTTTCACCCCAACTCCCTCAAGGCGCCTTGCTGTCAGGCCCCAGTCGGGGCAGCCGGAACTTGGGCTTCATCCCTATCAGAGGACGGTTCTCGCTCCTCCTCCCTCTGCCCCGGAGCAGGCTACTCACCCGCGGGGGCACTTGCCCCCTGGCACTCCCACGTTGTTGCCCCGAGCCACAGCGGCTCCAGAACACGCTGGGCGGCCGAGGGGTCTCAGAACTATAGTTCAGCCTCCCCCGCCACCTCCGCTCCCAGTAATAATGTTGGTATTTGTTAAGCGCTTACTGTGTGCAGAGCACTGTTCTAAGCGCTGGGGTAGACAGAGGAATCAGGTTGTCCCCCGTGGGGCTCACCGTCTTCATCCCCATTTTCCAGATGAGGTGACTGAGGCCCGGAGAAGTGAAGTGACTCGCCCACAGCCACACAGCTGACAAGTGGCGGAGCCGGGATTCGAACCCGTGACCTCTGACTCCAAAGCCTGCGCTCTTTCCACTGAGCCACGCGGCTTCTCCCCATGGGCGGTTAGATCTGGTCAGAACAAGGTAGATCTTGGAGGGGGAGATGGTGCGGTCTCCCCCTCCTGCTAGTTTTGATCAAGTGACTATCACGGAAGGGATGGGGGAGAGGTGTAGTGGATGGGGCACAGGCCTGACTCAGGTCATGGGTTCTAATTCTAGTTCTGCCATTTGTCTACTGTGGGACCTTGGGCAGTAAGTCACCTCTCTGGACCTCCCTTAGGTCATCTGGAAGATGGGGATTTGAGCCTCACGTGGGAAGGGGACTGGGTCCAACCCGATTTGCGTGTCTCCAACGGCACACGGGAAGCGCTTAGCAAAAAGCAGCGTGGCTCGGTGCGAAGAGACTGGGCTTGGGAGCCGGAGGTCGGGGGTTCGAATCCCGCCCCTGCCACCCGTCAGCTGGGTGACCGTGGGCAAGTCACTTGGCTTCTCTGGGCCTCAGTGACCTCATCCGTTAAATGGGGATGAAGACTGGGAGCCTCACGTGGGACCACCTGATTACCCGGTATCTCCCCCAGCGCTTAGATCAGTGCTCGGCACATAGTAAGCGCTTAACAGATACCAACATTATCATTATGATTATTAAAGAATCAGGGGGCATAGGGGCGCGGTTCGGGCCACGGGGCGGGGCCGAGGGGATCAAAGGAGCAAAGGAGAGGGGTGGGGGCCAGGAGAGGGGCGGGGCCAAGGGGTGAAGGGGCGGGGGCAATAGGGGTAAATGGGCGGGGCCAAGGATCGAAGGGCGTGATCGACGGGCAAATGGGCGGGAGGGGGGGGGGGGGGGGGCGGCACAGGGGTAAAGCAGCGTGGCTCAGTGGAAAGAGCCCGGGCTTGGGAGTCAGAGGTCGTGGGTTCTAATCCCGGCTCCGCCACTTGCCAGCTGGGTGACTTTGGGCAAGTCACTTCACTTCTCTGGGCCTCAGTTATCTCATCTGTAAAATGGGGATTAACTGTGAGCCCCACGTGGGACACCCTGATCACCTTGTATCCCCCAGCGCTTAGAACAGTGCTCTGCACATAGTAAGCGCTGAACAAATACCAACATTTTTAAGAGGAGGGGGGCGGGGGTCAGGAGAGGGGGCGGGGGCCAAGGGGTAAAGGGGAGGGGCCAAGGATTGAAGGGCGTGATCGATGGGCAAAGGGGCGGGGCCACGGGGTAAAGGGGAGGCCAGGAGTGAAGGGCGGGGGCAATTGGGGTAAAGGGGCGGGGCCGGGAGCGAGGGGCGGGGTCTGGAGCGAGGGGCGGGGCCAATGGGGGTAAAGGGGCGGGGCCAGGATCGATAGGTGGGCCAATGTGGATAAAGGGGCGTGGCCAGGAGCTAGGGGCGGGGTCTGGAGCGAGGGGCGGGACCAATGGGGGTAAAGGGGCGGGGCCGAGAGCGAGGGGAGGGATCAATGGGGACAAAGGGGCGGGGTCAGGGGCGAGGGGCGGGGTCTGGAGCGAGGGGCGGGGCCAGTGTGAGTAATGGGGCGGGGCCAGGAGCGAGGGGCGGGGTCTGGAGCGAGGGGTGGGGCCAATGGGGGTAAAGGGGCGGGGCCAGGATCGATAGGTGGGCCAATGTGGATAAAGGGGCGTGGCCAGGAGCTAGGGGCGGGGTCTGGAGCGAGGGGCGGGACCAATGGGGGTAAAGGGGCGGGGCCGAGAGCGAGGGGAGGGATCAATGGGGACAAAGGGGCGGGGTCAGGGGCGAGGGGCGGGGTCTGGAGCGAGGGGCGGGGCCAGTGTGAGTAATGGGGCGGGGCCAGGAGCGAGGGGCGGGGTCTGGAGCGAGGGGTGGGGCCAATGGGGGTAAAGGGGCAGGACCAGGATCGATAGGTGGGCCAATGTGGATAAAGGGGCGTGGCCAGGAGCTAGGGGCGGGGTCTGGAGCGAGGGGCGGGACCAATGGGGGTAAAGGGGGGCGGGGAGCGAGGGGCGGGGTCTGGAGCGAGGGGCGGGACCAATGGGGGTAAAGGGGCGGGGCCGAGAGCGAGGGGAGGGACCAATGGGGACAAAGGGGCAGGGTCAGGAGCGAGGGGCGGGGTCTGGAGCGAGGGGAGGGACCAATGGGGACAAAGGGGCGGGGCCAGGAGCGAGGGGCGGGGTCTAGAGCGAGGGGCGGGACCAATGGGGGTAAAGGGGCGGGGCCGAGAGCGAGGGGAGGGACCAATGGGGACAAAGGGGCGGGGTCAGGAGCGAGGGACGGGGTCTGGAGCGAGGGGCGGGGCCAGTGTGAGTAAAGGGGCGGGGCCAGGAGCGAGGGGCGGGGTCTGGAGCGAGGGGCGAGACCAATGGGGTAAAGGGGCGGGGCCGAGAGCGAGGGGAGGGACCAATGGGGACAAAGGGGCGGGGCCAGGAGCGAGGGGCGGGGTCTAGAGCGAGGGGCGGGACCAATGGGGTAAAGGGGCGGGGCCGAGAGTGAGGGGAGGGACCAATGGGGACAAAGGGGCGGGGCCAGGAGCGAGGGGCGGGGTCTAGAGCGAGGGGCGGGACCAATGGGGGTAAAGGGGCGGGGCCGGGAGCGAGGGGCGGGGCCAAGATGTAAAAGTCTTGGCGCGCGGCGGGGCGGAGCAGTGGCAGTTGCCTCGGGGGGCGCGAGCCCGGCGGCCTCGGAGCACGCGCTCAACGGTCACCGCTTCTCCGCCCAGGTGAGGGCCCGGGGCGGGGGGCGGGGGGGGGGAGGGGTCGCTTCCCTCTGTGCTGATGCCACCGCCACCCACGTGGGACATCCCCCCTCCTCCAGCGCTTAGGACAGTGCTTTGCACAGGGGCTTCACACCTACTGCTCCCTCCCCTTTCGCCCTTCACCTCCCCTCAGCTAAAGCCCCCTTTCCCTCCGCTCCTCTCCCTTCCCCTCCCCCCCCCCCCCGCTCATTTGTATAGATTTTTATTTATAGTATATATTTTTATTATATAAATTTCTATTCATTTTGCTAATGAGGTGTGCATCCTCGTGATTCCATTTATCGGGGTGGGGTTGTCTTCGGTCCATCCGTCTCCCCCCATTGGACTGCGAGCCCGTCACTGGGCAGGGATGGTCTCTATCTGTTGCCGGATTGTCCATTCCAAGCGCTTAGTACAGTGCTCGGCACCTAGTAAGCGCTCAATAAATACTACTGAATGAATGAACATGCCACCATCATTATTAATAACAATACTGATAATAATGTTGGTATTTGTTAAGCGCTTACTAGGTGCCGAGCACTGTTCTAGGCGCTGGGGGAGATCCAGGGTCATCAGGTTGTCCCACGTGAGGCGCACAGTTTTCATCCCCATTTTACAGATGGGGTAACCGAGGCACAGAGAATAATAATAATAATGTGGGTATTTGTTAAGCACTTACTAGGTGCCGAGCACTGCTCTAAGCGCTGGGGGAGATCCAGGGTCATCAGGTTGTCCCACGTGAGGCTCACAGTTTTCATCCCCATTTTACAGATGGGGTAACCAAGGCACAGAGAATAATAATAATAATGTGGGTATTTGTTAAGCGCTTACTAGGTGCCGAGCACTGCTCTAAGCGCTGGGGGAGATCCAGGGTCATCAGGTTGTCCCACGTGAGGTGCACAGTTTTCATCCCCATTTTACAGATGGGGTAACCGAGGCACAGAGAATAATAATAATAATGTTGGTATTTGTTAAGCGCTTACTAGGTGCCGAGCACTGCTCTAAGCGCTGGGGGAGATCCAGGGTCATCAGGTTGTCCCACGTGAGGCTCACAGTTTTCATCCCCATTTTACAGATGAGGGAACTGAGCGTGGCTCAGTGGAAAGAGCATGGGCTTTGGAGTCAGAGGTCATGAGTTCGAATCCCGGCTCTGTCACTTCTCAGCTGTGTGACTGTGGGCAAGTCACTTCACTTCTCTGTGCCTCAGTTACCTCATCTGTAAAATGGGGATTAAGACCATGAGCCCCACGTGGGACAACCTGATTCCCCTGTGTCTACCCCAGCGTTTAGAACAGTGCTCTGCACATAGTAAGCGCTTAACAAATACCAACATTATTATTATTATTATTAACTGAGGCCCAGAGAAGCAAAGTGACTTGCCCACAGTCACCCAGCTGGCAAGTGACAGAGCCGGGATTCGAACCCATGATCTCCAATTCCTTAACTCCCATTCTCTCCTAGACCCCCTCCCATCTGGCTTCCGTCCCCTCCACTCTACCGAGACTGCTCTCTCTGAGGTCACCCGTGACCTCCTTCTTGCCAAATCCAATGGCTCCTACTCCATTCTGATCCTCCTTGACCTCTCTGCTGCCTTTGACACTGTCGACCATCCCCTCCTCCTCCACACCTTATCTCACCTTGGCTTCACGGACTCTGTCCTCTCCCGGTTCTCCTCTCACCTCTCTGGCCGGTCATTCTCGGTCTCCTTCGCTGGCGCCTCCTCCCCCTCCCATCCTTTAACTGTTGGAGTTCCTCAAGGGTCAGTTCTTGGTCCTCTTCCGTTCTCCATTTACACTCACTCCCTCGGTGAACTCATCCGCTCTCACGGCTTTGACTACCATCTCTACGCAGATGACACGCAGATCTACATCTCCGCCCCGTCCTCTCCCCATCCCTTCGGGCTCGCATCTCCTCCCGCCTCCGGGATGTCTCCACCTGGATGTCGGCCCGCCACCTAAAACTCAACGTGAGCGAGACTGAGCTCCTCATCTTCCCTCCCAAACCCGGTCCTCTCCCAGACTTCTCTATCACCGTGGATGGCACGACCATCCTTCCCGTCCCGCAGGCCCGCGATCTCGGTGTCATCCTTGACTCCTCTCTCTCGTTCACCCCACGCATCCTATCCGTCACCGAGACCTGCCGGTTTCACCTCTACGATATCGCCAAGATCCGCCCTTTCCTCTCCACCCAAACGGCTACCTTACTGTTACGGGCTCTCGTTATATCCCGGCTAGACTACCGTGTCAGCCTTCTCTCTGACCTCCCTTCCTCCTCTCTCGCCCCGCTCCGGTCTATTCTTCACTCCGCTGCCCGGCTCATCTTCCCGCAGAAACGATCTGGGCATGTCACACCCCTTCTTAAACAACTCCGGTGGTTGCCTATCAACCTCCGCTCCAAACAAAAACTCCTCACTCTAGGCTTCGAGGCTCTCCATCACCTTGCCCCCTCCTACCTCTCCTCCCTTCTCTCTTTCTACCGCCCACCCCGCACGCTCCTCTCCTCCGCCGCCCACCTCCTCGCCGTCCCTCGGTCTCACCTATCCCGCCGTCGACCCCTGGGTCACGTCCTCCCGCGGTCCCGGAACGCCCTCCCTCCTCATCTCCGCCAAACTGATTCTCTTTCCCTCTTCAAAACCCTACTTAAAACTCACCTCCTCCGAGAGGCGTTCCCAGACTGAGCTCCTCTTCTCCCTCTACTCCCTCTGCCATCCCCCCTTCACCTGTCCACAGCTAAACCCTCATTTTCCCCTTTTCCCTCTGCTCCTCCACCTCTCCCTTCCCATCCCCACAGCACTGTACTCGTCCGCTCAACTGTATATATTTTCGTTACCCTATTTATTTTGTTAATGAATTGTACATCGCCTCGATTCTATTTAGTTGCCATCGGTTTTTACGAGATGTTCTTCCCCTTGACTCTGTTTATTGCCATCGTTCTTGTCTGTCCGTCTCCCCCGATTAGACCATAAGCCCGTCAAACGGCAGGGACTGTCTCTATCTGTTGCCGACTTGTTCATCCCAAGCGCTTAGTACAGTGCTCTGCACATAGTAAGCGCTCAATAAATACTATTGAATGAATGACTCCCAAGCCCGGGCTCTTTCCACTGAGCCACGCTGCTTCTCTCTAGCCACCCTGCTTCTCTGATGGTCTCTATCTGTTGCCGGATTGTCCATTCCAAGCGCTTAGTACAGTGCTCGGCACCTAGTAAGCGCTCAGTAAATACTACTGAATGAATGAACCTACCACCATCATTATTATTATTATTATTATTTCCCCCAGTGGCCCCTCTGTCCATCGGTCAATGAGCGGCGTCTCTTCAAGCCCCACTGAGTTGGGGAAGACCTCTTGGGGAGGCGCTTTGAAATAAGGCTCTGAAGGGGGAGAAAGTGACCATTTTCCAGGTGAGAAGAAGGAGGCCTTTCCAGCCCAGCGGCAGGATAGAGGAGGTTGAGGTACGGCCCCGTGAGAGGAGCGTGGTCTCATTCATTCCTTCATTCCATCGTATTGATTGAGCGCTTACTAGGTGCACGGCACTGGACTGAGCGCTTGGAATGGACAATTCGGCAACGGAGACCATCCCGCCCCACAGCGGGCTCCCAGTCTAGACGGGGGAGACGGACAGCAAAGCCAAACAGAACAAAACAAATAAATATCATCAAGATAAATAGAATCATAGATATGTACACATCATTAACCAAATGGAATAATCATATATACAAGTATGCACAGTGTTGTGGGGAGGGGAAGGGGAAGAGCTGAGGGTGGGAGAGGGAGGAGTGGGGAGGAGGGGCAGAGGGAAAGGGAGGGCTCAATCTGGGAAGACCTCCTGGAGGAGGTGAGCTCTCAGGAGGGCTTGGAAGAGGGGAAGAGAGGTAGTTGGAAGGACGTGAGGAGGGAGGGCATCCCGGGTCAGCGGTAGGACGGGGTCCAGGGGTCGACGGCGGGACGGGCGAGAAGGAGGCCCGGGGAGGAGGTGAGCGGAGTGTGCGGGCTGGGCTGGAGGAAGAGAGGAGGGAGGTGAGGGAGGAGGGGGCCGGGGGATGGATGGACAGCTTTGAAGCCAAGAGTAGCTTTCTGTTCCATGCGAAGGTTGACAGGCAACAGGCTGGGTCGTAGTAAGAGAATCAGGGAGGCGAGGTAGAAGGGCAAGGAGACCGAGTGCTTTAGAGCCGACGGAAAGGAGTTTTGATGCACAGGTAGGTGGGCAACCACAGGTTTTTGAGGAGCGGGGAGAAGACGGAATGGCTCTGCGGTACAGTGATTCGGGTAGCAGAGGGAAGGGTGGACTGAGTGGGGAGAGACAGAAGAGCGAGGTCAGCCGGGAGGCCGATGCGGCACTCAAGGGTGGGAGAGGGTAAGTGCTTGGATTAATGTCATAGCAGTTCGTGTGGAGAGGAAAGGGTGGATTGCAGCGACGCCGTGAAGGTTAAACTGTGAAGGTTAAATTGTGAATGAACCGGAGGTAGAAGTAAGAAAACAGACCCCAGCAGATAATCCACGACAAACAGAAAACTGCATGAATGCCCAGGTGCCTGGTTGGATCTTGATTAAAAAAAAAACAAAACGGTAATTGAGTGCTCGATACGTGCCAGATACTGTAGTAAACCCTGGGGTAGCTACAAGATACTCAGGTTTTGACATTCATTCCTTCAATCGTATTTATTGAGCGCCAACTGGGTGCAGAGCCCTGGACTAAGTGGTTCGAAAGTACAGTTCAGCAACAAAGACAATCCCTGACCACCACGGGCTCACAGTCTAGAAGCGGGGGAGACAGACATCAAAACAAGGAAACAGGCATCAATAGCATCGACACAAATCAATAGACTTATAGGTATATAGACATCATTAATAAAAATAGATTTATAATTATAAATATGTACATATATACACAAATACTGTGGGGCGGGGAGGAGGGGAGAGGGAGAGGGTCGGGGCAATGGGGAGGAGGAGCAGAGGAAAAGGGGGGCTCAGTCTGGGAAGGCCTCCTGGAGGAGGTGTGCTTTCAATAGGGCTGTGAAGGGGGGAAGTGTGCTAGTTTGGCGAATTTGAGGAGGGAGGGAGGGCGTTCCGGGCCGGAGGTAGGACGTGGGCCAGGGGTCGACGGCGGGACAGGCGAGAACGAGGCCCAGTGAGGAGGTGAGCGACGGCAGAGGTGCGGAGTGCGCGGGCTGGGCTGCAGGAGGAGAGAAGGGAGGTGAGGTAAGAGGAGGCCAGGGGATGGAGAGCTTTGAAACCAATAGTGAGGAGTTTTTGCTTGATATGGAGGTTGATAGCCAACCACTGGAGATTTTTGAGGAGGGGATGGTGACATGCCTAAGAACGTTTCTATAAAAAAAATCATCTGGGCAGCAGAGTGAAGTATAGGCTAAAGCGGGGAGAGAAGAGGTTGGGAGATCAGAGAGAAGGCTGGTGCGGTAATCCAGTCGGGAGAGGATGAGTGGTTGTACTAACATGGTAGCGGTTTGGATGGAGTGGAGAGGGCGGATCTCGGCGATGTTGTGAAGGTGAGACCGGTAGGTTTTGGTGACGGATTGGACGTGTGGGCTGAATGAGAGATCGGCGTCAAGGACGACACCGAGGTTGCGGGCTTGTGAGATGGGAAGGATGGTTGTGCCGTCCACAGTGACGGGGAAGTCAGGGAGAGGCCAGGGTTTGGGAGAGAAGATAAGGAGCTCACTCTTGGACCTGTTGAGTTTTAGGTGGCCGAAGGACATCCAGGTGGAGATGTCCTGAAGGCAGGAGGAGATGCGAACCTGGAGGGAGGGAGAGAGACAGGGGAGGAGATGTAGATCTGGGTATCATCCGCGTAGGGATGGTAGTTGAAGCCGTAGTTGAAGCCGTGTCTTTGTTGCTGAATTGTACTTTCCAACCACTTAGTCCAGTGCTCTGCACCCAGTAGAAGGGGGCCAAGAGCTGACCCTTGAGGAACTCCTACAGCTAGGGGATGGAAGGGGGAGAAGGAGTCCACGAAGGAGATTGAGTATGAACGGCCAGAGAGATGTGAGGAGAACCAGGAGAGGATGGAGTCAGTGAAGCCGAGGCTGGATAACGTGTTGAGGAGAAGGGGGTGGTCGACAGTGTCAAAGGCAGCCGAGAGGTCGAGGAGGATGAGGATGGAGTAGGAGCCGTTGGATTTGGCAGGAAGGAGGTCATCGGTGACCCGGGAGAGGGTGGTTTCGGTGGAGCGGAGGGGACGGAAGCTAGATTGGAGGGGGTCCGGGAGAGAGTCGGAGGAGAGGACTTTGAGGCAGCGAGTGTAGACGACTCGCTCCAGGAGTTTGGAAAGGAAGGGTAGGAGGGAGATGGGGTGATAACCGGAGGGGGCAGTGGGGTCAAGGGAGGATTTGTTTTTTTTAGGAGGGGGGAGACGTGGGCATGTTTGAAAGGCAGAGGGGAAAAAGCCGTTGGAGAGTGAGCCGTTGAAGATCAAAGTTAAAGAGGGGAAGAGGGAAGGAGCAAAGGCCATGACTCACATTCTTAATCCCCATTTTACACATGAGGTGATTGAGGGGCAGAGTCAAGTCACTCGACCAAGATCACACAGCAGTCAAATGGCGGAGCTGGGATTAGAACCCAGGTCCTCTGACTTCCAGGCCCGTGCTCCATCCGCGAGGCTACACTGCTGAGCGAGAAAGGTGGGGGAGATTATCTTGGACTGTTTTCTGGAGAAAATGGCATTTTAAGAGGGCTTTGGAGATGGGATCACTCATGGCGAAGTGGAGGAGGGAAGGGTTTGGAGAAGAGTCAAGAGCGAGGCAGGGTTGCAAGGTTTGCTTGAAAGGAGCAAACGGTACAGGGTAGGGTGTAGAAGGAGAAGTAGAGATATGAAGGAGGTAGCTGGGGGTGTTCTATGGCATTTGTTAAGTATTTATTACGTGCCAGGCACTGTACAAAACGCTGGGGTAGATATACGGTCATCAGATTGGAAACAATCCCTGTCGCTCTTGAGACTCAGTCTTAATCCCCATATTATGGATGAGGTAACTGAGACACAGAGAAGTTAAGTGACTTACCCAGGGTCACACAGCAGGTGGAGCCGGGATTAGAACCCAGGTCCTTCTGACTCACAGGCCCATGCTCTATCCATTAGACCGTGCTGCTTGAAGGCAATGGTAACTTGTGTTTAATATTAGAGGGAATGGGGAGCCGTTGGAGGTTTTTGAGGCGGGCAGTGAGGTGTTTTAATATAAGGGTTTGAGCATAAGGATAGTTTTGAAGAAGGAAGAGACCTTCCACAATGAAAATGTACATATATTTGATAGAACATTCGATTTTATTTACTCGTATTGCCCTATTTGTAAGTGGGATGCATTGTATTCTCCTAAGGACACAGTACAGTGCTGCGCACACAGTAAGTGCTCAGGAAATACGATTGATGTCTATGTCTGCCTCCCATATTAGAGTGCAAGTTTCTTTTGGGCAGGAATCATGTCGATGGCTTCGGTTGTGCTTACTTGGAAGAGTGCACTGAACTCAATTACTACTACTAGGGAAGTTATAAGAATCAGAACCAGGGTGTTGGTTGGAAGGGGTGAATTGTGAGAGATGACAGAGGACAAAATTTAGGCACCTACTGCCTGTGGGAGATGAGAGAAATCAGAGAAGATGCCAGCGGGGGTGAGCGATGAGGCAGGGTGGTGGCATTTTCTGATGAGGAAATTCGAGGGAGGAGATATTTAGGAAGAAAGTTGAAGAATTCAGTTTGGAGAGAGCAGATGGCCACCTAGGCGGAGATGCCCTGAGGTCCAAAGCAACTATGACATGGTGGAGCAGGGGAGAGAGCAGAATCGGATAGGTAGATTTGGGAGTCATTGCTTAGAGGTGGTTCCTGCAATCCTGTGAGTGGGTGAGCTCTCCGAAAGATGAGAAGATAGGAGGTCTCAGAACTGAGCCACGTGGGGTGCTTCTGGCCGAAGGGTGAGGAGAGGAAGAAGAGCCAGGAAAGAAAACTGAGAGGTAGAAAGAGAACCAAAGCGAGACCTGGGTTGGTAAAGCTAAGGTTGAAGACTTGGTAGGAGGAAGTAGGTTGAGGGGAATTGTGGGGGAATTGACCCCTCCAGACCACGGGTCCCAAGTACCAACAGTATGACAGGAAGTGGGCAGAACCACCCTGCAAGCTGAGTTGGGTTAGTGCCCAGATGACCGACCCCTCCCTAGCACCCCGTGCTCCCTCTTTAACAGGCGCTTTCTTTTCCCCAGAAATAGAGACCTGGGTCCCGGGGTTAGATATGGCTACACTGCTCCTCTCTGACTTGGGAAGCTTCTTTCGCTACAGTGGGTCATTGACCACCCCACCCTCTTCCCAGGGTGTTATCTGGATGGTGTTCAGCCAGCCTGTAAAGTTGGCAGTCCCACAGGTAAGATAAGGGGAAAAGGATGGTAAAAGAATCACATAGGTGAGTGGTTAACTGGGATTGGACCGGTGCAAGGTCATCATGCTTTAAAGAGGGTTTGGCTGATAGAGCGGTCAGGCAGACAAGTAAGGGAACTGGAGAGTGGAAGTTAGGAAGGTGAGGGGGCTGGAAAGGTGACGGGGGCTAATAGGGAACTAGCCGGAGTGGTGAGACAGCTCACGGAGGGGAGATGAAAATGGACAAAATGAGGAACCAAAAAAAAGGATGGGCAGGTGCGGGAGCAGATAGGTGAGAGGGCAGGGCAGAGCAGGGTTTAGGGAAGAGGAATGAAGGGGCAGCTCCACTCAGCACCCCGTACACCCTTTCCCAGCTCCACACTCTCTCCAGCTCTCTGCGTGGCAGCCGGGGGACCCAGTTAGAGTTGAATTTCCGGGACACGCGGCCTCCGAACGGACGGGTCGTTCTGGTCTCCGTCCTTCCGGGAGAGCACAGCCAGCTGAGGGCCCAAGGGGTGTGGGGTCCCTCCTACTTGGGCCAAACCCCTTCCCTCCCTACTTCTTCTCTCCCTCTTCCCCTAGCACGATCCCACCCTTTGGCTGGAAGGACACAGGGGAAGGAAAGAGAGGGACGGAGGGGAAGGCAGAGTACAAGATCCTGATCGGCTCCCCTGCCACTCCCATCAAATGATCCTTCCCTTTTCCTCCCATGTCCATCCTGCATAGAGCCAACATCCATATTACCCAACTCTTTGGGCGTGATTGCCCCACCCTCGCCCCTCCCCCGGCTTTCTGAGCTGCACTCGTTCCAGGTCTCTGTCAAGACCTGAGAGTTTTCCAATCAGACTGAAGAGACCCCCTGATGGTGGTTTTCTGACCTCTGGCCTTTGGAAACCTGCTCTACCCCAATTCTTGCCCCACACTCCCCACAAAATCCCTGACCCTTTTCACCCCAGGGGTCAAAATGAAAAGGTGGTACCTCTGCCATATGCTGATCTTATCTCCACCATCCCCGGGGCAGATCCGAGCGGGAAAGCCGCTCTTACCCAGCTGGGGTGACTACACTCTCTGAGTCCATGTATCCCATTGCCACCATGCCCACGTGTCCTGTGTCTGTTCATTCACCCCTCCGTGCATCTGTGTTCCCCATGTTAATCTAGTTCTAAGCTCCCAAGGCCCTACATGTCCCTGAGTCCCGAATAGGTTCACCTATTTCTGTGTTCAGTGCCTCCAGGCAGATCTCAGCCTTAGCTTCTGACCCCATTTCCTCTTTTTCATTCAGAGAAGGAGAGCTTCAGGCCCAGTATTGGCGAGTCCTGATGGCCCCCTGCCTTTTCCCTTTTCCCTTCTGCCCCTTTGTCTTCCTTCCCTCGTCCTCTATTCCCTCATCTGCCTCCTCCTCCATCCTCCCTCATCATATGGAAGCAGCACGGTGTAGTGGATAGAGCACAGACCTGGGAGTCAGAAGGTCATGGGTTCCGATCCCAGCCCCGCCACCTGTCTGCTGTGTGACCGTAGGCAAGTCACTTCATTTCTCTTGCCTCGGTTACCTCATCTGTAAAACGAGGGTTGATACCGTGAGCCCCACGTAGTACCAGGAACTTGTGTCCAACCCAATTCTCTCATATCCACCCCAGCGCTTAGTACGGTGTCTGGCACATAGTAAAATGCTTAACAAGTATCATAATAGCAATCATTATTGGTATCATTATGCATCATTATTGTTATAATATGACCATTATTGTTATGATTACCCTCCCAGGGAACATCTTGGGCCGTGATCTTCGGCCATCCTGTTTGTCCTCTCTGCTCTCGCCTTCCTCCTACACCTGAGACGAGAACCAGCGGTGCCTGTACCAGACCAGGAACAGAACCCCCCGCCCCCACCGTCTCCATACCCCTACCCAGTCGCCCACATTCTGCCCCTCAACTTGAACATACCCCCAGCTTTGACACTCCCAATACACTGCGAGGGCAGGGGTGCAGCGGTCATGAGAGGTGGAGAGAGGAGTGGGGGACAAAAAGGCAGGGGGATGGGAAAGGTACGGAGGACAGGGGGAGGGGAATTCTGGCAATCAGGACATTGATTTTTTTAACTAAGGATTCACACAAATGAATAAAACTGGCTATACGTGGGGCTCCGGCCAGAACAGCTTAGGATCGGACAGTTCTCCAGGGTGAAGGGCGAGGCCAACCAAACAACGACTACCAACCCACAGGCCGGCTCCGAGAACGCGGATTCGCGGGCCTAGTAGCACTTCAGCAGAACTTTGATGTTGGGAGCTGGAGCCCTCAGCACTGGGGCCGCTTATGCCTGAACGACCAAGCTCCCCCTTGCCTCTCGGCCCCTCCCTTCCCCCCTCATCCACCGGTAATCTTCTAATAAATGTTGAAAGTTTTTTGAATTAAGTCACCAGGGGCCGTGTAATGCTTGTCTCCCCCTGACTGGAGGAGGGAGGGCAGGGGTGAGATACTCAAAGGCAGCCGTAGGTTTAGTTTTGGTTTGCTAGTCACGGGGGACGAGGTGATGGTGCACACAGTGACCGAGCCACACGCCTGCAGATCTGTAGACGGGAGAGCTCTTAGGTGAGGGCCTTAGAATGAAGAAGCCTCCATATCTGTGGCTCTCTGTGTTGACTCCAACCCTCTCCCTGCTCTGGCGTGCGCTCCTCTCAGTGCTGACAAAAATAATCTTTGATTTCCTCCTCCAGTGAAAGGTGGGGGGGAGCTTTGGGATGGAGACAGTTATACGAGTGAATAGGATAAGCAACGATAGCAATAAGTTAAACAGAATCCTCTGTAAAGCAGGCCTGCCGCAGGGCCCCGAACATAACAGGCATACTTGAAGGCGTTTGACGTAGTGGGTAGAGCGCGGGCCTGGGCTCTTTCTAATCCCAGCTCCGCCACTTGTCTGCTGCATGACATTGAGCAAGTCACTTCTCTGTGCCTCAGTTACCTCATCTATAAAATGGTGATTGAAACTCCGAGCCCCATGTGGGACAGGAACTGTGCCCAACCCAATTTGCTTGTATCCACCCCGCTGCTTAGTACAGTTCCTGGCACATAGTAGGCCCTGAACAAATACCACAGTTATTATAAGTCTTCCTTGCCACCCCCACCACTACCAAACTAGTACAAGTTCTGGTATTGGCTCAGACTCCTCACTGGACTCACAGTCTCCGTCCTCTCCCCTCACCAGTCTAAAGCACCCGCTGCTGCGCAGATCATCTTCCTGGAACCACATTTCCCTACTCCCTCCTACTTAGATTGGGAGCCCCACATGGGACAGGGACCGTGTCTGACCTGACTATCTTGCATCTATCCCAGTGCTTAGTATCGTGCTCAGCAAATGCCATCGTCATTATTGTTATTACCACCTCTTGGCCCACTTCTCTCCTCTCCTTAAAACCTTCTGCTGACTCTTCAAATCAATCATTCTTCACAAAGAGCTTCAAGGGTCTCTACAACCTGGCTCCACCTTACCTCTCTGCTGTCTTCACCTACTATTCCCTATTTCACTGGTTTCATTTCTCTCAAGTCAGCCTTCAAGCTTGACTCCCCGTCTCCTTGTTCAGACCGTTCCCCTGATTTAGAACTCCCTTTCCCCCATATCACAGACCACAGCTCTCTCCACATTCAAATAATAATAATGTTGGTATTTGTTAAGCGCTTACTATGGGCCGATCACTGTTCTAAGCGCCAAGCACTGTTCAGATCTCTCCTCTGTCAACAAGTTTCCCCCTGTGAATTTTCCAGCACTCTTTCTGCCAACTCTAGCACTTATAAACTCATTTCCATCACCCTTAGCACTCATGTACACGTCTGTTCAGGTTGTTTATTTTGAGCACTAGTTGTAAATCTTTTGTTTCCCATAAGGTCCTTCAGGACGGGGAACTTGTCACTTTGCTCTTCTGTACTTCCCAAGCTCCTCGTACAGAGCGCTGAACCAAATGGGCGCTCAGTGGGTGCTGTACCTACTACAATCAGACCCAGAGAAATAGTTTCCATCCAGCAGAAGAAGGCACTGAGAAAGAGAGACTGAGACTAAGACAGCCACAAACTCAGGGACAGAGACCAACTTGGAGGCATATTCACCCAGACAGGAATCACAATCACATCGAATGAAATACAAAATACAAATGACTGAATCTCAGCCCCAGCCCTAATCTCAGCCCCAAACTCAATCAGGCAGAAGTTTAATTTGGGGGTTTCGAAAGCTGCAGGTCCAAGGAGTTGTTGGAAGCTATCCTGGAAAGGCTTCCTATGGGGAACAAAAGGATTTGAGCAAGGCTTTGCTGGTGGAAAGGGAGGTGGTTGGGGGAAGAAGAGCACCTCAGGCGTTTAGATTGCAATAGAAATGTGATCCAAACTGGCGTTTAAGAAAGATGATTGCCCAGTGCAGGATGGACCGGAGAGGCCAGGGCAATCCGAGTGATCTTTGGGCAGAGGGGATGTAGAAGCTTAAATATGTGGGAGCAAAGGCAGAACCACACAAGAAGAAGAGAAGATGGACAGTGATGACCCTTTTTTTTTAAAAAAAAAATGATATTAAGAACTATGTACCAGGCACTTTACTGGGGTAGATAGTAATAGTGATAGTAAGAACTGTGGTATATGTTGAATGCTTACTAGGTTCCAGGCACTGTAAGCTCTGGGATAGATAATACTAATTATGGTATTTGATCGTCAGGGCATTTATTGAGCGCTTCCTATGCACTTGGGAGAGTACAATCTTACAAAATTAGCAGACGTTGTTAAGTGCTTACTGTATTAGCGCTGGAGTGGTTACAAGCAAATTGGGTTAGCTACAGTCCCTGTCCTACAAGGGGCTCGCTTTTTTAATCCCCATTTTACATAGGAGGTAACTGAGGCACAGAAGTGAAGTGACTTGCCCAAGGTCACATAGCAGACAAGAGGCAGCACCAGGTTTAGAACCCACGTCCTTCCGACTCCCAGACCCATAGGCTTTTCACTGGGCCATGCTGCTTCTCTACCTTATTTTCTTCAAGATAAGACCCACCCCCAGCAATAACTGGAGATTAACACCCTGAAAGGAAAAAAAAAAACCCCTGTCACCACCTGACAATACCCTCCAAGGAATCCTGGGACGGCCTTTGTTCACCGAGAGCTGAGAAATCGTCGGGGACCTATTGGTTCAGTCATTTCGTGGACCCTGCTTCAGAGTGTGGAAGACTGACCTGTGTGGGTCCCCAGGATTTGAGAAGCAAATTGGAGAAGCGGGTTCCGAGAAGCAGCGTGACTTAGGGGCAAGAGCCCAGTCTTGGGAGTCAGAGGACGTGGGTTCTGATCCCGGCTCCACCACTTGCCTGCTGTGTGACCTTGGGCGAGCCATTTCACTTCTCTGTGCCTCAGTTACCTCATCTGTAAAAATGGGAATGAGTCCCACCAGCCCCACGTGGATAACCTGATTACCTTGTATCTACCCCAGAGCTTAGAATAGTGCTTGGCACATAGTAAGTGCTTAAGAAATACCATCATTAATTATTGTTGATGGCGGCAGCGAGAGGGGAGTGTCTGGAACTCATCTTGACCGAGGCCCACTAGGGCAGGCTGGAGACTCTAATGGGTAAATAGGCTCAGTGGAAAGAGCCCGGGCTTGGGAGTCAGAAGTCATGGGTTCGAATCGCGACCCTGCCACTTGTCAGCTGTGTGACCGTGGGCAGGTCACTTCACTTCTCTGTGCCTCAGTGACCTCAACGGCTAAAATTGGGATTAACTGTGAGCCTCACGTGGGACAACCTGATTACCCTGTATCTCCCCCAGCGCTTAGAACAGTCCTCTGCACATAGTAAGTGCTTAACAAATACCAACATTATTAAATAGCAAAGTGTGACTGCTGGACGTGGATGTGGACTTCAGTATAGCGTTTAATAATTAGCATTGATTGACTAGACCCAGGGTACTGTGCATAGAAGTTAGGAGGCTGAGGCCCTCTGCCCTCTTGCCATCACACGATGCTAGTATTTGTGAAGCATTTACTCTGTGCCAAGCACTGTGCAAAGCGCTGGGGTAGATAAAAGATAATCTCCCTTCACTACCTGCCGCTGTTTGGATGTCTGGATGCGGGGAGGGCCTCCCGTGTGGTAATCCCGTGTGCCCCTAACCGCGGAGACTCACCGGTTGGCAAATAAATCTCACTGGACCCCATCTCTGGTAACGGCCCCTCGAATCCAGGTTTTGGGGGCTGCTGCGGGGCAGGAGGTCCTTCGGGCTGTGAGGCAGGCAGATGGATAGATCTGTGACAACTCTAGAGCTTGTCCCAGCTGGACTTGGACCAAGTATCCCCCCGTTTCCCTCCCCGGGCCTCCGGAAGCCCCTAGCTCATTGGCTTAGGAGAGATAGTGGTCCCCAGCAGTTCATGAGTGGATCACACATCATATACCCTGCTGTCTTTTTCTGCCGGCTTTCAGTGCATAATCCGGTGTATGGGAAGCAGTATGGCCTAGCGGAAAGAGCACGGGCCTGGAAGTCAGAGTCTAATATCTGCTCTGCCACACGTCCCTTGAGCAAGTCACTTAACTTCTCCGTGCTTCAGTTCCCTCATCTGTGAAGTGGGAATTAAATCCAGCTCCCTCCTACCTAGACTGTGAACCCCGTGCAGGACAGGGACTGGGTCCAACCTGATAACCTTGTTTCTACCCCCAGTGCTTAGAATAGTGCTTGGCACGTGTAGGAGCTTAATACATACTTTATTATTATTATTGTTTTTTATTATTATTGCTGTGGCACCCACACACACATACCTCCCCAGGCCAGGCAAGCAGGAGTGGGTCTGGGCCAGGCTGGACTCTGACTCCTCTTCACCTTGTGAAGAGCTCAGTTTAAAGCCCCGAACGAGGGACTCCTCTCTTCCCACCTCTTTGCCGGGTCCTGCTCCCTCCCCCGCCTTCAAAGAGAAACTCACACACTTCTAAGTTAGAATAACTTTAATGGACCTGGGTGGGTATGTCCGCTTCCATCACAGGTTGTTGAGTTCCAACAGCGTCTGATCCAGAGTCTGGTGCATCCCCACGTTTTCCTCCTTGGCAGTGGCCAGAGTTTCTATGAGGGGGCCCAGAGGGATGGGAACATACAGAAACAAGGGTTGGGGGAGGCAACAGGGAGGGCAGTGGAAATGGGGGAGGAGGAAGCAGATGGGTGGGAGAGCAGGTGCAGGTGTGAAGATAGGGGAGGGGTTGAGGGCAGCAGGAGGCAGGGAGAACAGGGAGATAGATGGGGTACATGGGACGGTCAAATGGGTGCGAGAGGGTGTCAGGGTATGAGGAGATTGGGAGAAGGGAGGACATTAGAAAGATGAGGAGTTTTAGGACGGCCAGGTGTTTGTGGATGGGGGGACGTTGGGGAGATAGGGCAGTGAGGGGGTAGATCAGAGGGACCCAAGAGGAAGGGTGGACATGGAAGAACATGGGGAAATAGGCATGGGACGGTGGTAAGGCAGGGACACAGGGACACAACATGGGGATCAGACATGAGGGCCAGGGTCACAGGTAACTCCGTCAGTAAAGACTCCAATCAGAATCCCTCTCAACCCAGCCCAATATACACCTTCCCCACTCCAACCTGCTGGGGCACTCTCGGAAGTCTACCTCTCCCACTCTCGGTGTCCCGTTTCCCCCTCCCCAAGTCTGGGGCCCATTGATGCTGACTCTGCCGGAAGATTGAGGGTGATCATCCCTCAGCAGTTAGAGCATGGTGGTGACGGTGTGATTTCCTGTGCCCCTCCTGGTCTGCTACTCTCTACCCTCTCTAGTACCAGGTGTATCTCCCCCTCTGCCTGTTCAGAAAAATTTGCTGTCTAGCTGGGCCCCAGGATGCCAAGGGTGTGTGTCAGATGGGGAAAGAGAGGAAAGGGGCTGAGGGGCTTGGGCACGTCTGGACTAGGTAACCGTAGCAGGGCACATAGAGGGGAAGGGCTGCTGAAGGCTTTATCCTTCTCTCCCTCGCCATGAGCTGTCTCACGGATGTGTGGCCGGAGGCCCCGAGAACTGCCAGAGGCCCAGAATTGGACAAGGTGGGCGGCCCAAGAGGTTGTCGCCAACTTGTGACGTGTGACGGGAGAGGGTCGGAGGTAGCGGAAAGGGGCAGCAAGCCCTTGAGGTATTGAGGAGGAGGAGGAGGAGACAGTCATTCAGCTCCCTAGTCTGGTGGAAGGGGAAAAGAGAAAGCCTTAGAGGGAGAAAGAGATACGGGGAGACAGAGGCACAGTGAAAAAGTTTAGTCTAGCCCAGCCCAATCCCGCAGCAGAGAGCCGAAGGAAAACCGCCCACCATACCCCCAGTCCACTAGACCTGCCCCCAGATTTCCAGAGGGAGTGGCCGTGCAGCCCGTGGTGGGTAGTTTGGGTGGAAGCAGTGGAGAGCTTGGCACGTGGGCACTGGAGAAGGCCATGGTGATAGGGGAAAGAGTAGCGGAGAGTCACTGTGGGGCCATGGAGGGGCAGTCTAAGAAAGCGGATTAGGATCAGGGTGGGAGCGACAGTGTTTTGGAGGATGACGAAGACAGCAGGTGGCTGGATGTCAGAACTATAAAAAGAAGTGCACGGCTGAAGTCTGGCAGTGATGACTTGAGAGGAAGATGGTATGAAGCGACCTGGATTCTCAGAGAAACGGTATAGGGAGGCCAAGTCTGGGTAAAGGTCGTGGAAGAAGCAGGAAGAAGCAGCGAGGCCTACTGGATAGAGAACGGGCCCGGGAGTCGGAAGGACCTGGGTTCTCATTCCGGCTCTGCCACTTGTTGGCTGTGTGACCTTGAGCAAGTCACTTCACTACTCGGGGCCTCGGTTACTTCATCTGTAAAATGGGGGTTAAGACTGTAAACCCCGTGTGGGACACGGAACGTGTCCAACCCGATTAGCTTGTGTCTATCCCAGAGCTTAGTACAGTGCTTGGCACAGAGCAGCTTAACAAATGCCATTAGAAAAAAAAGTGAGGGGAAAGCGGGAAAATCTTTCAGGTCTCCTTGGACGGGCTGGTGGAGGGGGAAATGAGGTTTGCAGGGTGTGTTTGCGGGGGGTGCGAAGATGTCGAGCCTGGACGATATGAGGGAGGTGTTCAGTGGGGGTATTGGGAGGTGCTAATGGGATGTTCGTGTGGGGAAGCCCGGGGGAGAGTGTTTGAGGGGGGCGGGAACGCGCTCAGGGAAGGGAAACCCGGTGGTGTTCGGCGAGGTAGAGAGGAAGTGTTGCGTGGAAGAGATGAGGAGAGATCCTAGGTGGCGAGAGAGAATGGGTGCTGGAGGAATGGGTGTGGGAAAGCAGGGGATGCTGGAGGGGTGGTGCTACAGCATGCTTAGGTGAGGGAGACTTGGCCTCAGGTTGAGTTGAGACAGTTTATTGAGCAGCAGAGACAGATGGACAACAGACAGATGGACAGCAAGGAGCCAGGGTTCTGGCTGAGCTGTCCCCCGCCCCGCCCCGGCCCAGCCTCTTGTGCAAAGGCAGCAGCTTCAACTCCAGAAGGCTCCCCCTCCCATCCCGCAATCCCTCCCAGCCCGATGACCGTGGAAACGAGAAGGAGGTGAGGACAGAATGCCGAGAGCCGGGGAGGCTGGCGCTAAGGAGTCAGTGGGGCCCAGAGTCCAGAAGGCAGGAGTCGAGGGTACGGGGAAGGGCGGGGGAGAGAGAAAGGGAGAAATGAGACTCAGAGGGAGGTGATATCGTTGAGTGCGTTGTCGAGCTCCTCGCTGATCGCCTTGTACTTCATCTTCTGGGCATAGACCTCATCTGAGGGCAGGGTAAGGCACGAGGAGAAAGGGAGGGAAGACAGGGAGAAGAAGGGTGGAGCAAGGGAGAGAGCGTGGGGAAAGGAAAGAGAGAAAAGAAGAGTGAGAGAGACCAACAAACCGAGATGGAGCCTGCAGCAGGGAGACAGAGATAGAAGGCTAGGTTTGGAGACAGAAATGACTACAGAGATAGTCACGGGTGACCAGAGACGAAAACCCGAGACAACCGGAGACCGCATCAGCCTCCTCACGGATTTTCCTGCCCCCAGTCTCTCCCCTCTCCAGTCCAGATTTCACTCTGCCGTCTCAATCGTTGGTTTTCGAGAAATTCGTCTCCCCACTTCTCGCAAGCCTCCGGGCGGTTGCCGTCCCCCTCTGCTCAAGCCCAAACGGCTCTAAGACACTCACTTACTCAGCTCTCTCCCTCCTATTCATCCTCACTCTTCTCCCGCTACGCTCCAGCTCACGCACACCTGTCCCTCTCAAACCACCCTACTCGCTTGTCTCACTCATGCGTCTCTCACCACTGACCCCTTTCTCACACCCTCCCTTCGGCCTACAAGTCCCTCCCTGTTCACATCCAGCAGACCGCTGCTCTCCTCATCTTCAAAACCCTTCTAAGATCACATCTCCTTCAGCAGGCCTCCCCTGACTGATCTGTCATCCTCATGCTCCCTCTAGCTGCTCTTTCAGCACTTCTGTGTCACCTAACCACCTGGCCATTATACCCCCTCCCTCTTGCGCGACGGACGGATCCCTGGTCCGTTGTTTCCTCCTTCCCGTAATTTATTTTATTGTTCATCTCCCTCCTGGATTGTGGACGCCCTACGGGCAGGGATCTCATCTACTAACTTCATCGTACTCCCCCAAGGACTTAGTACCGGCTTCTGCACAGAGCAAGTGCTCAGTAAATAACACTGATTGATTGATTGACTGAGACAGGGCCTGCCGGAATCAGAGACAGAAGTTGGCAAAATCTCGAGACAGTGACAGCTGTTGTCAGAGAAACGGATCAGTACCGTCACCTGGAGGCAGAGAGACAGAGACCACCACAAGTGACTGGAGACCGAGATAGACGGGCAACTGGAGATAAAGAACCGGAGAAAGAGGGACTGAACTATCTAATTTCCTGGGCTCTATCGACCTGACGCTCTCTGGGGTGCTCACGTCTCAGGTTCCCCTCTTCCCGAACAGCAACTTCACTCTTCCTTTCAGCAGCCCCTGTCCCTGCCCTCTACTCCCAGTACAGTCCCTGGTCTCCTCCTGCCCCCTTGGGCTCTGGCCGATCACCCGTGCCCATGGCTCCAGCTCTCCGGGGAATCCCACCGGTCTTCTGCACCCATTGGATCAGCTGGAAATTTGACCTCGTTCCCCTCACGGGGGGGGCCCCCTGGCCCAAGCCCACCATCTAGGCTGTTAGAGAAGCAGCGTGGCTTAGTGGAAAGAGCCCGGGCTTGGGAGTCAGGGGCCGTGGGTTCCAATCCCGACTCCGCCGCTTGTCAGCTTTGGGCCAGTCACTGAACTTCTCTGTGCCTCAGTTCCCTCATCTGTAAAATGGGGATTAATACTGTGAGCCCCATATGGGACAACCTGATTACCTTATATCTACCCCAGGGCTTAGAACAGTGCTTGGCACCTGGTAAGCACTTAACAAATACCATCGTTATTATTATTATTTTTGATGCTTTATCATCTTTTATTCCCTGCTTGGTCTAGTGGAGAGAGCACAGGCCTGGGAGTCAGAGGACCTGGGTTCTAATCCTCACTCTGCTGCTGGGTGCTGGGTGACCTCGGGCAAGTCACTCAACTTCTGGGTGCCTCAGTTTCCTCATCTGAAAAATGGGGATTCAGAGCCTGTTCTCCCTCCCACTTAGGCTGTGAGCCCCAGCTGGGACAGGGACGGGGTCCAACGTGATTATCTTAAGTGTACCCCAGCACTTAGTACAGTGCTCGGCACAGAGTAGGTGCTTAACATATTATTATTATTTCTATTATTATTACTAATGTTATCATTTCCCGGTCATGGACACATTGACTGCTCCTTCCTACCTCCATTCCCCAGCTGTATTCCCAGCCTCCGAGCCGTATTTAGAACAACTCAGCATTTGCCTCAACGATAGGGTGTTTCAGGGGCTCCCGCCCCACCCATCCTGCACACAGGAGCCAAGGGGAACCCCCACCCATGTCAGCTCCTGCCCACTCTCTCGTGGTTTTTTTTTTACCACCCCTCTGCTCTCTTTGCCCCTCACTTGTGCCCCCAGACCTCTTCCAGACAGCCCTCCAAGAGCAACCGAGAGCTCCCCCTCTCCAACCCATCCAGATCTCCTGTGTCCATTCCTGCTGCTGTGAAGTGATATGCGAGCGGCTTCTCTGAACACGTTCCTACTGCCCGTCCTGGGCCTGGCCGATTTCCCCCCGCCTCTATGTTCGAAGCTTGGTCAGGGCCAGGGCCTCATCAGGGACCCTGAAGCACTCGTTTAACATCTCGCGCCCTAATGGCTCGGTCCGGACAGTGAGGATGCTAAGGTAGACACAGAACAGGCCTGAAAGAGAGATCAGGGCAAAGAGACAGATACCAAAGCAGAGGGGATCAACTGGGGTCACCCGAAGGCGTTAGGGGACCTTTACCTTCCAGGTCGTCGATGGTTTTCTCCAGCTTTGCCACTGACCTCTCAGCAAACTCTGCCCGGGTCTCAGCCTGGGGGTGGGGATTAGGATTATAGGAGAGAAGATGAGTAATATGGTGGTGGGAGGTGGCGGGGGGTGATATGTTAAAATGAACCCCCTCCCTACTCCACCATAAAGAGAGCACTGTCTCCCAAATCAACCCCTCAGGATGGAGGAGTTAGGGATGGGAAACAGGAAGCTAGATGTGAAAGGAAAGGGAGGTGATGGAGAGAGCCGGGGTCTTCTCACCTCCTTCAGCTTGTCCCCCAGCAGCTTGATCTCCTCCTCGTATTTATCCTCCTTGGTAGAGTACTGAGGGGCAGAGAAGAGAGATCCCCACACGCTCAGATACACTCAGACTTTGTTTCCCCAGCTCCCACCTTCCTGCAGGTCCCCAGCTGCTCCCCAATTCTGGAATGAATTCCCTTACCCTCTAGGATCACTCTCCTTTCCCTTATTCACTCCCCCCAGCCCGCTTTCCCCGCTCCCACCCCACGTCCTAATCCCTCCCACCCCTCATTCTGCCCGCTCAGCTGCTCCACCCTGCTTCTTTTCACCTCTCCCCTGCTCCCGCCCTCCATACCCCCTTGCCCTCTCTTCGCTTATTCCCCCATCCCTCAGCCACCCACACTGCTCTTCATCCCCCCTTCCTACTCCCTCAATTACCCAAAGCCCCATTTAACCTGTCCACCCATCCTCACACCTCCTCCTCCTCTGACCTTGGCCCTACTCGGTTCCCCCTCTACCTTGTCAGCCTGAGCCTCCAGGGACTTGAGATTGTTGGTGACAATTTTCAGTTCCTCCTCTAGATCCCCACATTTACTGTGTCCGGTGGTAAAGGGGGACAGAAAGGTGAGGAAGTAGCCAGAGAGGTGAGCATATCCAGGCGCAGGGGGAAGAAGAGGAGAGAGAAGGAGAGAAAGAGTGCAGTGAGAGCCATGAGGGAGCGTATCAGCTGTGTGAAATGTGAAGTGGAAGTGACCGTGACCCACCCGGATGCCCCTCACCCCAATCCAGGAGCAGGATGCAGAGATGAGAGAACAAGACGAGTGTCCAGCGAGAGGGAGAGGGAGAAGGCGGTAGAGGGAGAGAAGGAAATGGGGGAGAGGGTGGGGAAGGAGAGAGAGATGGAGAGAGGTAGACACCCAGAAAATGGGCAAGGCTGGAGGCCAGTCATGTAGAGGGCAGGAGAGAAAGGGGCAAAGAGAAAGTGAGGGCCCAGGGTCTTGGCCTCGGCCTCTACCTCTTCCTCGGAGGCCATCAGGGACTTGAGGGCCTGGTCCATGGTGCGCAGCTCCTCCTCCAGCTGCCGCGCCCGGCTGGAGGGGCCGGTTTGAGGGCAGAGAATATAGGACTGGTCACTCGTGGGGGGGGGGGGGGGTGTAGTCGAGGTCATCTTGCCCACCCCACCCAGTAGCTGGAACGTAGACGTTCTGTCTCTGGGGAGCCACCTCCATCTTTCCCCACTCCCACCTGTGCCCCGACCCAGATGCTCCATCGGGTCTTCGTAGGTCACCCCCTCACCTCTCGGCCACCTCGGCCCTCTCCTCAGAGCGCTCCAGCTCCCCCTCCAGAATCACCAGTTTCCGAGCCACCTGGAACAGGGAGAGGGGCCGTCATCGAGGCGTGGGGCGGAACGAGAGGTCAGTGGAAAGGAGAGAATGATGGGGCAGTGGTGCCTGCTGGATCCTAGGGGATCTTAGGGGGAGGGCCTGGCTGGGGGTGGAGGTGGGTGGCAGTCGATGCCAGAGGTAGGTGATGGACCGGAGGGCACCTCTGGGGGGAAGGGGTGTCTGGCCGACGGAAGGATAAGCACCTCTTCATATTTGCGGTCCGACTCTTCAGCGATGTGCTTGGCCTCCTTGAGCTGCATTTCCTGGAGCTCCATCTTCTCCTCATCCTTCATGGCCCGGTTTTCAATCACCTTCATTCCTCTGAGGGTGGGGGGGAAGAAGGAGGACAACGTGAGGTTGAGAGCTGTGGAGCCCAACATCCTAGAGCAAGCTCCCCTCACCGGTCTCCCCTCCCGCCCCCCCCCCCCCCAGTCCATCCCAGAAGAGACCTCGTCTCCCACCGACCTCTCACTCTCATCGGCTGCCTTCTCTGCCTCCTCCAGCTTCTGCAGCGCAGTGGCCAGTCGCTCCTGGGCCCTGTCCAGCTCTTCCTCTACTAGCTGGATGCGCCGGTTCAAGGAGGCCACATCTGCTTCCGCCTACCAGTGGGAGAGAGGGGAGATGATGGAGACGAAAGGATAGGGAGTTACGTCTGTCCTACCGGCCACATTCTCCCTGGCAACAGGAGAGGCTAAGTCCTGAAAACAAAAATACCAGATATAGAGGCAGTCAGGGCTGTATCTAATAAACCGATCAAATAATCAGTTAATGGAATTTGAGAGCTTACTGTGTAGAGGGCACTGTACTGTATGGTTAGAAGAACACAATATATCTCAGCTGATAGACGCCATCCCCGCCTCAAGCAGTTTATGGTCTAATGTCAGTCAATCAGTGTTATTTGTTGAGTGTGCAGAGTGCTGTTCTGAGTGCTCGGGAGAGTACAGAACCACAGAATTAGACGCAGTCCCTGTCCATAATGAGCTTACAGTCTAGTGTCCGTATCAGACAGCGGACTGACCGGCTGAAAACTGAACTGTCTGGTATGAAACTGGAGTGGCCCAAATACCACAAGACAGTTGAGCCTGTGGACTGGAGTCCCAGGAAGGGCCGGGGTAGGGTCGGGGATAGGGGACCGACCCTTAATGATCCTGCCCAGGGACCGTTTTCAGCTAGGGGAGGTGATAAGACCCCATTCCCATCTCCTTTCTCCCCAACTCCATGACGGGGCAGGAGAGGTGGGCGATAGAGCAAAGACGGGTGAGTTGGGGGCAGGACGAAGTAATTGCAACCTGGATTCATTCCACTTGTCTGCTGTTTGACCTTGGCCCAGTCACTTCGCTTTTCTGTGCCTCAGTTCCCTCACCTGTAAAATGGGGATTAAGACTGCAGAGCCCCACGTGGGACAACCCTGATTACCTTCTACCTTCCCCCGCGCTTAGAACGGTGCTGGGCACACAGTAAGCGCTTCACGAATACCAGAATTATTATTATGCCAGCGCTTAGTACGGGGTCTGGCACATAAAAAAGACCATTATCATTATTTTTATCATTACTGTCGTCCTCCCTTAGGCATCCAACAGCCAAACATCTATCAAAACCCAAATCTTCGGCGACATCACCAGCTTCCGAGCAAAGAGATCGCACGTCCCCCATGCGCCATCTACTGCCTGACAAACATGGAGCCCGAAGTACAACGAGGAGACGTAGACTCTGGTCTGCAGAGATGCAGAGCGAAAAAGAGGCACAAAGCCAACGAGACAAGGAGGTAGAGACATGGAGGGCCGAAAGGTGAGGATAAGCTGAAACAGACTGAGTAGAAAGACGGAGAAAACCAAACATCCAAAGGAAGAGTAAGGCCCCAGAGAAAGGAGAATTCTTGAAGAAAGTTGGCGAGGCTCTGGGTTTCGGGTTGTTTCAAGATGCTGAGTGGTAATATAATGTTGGGATTTGTTAAGCGCTTACTATGTGCAGAGCACCGTTTCTAAGCGCTGGGGTAGTTACAGGGTAATCGGGTTGGCCCACGTGAGGCTCACAGTCTTAATCCCCATTTTACAGATGAGGTGACTGAGGCACAGAGAAGTGAAGTGACTCGCCCACAGTCACACAGCCGACAAATGGCAGAGCTGGGATGGCTTGCTGAGCTCCTACACTACCCAGAGCCCCGTCCCGGGCACTCTGGGAGGGGTCGAAATTACAGTCAGTTAGCAGTCTTGGAGCGAAGGCGGTCTGAGAAACCAGGAACAGATCAAGGACGTTCAGTCAGATTGCAACCTTTGAGTGGTAGGCACATTTTGTGTGGAGGACGGAACTCACGGGGAACATCAGACTTAGCCGGTCCGAACGCTGAGCCCCAGAACTTTGGCTGGAACCAAACGGCCCTTGAGTAAGGGATGGCTTAGGGAAACAGCCTAACGCAGTGGAAAGAGCACAGACCTGGGAGTCAGAGGGCCTGGGTTCGAATCCAGGCTCTGCCACTTAGCCGCTGGGTGACCTGGGGCGGGTCACTTCACTTCTCTGTGCCTCAGTTCCCTCATCTGCAAAATGGGGATTCAATATCCGTTCTCCCTCCCGCTTAGAATGTGGGACCTGATCATTTTGTATGTGCTCCAGTGCTTAGTACAGTTCTTGGCCCGCAGAAAGCGCTTAACAGATACCACACTTATTATTATTAGCTTTCACACCCACTTCTCCCCCCACATCCTCTCTAGGTGCTGCTCCCCCATTCTCTGTTTTCCCCTAATTGTCAAAGCCCCTCCTTCCCCACTGGGGACGGAACAGAGGGAGAAGGCGGGCTAATGGGATCCGTCTAAGGGTGTCCCCTAGCTGGGGGCTTGTGGGAGGGAGGATTCCCTAGGTCATTCCGTGACTGCTGGCCCAGGGTCAGGTTTCTGCCCAAGTGAGGCCCTGTAATTTTCTGTTCAGCTCCTCCCCCAGGGTCCCTGTCTTCCTTGAATACTCCCTGCATGGGGCAGAAACGAGACAGGTGCTGGGTCTGCATCTGGGGAGGGTTTCCGCGCAGAGAGGGGCTGGCATTCTGCCTCCAGCTCCTGCCCGACCCCTCTCCTGCGGCCTTCTCTCCTCCCGCCCCTCCAAACCATCCTGCCTGTCTCCTTGGGTTTCCAGGCGAGATTCTGGCCCAGGGAATCGGGGTTATTTATAGGCTGTCAGATGCTCAGCATGGCTGAGGAGTTAACTCCTCTTGAGGACACAGCTGCTTCTTCCCCCTCTTCATACCTCCCGCCTTGCAGTTAGTTACAGGTCAGCCCCTTCCTGGGTCGCAAGCCAGTTGGGACGGCAGGGGGTGAGGGAAGGAACCCAAGCCCAGGGCCAACTGGAGGGCTTAAGTTAAGCAAGTGAGGATCGTTGAATGGGGGCTCAGGGCGGAACAGTGGGGTTGGGCTTTAGGACAGGGCCAGGAACTGAGGGAGCTCAGGACAGGTCACTGGGGAGGGGACGTTCAGGCCTTTGACAGTGAGAAGGAGGGACCAGGGGAGGAGACTTTGGCGAGGCCCTGGGACGCAGAGCTTGAAACAATTCCCGGAGAGCCTGAGACCAGAAGGGAAGACAGGCCCCAGGGTTCACGATCTCCTCCTCCCCCGGGAGGGCCAGGTCCTGGGATTTCTAGCGGCCTCGAGGGATCAAGGAAGCCTGAGAGCTCGGGTCCGATCCTTGCGTGTTCCTTCGTTTCTTTCCTCCTCCCCTCTCCTCCACACCCGTCTCATCTGAGCCTGCCTCCCTCCTCCTTCCCCCCCCCCCCCACTCCTGCTGTATATCCGTTCCTGTCCCTCTCTATCTCTGATCCCGCCCCTTATGTTATCCTTGTGTCCATCCGGGTACCCTCTACGGGAGGAGTCTGGGCAGCACACACTCCTCCCCCCCCCCCCCCAAACCACACACAAACACACACTTCCTTGGGTACATAGAAAGGGGGTTTAGGGAGAGTAGTGACTTGGTCTCCCCCTTTGCAGCCCCCTCCGCCACTTCCCCGATTCTTCCCTGATGGCTCCCTTTGGTAGTACTCACATCTGTCGCCTTCTTCTCCGCCAGCTCCAGTTTCTCCTGCGCATCCTTCACGGACTCGGAGTACTTGTCCACTTCATCCTCCGTCCCCTTCAGCTTCTTCTGGAGCCCCTGCTGCTCCTCTTCCAGCTGGGACAGACACGGGCTCCGTCAGGCCAGGGCTGGGGACCCGGGCAGCTCCGGGAGGGCAGGGGTCGGGCCGGGGGCAGAGGGGGAGGCTCTGGGGCGGAAGGGCAGGGAGAGCGTGGCGACTGGTCGCAGGGGTGCAGGCCTGTGGCTGTTAGAGGTGAGCGGGAGGCGAGTTGGGGCAAGAGATGCTGACGGGCGGTGGAGGGGAGGGTGCTCTAACCTCTTCCAGAAGGGAAGAAAGAGATTTCCCCACAGGCCAGGCCCAAGCTGGGAGAGAGCCGGGTGTTGGCCGAAGGAGGTTACGTGGTGGTGCGGAGACGAGGGTGTGAGGGAGGACGTTTAAGGCACCCTGGCTCGGGCCGGGGGGACCGGAGGGTCAGCTGGGAGGGCGGGCAGGACCGAGGCCGGGAGGTGACGGGGCCGGGGCCCTGAGGGACGAAAAGAGTGTTGGGGGCGGCGGCTGCACCTGCTTGCAGCGGTCCTCCGCCTGCTTTTTGTCGGCCTCGGCCTGCTCGGCGCGGTCGATGGCGTTCTCCTTGTCCAGCTTCAGCATCTGCATCTTCTTCTTGATGGCGTCCATGGCTGCGGCGGGCGGCGGAGGGACCAACCAGGAGGGAAGGAACGGGACCGGACGGGACGGTGCTGGACGGGACGGACGGGACGGACTGGGAAGTCCCAGCGGGGGCCGTCGCCTAAAAGGCAGGGAGGGAGCGGGCGGAGCCGGGGGCCCGGGACCCTCCCCCGCCCGCGGCCCGAACCTTGTAGGGGCAGAAGCTCGGGCCGGGCGGGACGGCGAGGGAGGGGCCGGGGGCGGGAGGGGCCTTGGGGCCCAAAGCCAGGCCTACCTCCCGGCTCCCTTCCTCCCACCCCGACCCCCGGTCGTTCCTACGGACCCTCAACTGCTGCCCCATCTCATCTCGGCCCCCCACACCCGGGGGGAGGGACAGAGGGGGCTGGGCCCGGGCTCTGGGGGGGAGTCAAGGCCCTGGGGGGAAAGATGGAGAGAGGGAGGCACAGAGGGGACTGGGCCCGGGCTCCGGGGGGGGGAGTCAGGGCCCTGGAAGGAAAGACAGAGGGAGGGAGGGACAGAGGGGGGTGGGCCCGGGCTCTGGGGGGAGTCAAGGCCCTGGAGGGAAAGACGGAGGGGTGGGCGGAGAGGCGGGACCCAGGGTCCCCGGGGTCCGGGCTGAGTGACTGACTGGGGGCAGCTGCGGCCCGGCTCCGGGGGTTATTTTCGAGGGGTGAGCTCAGAGCAGCTGGCTGGGCGCTGCAGGGGGCGGGCGCACACGTTGGGAGGCAAGAGCCCCTTTCCTCGCCCCTGCCCCCCGTCCCCACCCCGACAGCGGCAGCCGCCTTCCTTAATTTAGATTTCCCTTCTAAATCCTCCGAGGATTGAATGGCTGCCTCCAGGGCGGGGAGGGGGCGAGAGGCCGGGCCGAAGGGAAGAGGGTGGGTCTTTGGGGGCTGGGGCTCACCTCCCGCCTCAGTTTACCCTCTAGCAGGGGAGAGGCGGGTGGACGCGAATCCGGGCTCCCAGATCCCCACCCACCACCCATCCCCAAGGATCTGACGGTGGGGAGAACTCTGGCCGCAGCTGGAGAGAGACCCCCCCCGCCCCCTGAGACAGCTCCTTCTGCCACCTCTCCCCCGAGGGGAAGGGACCTCCGCTCGCCCCCCGGCAATCTGGACGGGGTTGGGTCCCGTCCACCCCCCCCCCCGGCTGCCGCCCCGCACCCTGAGCGAACCGCTCCGACCAGCAAGGCCGCTCCTGCCTTGGTTGGGGGGCGAGGGGGGAGGGGGGCCGGCCCAGTGGCTCAGATCAGCCGTTCCCGCTTCCATCCAGCCCGGCCCGAACTCTGTCCTCCGGTTTTCTCCGGGACCCTCTTCCGGAGGAGATGTCCTGTCCCGGGGGTCCCCGTTTCTCGGCTTCTTCCCCTGGGAGGCGGCCAGCGCCCCCGGCCCCCCGGGCCTCGGGTCCTCTTTTCTCAGCCCGCCCCTGCCCCCGTCCAAGTTTGCTCGGAAATTTCTTTTCGCCCCTTTTTTGGGCGCATTCCTGGCGGGGAGGCGGGATGGAGGAGGCGCCTGCCGCGCTTCGGTCGGGGTGGGGAGAGTGGAGGGGCGGGGGGAGGCCTCACAGAGTTGGGAACGGCTTGGATTCTGGGCGCTCCCTCCCTTCCTCCCCTCTTCCCTTCTCCCCAATGTCGGTGTGTGTCCCGGAACCCCCTGTCCCTGGGAGCCCCTTCCCCCTGGAAGCCCCCTGCCCCATGGACCTCCCCCCCCTTCCCCTGGGCGCTGCCTTTCCCTTGGAGCCCCCTTCCCCTTGGACCCCTTTCTCCTGGGAGCCCCCTGCCCCCAGAACCCCCTTCCCCTTGGAGCCTTTCTCGGTTCCTGCTTTCCTCGCAATTCTGTGTCGAAGGTCCTGGCCCCGTAGGCGGGCTCCCTGGGCCCTCCCCGAGGAAGCCCCCTCCCCTGCACAGGAGCCGAGCTTTAACCACCCAGGTGGGGGCTGCCCGACACCGACGAGGGACTCGAGGAGATGGGGAAGGAGAGCCGAGAGGTAGAGAAGCCCCGGCGTGGGTCATCAGCCCCACTGCGGCAGGACCACCCCGCGGAAGGGCAGAGGTGGTGGAACAGGGGAGGTGGGGTGGGGGTCCTGGGTCCAGGCGGGACGGCAGAGAAGGGCGGGCCGGGGCCACCAGGCCGAGGACACCGAAGGGTAAAGGATTAAGCCAACCGGCCCAACCACCAGCCTTCTGCTCGCTCTTGCAAGCTCTGCCTTGCCCCGCTGCCTCGAGCCAAAGATGTTACCCAAAAATAAGGAGGCGAACTGCCAACCCTGGCTCCGGTTCCATTGGCAGGTAACATTAGGCCCCGGGTCACAGATTCCTGCCACCAGGGCAGGTTCTCACTTCTCCTTTTCAGCATCTTCCACTTCTCCTTGTCAGGGTTTTCTAGTTCCACATCCTACCCAAATCCTTTCTGCTGCGGTTTTCAACCCCTTGCCCCTTTGCGATCGCCCCCATCCCTCTGGAAGGCGATCCAACTCCCTAGCCTGTCCCCATCCTCCCAGCTAGCCTCCTCTCCCCCGGCCTGGGCGATCTCACGTCTTCCCATCCTTCCCCACAGGCCTTGGAGGGACCATCTCTATCGGAGGGGACGGAGTTTGAGCTAGAAGGAGGGGGGTCCAGCCAATGCTCTGCACAGAGGCCATATTTGGCGATAAACGAGGGGGGAGAAACGGGCAGATCCGGGAGCCCGAGAGAAAGCTGCTCAGGGCCAGGAGCCGCGTCTGTGAAGCTGGGCTGAGTCAGAGCCCGTCAGGTTGCGAGGGCGGCGACGGTGGCCACAGAATGTGGAACCCGAGGAGGCCAAGGTCTCCTGGGCCGATCCTGGGCCGGGAAGGAACACCTCCCACAGGCTGGGGGAAGTCGGTCCCGGAACAGGTAGGCTCAGAGTCCACCCCGGCTCTCGACAAAAGTGCCTCGGTGCCTTTCTCCCGGTGGAGCTCTTTGTCGGACCAAAGTGGGCGTGTTTAGCAGTTTCAAAGGGGATCCCATTGATCCAGCCATCCTGCCCCCTGGCCCCCAGTCCGTTTGGAGCCGGTGGAGGCGATTGATGGGGCAGAGACAGGGAGGGGAAGGCTCCAGGCCCAGCCCCCCGGCACACATCCTGGGATCTCAGCGGGCCGCTGTACGCCTCCCCGAGGCAGGGAGAAATGAGGATGGCCTGGAGACAGAGATGGTACCCTCCGTCTCCCTGTCCCCTCCTTAGCCTAGTACCTCTTCTCCTTCATTCCCTACTCACTTCCTGACAAGACGCAAAGGCCACGGCAGCAGTCAGACGCCAGGCCGAACCAGGCGGGAAACACCTTTATTGAGGCACAACTGATTTCAAGGAGAAGAGGCATCCCCCATGGATTCAGAATCCAGAAGAATTTTGATAAAAATTGGTCAGAGCAGAGCCAAGGCTGGTGGAGAGTGGAGGGGGCCGCTGAGAGCACCTAGGACAGGGAAAGGGGCGGCGGGGAGGGGGGAGAGCCCACCTCCCTCCACCCCCTAGCCTTCCAGCAAAGCCTCCAGCCTTCCTTGCCAGATTCCGACGAACCGGAGGTAGCTGCAGCAGCGTTAATACTCTGGGCGCGTTAATACTCTGGGGTAGGCACTTGGGGATCTTGGGGACTGGGTTCTCTCGGTCAAACGGCTTTGAGCCGTAGGACACAAAGGCACTTGGGGTGGGAGAGTAGTGCAGCGGGGGCTGAGGCCGGGCCCGAACCGTGAGGCAGGCACTTGGGGGAGGTGCAGGGCCTGTGCATGATTATACGGGGGAGGGTTCCCTGGCCATAACAGCAGATCGTGGCACAGAAAGCTTTGGTCAATGTCTCCAGGGGCTGGGGGAGGGGCGGGTGTGGGAGGGAAGGGGTGAGCGGGGCCAGCCAAGAGGGGCACTGGTTTTCATCGGGGTCTGTATTTAAATAGAAGGGGTGGCCCAGCCGCCTGCGCTCAGTGCTGACTCTCATCCCGTAGCTCCGAGGGTAGAAACTTGTACTGCTGCTGCCGGATCTGGGCCAGCTTCTTCCGTGCCTCCTCCAGCTCTCGTTCCTTCCGCAACATCTCCTCCTGGGCTGCGATGATCTGGGGGGTTGGGGTGGGAAACCAGGCTCAGTCCCGAGAGGGAGGCGAGGAAGTCGGAGGGGGTGGCCCGCAGAGCAGCCCCGTCACCGGCCCAGGGGGTCCAGGGAGTGGAGGTCCCCGGCGCCTCGGGCAGGGCCGGAGAGAGCCTCACCTGGGCAATGCCCCCAACCATCTTCTCCTTCACCACGACCGTTTCGTTCTCCTGATCCTCAAAGGCCGCGGCCTTCTGGGCTGCTTTCACCAAGTTATCGGAGGCTCGCTTCACTGCGTTGCCAGCAACCTGGGGTGGGGGGGGGGGAACAAAGCGGGAAGGGGCGAGGGAGCGGCTGGGCTGAAAGCGGGTCCTTTTAGGGGAAAAGCTATTTATCTGATCATTCCTGTGGGGGGCCGGGGCGGGAGGAGGGGAAGAACGGACCTGGAAAGAACAGGCTGAACTGGCCCGATGACTAGAGAGTCCCTGCGGGGGGCGGGGGGAAGCTGTTGGGGAGTTGGACTGTGTGGCCTCCCAAGTCCTTCCCTGGTAGAGGGAGGACACCTTAGAGGAACTGCTAATCAGTCCGTCAGTGGAATTTATCGAGTGCTTACTGTGTGCAGAGCTCTGTACTAAGAGCTTGGGAGGGCACAATACAACAGTTTGGAGACACGGTCTCTACCCACGAGCTTACAGTCTACAGGGGGAGAGACACTAAATTATTTATAATAGGTCATTTACAGGTATGTACACAAGTGCTGTGGGCCGAAGGTGGGGCGGCTACCAAATGCCCAAAGGTCACGGATCCAGAGGCGGCGCAAGAGGGAGAGGGAGCCGGGGAAGTGAGGGCTTAATCGGGGCGGGCCTCGGAACGGCAGAAATCGGCTACTGGGGATGAGGGGGCCCGGGGCGGGGCCTCACCTGGAGTCGCTTCATGGCTTCCGAGTCCTGGTCCGCCTTGACTTTGCAGGCCACCAGCAGCTGAGCGGTGGAGGCGGCCACCTGCTTGGCGGAGGAGATGAGCTTCTCCTGGCTGGCGTGACCCTGCACAGCTGCGTTGGCTGCCTCGCACAGGTTGTTGGTGGCCGCCGCCACCATCCGGGCCTGGGGGGACGTGGGGGCTGAGAAGCCAAACTGGCCCTTTCTCTCTGGGATTCAGCCCCTGCCCTAACTCCATCCCGTTGTGGTTTGGGTTCCTCCCAAGCACACCAAACCATCCTTCACTAAACCCTCTTGCTTGGGGCCCTCTGTTCACGTCTCCCCCCAAGCCCCCGGGCCTCCGACACCCTTATCCTTAGCTGCACCAAGCCACCTCCTTCTCTTTCAGCGTCCTTCTAAAAAGGCAGCACCATCACCTCCCCCCGGCACCCCCCCCACCCCCCTCTCCCTCTAATCGTGCCCTCCTCCCTCCAGCCACGTCAGTGCCCAGGAACTGTCTGTTTACTTTTTGAGGTATTTATTTAGTTGATTCTTTTATCTCACTCTTACCTGTATCCGGCTTCCCCATTAGACCAGGCTCCTGCCTTTTACTTCTCTACATCCCCAGTGACTAGGTCGGGTTCCCGAATAATAATAATAATAATAATAATAACAATAATTATGTTGGTATTTGTTAAGCGCTTACTAAATTCTAAGCGCTGGGGTAGATACAAGGTCATCAGGTTGTCCCACGTAGGGCTCACAGTCTTCATCCCCATTTTACAGATGAGGTAACTGAGGCACAGAGAGGTTAAGTGACTTGCCCAAAGTCACACAGCTGACAAGCGGCAGGGATGGGATTAGAACCCATGACCTCTGACTCCCAAGCCCGGGCCCCTTCCACTGAGCCACGCTGCTTCTCCAAAACAACTGAGGGCGGACAGAAGAACCCGAACAGGGGTTCAGTCAATCCCTTCTGCACAAATACTCCCGATTCGCAAACCCCTCTCCCCCACCGGCTCCGGGAGAAGTCACTGTGATACGCACGGCAGAAATGAGGCCTTGTGACCACTGTCCATCATCCAGGGCATTGGCTGGGATGGCGCCAACCTAATGGGGTGAAAGATGCTTTGAGATAATAATGTTGGTATTTGTTAAGCGCTTACTATGTGCAGAGCACTGTTCTAAGCGCTGGGGTAGACCTAGGGGAATCAGGTTGTCCCACGCGGGGCTCACGGTCTTAGTCCCCATTTTACAGATGAGGTAACTGAGGCACAGAGAAGTGAAGTGACTCGCCCACAGTCACACAGCTGACAAGTGGCAGAGCTGGGATTCGAACTCATGACCCCTGACTCCAAAGCCCATGCTCTTTCCACTGAGCCACGCTGCTTGAGATTGCCAGTCTCCCCTCTCCCCGGCCCTTCCCAAATCCCCTCCGGAAACTCCGGGTGAGGGACGGTCCCGAATGCGGTGCCCAGCCCCACTCCCGCAGGCCTGAGCTAAGCGCCCCCACTCACCTTCCCTTGGGCCACCAGCTCCCTCTGGGCAGCCGACGCCGCCTTCACCAGGGCGCTGGTGGCTGCGGCGATGGACTTGGCCGCCTCCAGGATCTGTTCCTCGAAGTTCAGGGATTCGTCTGCTTCCTGAAGCGGGAAGAAGGGGGTGAGACTGAGGGGATTGGGAGACAGGAGGAGGGCCCTCTGGGACCGGGGGTGAGCGGGTCCTTGGCCTGGGGAAGCAGGAACGGCGCAAGGCTGGGGAGGCCTCGGGAGCTGACCTTGGGCTTGGCTCGCGGCTTCAGCTGCTCCAGCTTCTTGGCGGCAGCCTCGATGGCGGCGGCGGCTCCGAGGAGCTCGTTCTCGGCGATGACGGTGGGGTCCTCGGGGTCCACCCACTCTGTGCCTGGGATGGGAAAGGGACGGCGTGAAGGTGCCCCCGGAGGATCTCCGAGGGCGGAGACCCCCGGTGTTGGCTAAGGCTGCCCCCGGCCCTTCCGGTTCCCATTCCCATTTTCCCACGAGGCTGAGGTCATCGGCAAACTGAAGGGAATCCTACAGAGAGATGTCAGCTCCTTCGCCTGGATCAGGCTGGCTGGGCAGGCCAGGCCTGAGCTCAGATGAAGTTGCTGAGGAGCCGGACACACTCCAAGTCACCCAGACCATGGCTGGCCCCTCATGGGGCTGGGTCCCCCACCTTGAGGCGACTAAACCAGAGGTGGCTAGGATCGCTGGGGTAGAGAGGCCGACCCCCTTCCTCCCTCTCCCCACCGCGGTTAGTGACGGAGGCCGCCGGGGGATGTGGGCCTACTCCTCGGCCCCCTTCACCGCGTCTCCCTCCCCACCGTCCTGTTCTCCCACCAGGGTCTTCCTGCCCCACTTCACGGTCCTGCCCACCTCGGTCCCACTTAGCCTCTCCCTTGCGCTTCCTCACCCTTCATGGCTTCGGCGGCCTGGATGAGCTCGGTGACAGAGCCCGCTACACGCTTTGAGTGTCCCGTCAGCTGCTGCTTCAGTTCTGGGCTTGGCTTCTGCAGGGTCTAGGGGGTCCATAGGGCCGGAATTCAGGATGACCAGAGTCAACCACCCCCACTCTCCTTCCCTTGCAACTGAAGGCCCCAGGACAGCCCCTCGCCCAGTTAGCTCCACCCGGTCAGCATGCTTCTCTCTCAGGTCAAGTAAGTATGTGCATGCTTGCACACACAAACTCCACACACACACACACCCAGCCCCAGCTTGTGGGCGGGAGCTGTCACTCACCGGCTGGCGGGGAAGGGGACCGAGGGAAATGGAAAGAGAGGAGATAAAGAGTAAGGGAGGAGAGGGGGAAGGGGAAAGAGAAACTAGGAGCAGGGAGGAGAGCCACCTCCCTCTAGGAAACACTGCTGGCTTAATGCCCCCCGGCCCCGAACCTCCCGGCCACAGCAACCCGCCGGCCACTTCAACACTCGGAGCTGATCTTTCCATTTGTTGCTGGTTTATTTATTCATGGGGGCCGGGGGCCTCTTCTTTATATGTACTATCTCACTCTTAACTTGCATTTCTGGATTCACATCCCCCCCCACTTAGCCTATGAGCCCCCACGTGGGACAGGGACCGTGTCCGATCCGATTAACTTGTATCTTCCTCAGTACTCAGAACGATGCTCGGAACATAGTGAGCGCTTAACGAACGCCGTAATAAGAACCAGACGGTAACTCCTGGAGGGTGGGGAATCGCGTCGACTTCTGTACTTTTTCCTAAGGTCCTCTGTTCCGTTCCCAGTAGGGACTGGCGATGACGACGGAAAGGGGGAAGACGGGCCCTATCTACCCAGGGCCTGTGGGGCGCTGGGCCGCAAGAGCACCGTCTACGGCTTCTCAAGAATTGGGGCAGGTCAGAGTCGATCTCTCCGGGGATCGAAGGGGAGGGGGGTGTGCCGCTGCCTATGGGGACAACAGCCCTAGCTGTGGGGGAACTAATTCATCGAGTCAGAGTCACCTGGAGAGAGCCCGGGGTCGCCGACCCCGGGCAGACTTGGCCGGGGGACGGTGCGGGGGCTGGGCCGGGGAGCCCAGGGCAGGCTGGAATGGGGACCCTTCACTCACCAGTAGCACGTGGTCCAACAGTTCCAGGTAGCCGTTGGCACACTCCCGACCGTAGTGGCAGGGCACGGAGTCGCACCTCAGGAGCGACCTCAGGATGGTAGGCGGCCTCCTGTCCCCATCCCCACATTATTAGCCACGGGCCTCGTGGGCTTTCTGCTCCCTGCCCGCCCCGAGTGCCAGCGCTTTTTAGGGCCCCGTCCGAAGTAAAGGACCCCTCACCTCCAGGCCGCCCCGCCCCCCCCGCCGGGTCCCCCGCTCCCCCCAACCAGCTCTTACCTTGCAGGCCCGCAGCATGTCGCAATGGCCCGACGGCTCAGGTTGGCCGTGGCGATAACATCTTCCTGGCGACAGGAGTTTACCGGCAGCGACGGCCTTGGCCGTTGCCATGGTGATGCCCTTGGTCATGCGAATAAATCCTCCGGGTGGAGGTCTTGGCAGGGGGCTCTGAGGAGCAGAACACCTGAGGGCCGTGGAGCGGTGCGACAAGAACGGGCCATCACCGGGCTATCCACGGGCTAATGACGGACAGCGGCTCTGGGGCTTCCCGGAACCCAGAGGTGACAAGGATGGGCAGCGGATGTACGCGGACGCACCACCCGAGGGCAGCCCGAGCCCTCCCCGCCAATCTGAGCCCCCGCCCTCACCGCCAGCTCCTGCCGGATGTGCTCCGTCGTGGCCTCCAGGGCTCGGGTGCCCTTGGTGGCCTCGTCCTCCACCGCCTTCACCGTCTTCAGGAGTGACGTCACATTGGTCACCATCACCTGGAAGGTGGCAGGGGGTCAAGAATGGAGCCTGCCCCTCCCAATCTCGCCGCTGCCTCCCTACCCCGCCCTTACTTGGCAGAGTTCTTGAGCTGCCAGACAGCAGGGTCGTCCCCTGCCTTGCGCTGGCGGCTTTGGTGGCACTGATGAGGTCACCAAGTGCTTTGGCCACATCCTTCACTGCGTTGATCAAGACAACCTGGAGAGAGGAGAGTTTGGGCTGGGGTCTCCCGGGGCTGGAGGGGGGTTGGCGGCAGGGGGCTCAGGCAGCTGGGGAGAAAGGATACCTGGGTCTCGGGGTCCTCCGCCCCCAAGGCTGGCGGCAACGCCAGCTTGACAACCTCGGCCAGGCGAGTGATGGTTCCCACGGATGACTGGGCAGCCTGTGCCAGCTTCTCCTGGCTGGCTGCTGCATTCTGGACCAGGACCTTGGTGTCCTCCACGAGCGCCTTGGCCGTTTTCAGGATTCCTTCCCTGCCAGGGTGGGAGGTGGGAGGTCAGAGGCCGCGCTCCCAGCGCCTTTCCTCCCTGTACCCTTCTCCGGAGAGGCTTCCCCGACTAAGCCCTCATTTCCCGTTTCCTCTCCCTCCTGTATCCCCCTTGCACTTGAATTTGTACCCTTTTTTCACCCTCAACTCAGCACACACGTACACAGCTACGATTTATTTTAAACGCCCGTCCCCACCTCTAGACTGTAAACTCCACTGCGGGCAGGGTAAGTGACCACCCGACTCCGTTATACTGTACTTTCCCTAGCGCTTAGTAAGGTGTCCGGCACACCATAAGTTGCTCATGAACTACCACTGGTCGACCCGATCTGATCGCACCCCACTCTCCTAGCCCTTCCCCCTCCCCGAACCCGCCCCCCGCCGCAGGTCCAGCCCTTCCCGCACCGGTGGTCAGCAAAGGTTTCTGCGCCTTCGCGATTCAGCGTGCCGGCCGTGGCGAACATGATGGTGGTGTCGAGGTCGGCGATGATGCCGGAAACGGCGCTGGCGGCCGTGATGCAGGCCTGGGTGCCACGGTTCCCAGCTTGGAGCGCCGCCAGGACGTGGGACACCTACGGAGCGTTAAGGAGAGGGGGATGGGTCCCAGCGCGGAGTCGACAGGAAGAGATATTTGGGCCGAGAGGGGGCCCCGGGCTTGGTCTTATGGTCAATGAATGCCCCAAAAAAGAGGTTGGTAGGGATGGGTGACCTAGGGAGGGGGAGAAGGGCAGCCCGGGGAGGGTTCACCTTTTCGGAGACACGGCGGGCACACTCCATGAGCTCTTTCTTGGTGTAGGCATCGCTGGGGCTGCACTGCAGGGCTCCAGCCTTGGTGACCAGAGCGGCACAACCATGGCCCAGCTCCTGCACCCGGTGCTTGATGTGGGCACCGATCTGGGTAGAGGGAAGGGAAGAAGTGTCACACAGGCAACAGAGGAGAGTCCAGGAGGTAAATAGGGGAAAAAGTCACCCACAAGGGGAACGCAGGGGAACATGGGATCGAGAGACCTGGCAAGAGACCAGGGTGTGGACCGCTGCCCCTGTATCCACCATTACCTCCTCGTTCTCGGCAGCCATGGCAGCCGGCTTGGCCTGCGAGGCCAGGTAACCGTAGTCGGTGGTCAGCTGGTTGGCCAGAGGGCCCAGCTCCTCGGGATTGCTGCTGGACTTGGTCACCTGGAGAAGAGGAAGGAATTGGGAGGAGCCTTGTCAGAGATCGCATCTTTCTCCCTTCCGCTTCCCCTGACCATCCAACAATCTCACCCCTCTCCAACAGCCCCACCGACAGACCGCATCTGGAGCCAAGGACGGTCCCGGCGCCACTCACCATCTCCTGCACAGTGACTGCCACGGCCTTGGCTGTCCGCACCATGGTCGTCTGGTAATCCACGAAACACCCGTCTGGCTCACCCATTGGCCCTTCGTCCAACTGGAGAGGGGATGTGCGCGTGCACATGTGAGTTGTGTGTGTGTTTGTGTGTGTCAGAGCGAGAGAGAGTGTCCAACCCCACTCCCACCCTGACAACTGGGAGGGTATTGGGTAGCTATGGTAGAGCTATCCTCAAATGTGCGAACCGATCGACCCCGAGTGCCCCGCCGTTTCATGTCCGCTCAGGTCTCGTGTCCACTCCACCCCAAATCCATGCTCCCGCGGGAACCCACACTCCCTCTCCACGTCCGACCTCCCTCCACGTCAGGGTTCCACCGCCTATCTGCCCCCAAACCTGGTTGATGGCCTGGGTGATGGACTCCACCATGCCCCCACCACCCCGGCAGCGCTGGCGGCCTCATTAAGCGTGGTGGTCAGGTCTTCCACGGCGTCTGTCATCAATCTGCACGGCCTCTTCTAGGGACTCCTGAGTATGGGCGGCCTGCTGTCGAGGAGGAAGACCAAGAGAGGGGAAGTGGTGAGTGAAGCCTCTGGGCTGCCCCAGTCCCTCAGCCTTCCCTGAACTCCCCGCCACATCCTGTCCCCTCCCCCGCCGGATAACCGCCCCGATCTTCCCCAGTCCTCCCCTTACTCCGGTTACCTGGCCCCCAACTCGATTCACCCGCCTCACCTTGGGGTTGCCTCCGGCCTCCTTGGCGGTGTAAAGCAGCTGCAGGGCAGACTCGGCCAAGGTCTTACTCTGGTCCAGCAGTGCCATCTGCTGCGGGTGACTCTGGGTCTTGGAGGCTGCCCCCACGGCTGCTAGAGTCAACGGTTCAAAGTACTGAGCCATCTGGGACACCTAAAGGAAGAGGTCAGGGGTCAGAGGTCAGCCCAGCCAGACTGAGGTTTGCCCCCCGCCCAGCCCGTCCATCGATCGGTCAACGGAATTTATCAAGCGCTTTCTCTGCACAAATTGTTCGGGAGAGTACAACAGAGTAGGTTGATACAATTCTTGCCCTCAAGGAGCTTCCGGTTTAGTGGGGAGGCGGGTATTAAAACCAATTCCAGGTACAGGGAGCAACGGGGTAGAAAGGTACCTACATAAGTGCAGTGGGGTAGTGGGGGTGGGGTGAACACCTCAGTGCTTAGGGGGTACAGACCCAGGTGGGTGGATGACACAAGAGGCTGGGGAAGATGCGAGATTAGTCGGGGAAGGCTTCCTGGAGGAGATGTGACTTTTACACTCAACTCATCTTCCCACCCAAACGCTGGCCTCCCCGTGTCTTTCCCATCGCTGTAGACAAGGCCACTACCCAACCTACTTCACAAGTCTGTAAACCTGGCCTTGTCCTCGACTCCTCTCTCCCATTCCACCCACGTACTCAATCTGCCACCAAATCCTGTCGGTTCTACCTTCACCGCACTGCCAAAATCCGCCCTTTCCTCTCCATCCAAACTGCCACCGTGCCGATCCAAGCACTTATCCCATTCCACCTCGACGACCGCATCTGCTTCCTCACTGACCTCCCGGCCTCCCGTCTCTCCCGCCTCAAATCGACTGTTCACTTTGCTGCACGAGTCATTTATCAACAACAACACTCAGTCCACGTCTCTCCATTTCTCCAAAACCTCCAATGACTGCCCATCCACCTTCACCTCAAATAGAAACTCTTTATCATTGGCTTTAAAGCACTCAATCTGCTTGCCCCATCTTACTTCACCTCGCTTATCTCCTACTACAGCCCAGCCCGCACACTCGACTCCTGTAGCTCCAGCTTAAGCAGCGTGGCTCGGTGGAAAGAGTCCGGGCTTGGGAGTCAGAGGCCATGGGTTCGAGTCCCGGATCTGCCACTTGGCAGCTGTGTGACTGTGGGCAAGTCACTTCACTTCTCTGTGCCTCAGTAACCTCATCTGTAAAATGGGGATGAAGACTGTGAGCCTCACGTGGGACAACCTGATTACCCTGTATCTCATCTATAAAAAGGAGATTAACTGTGAGCCTCATATGGGACAACCTGATTACCCCAGCGCTTAGAACACTCTGCACATAGTAAGCGCTTAACAAATACCAACATTATTATGTCCTCCAAGAGGACTTCCTCAACTAAAGCCTTCTTTTCCCCAGCTTGCTCTCCTGTGTCGTCTACGCACCTGGATCTGTGACCTTTGGTCAGCTGATATCTGCCCCACCCTCAACCCCACAGCACTTGGGTAAATATCTTCAAATTACTTGTTATTGATGATAATAATAATAGTAATGGTATTTGTTAAGCACTTACTGTGTGCCAGGCACTGTTCTAAGGGCGTGTTAATGTCTGTCTTCCCCTCTAGACTGCAATCTTTATGGGCAAGGAACATGTCTGCTAATTCTGTTGTAGTGTACTTTCCCAAGCACTCAGTCCATAGCTCTGTACACAGTAAGTGCTCTGTAAATACGATCGAGTGACTAATAAAAGGGCTTTGACGATGAGGAGGGCAATGATAATAATAATAATGATGGCATTTGTTAAGCGCTTACTACATGCCAAACACTGTTCTAAGTGCTGGGGGGGGGGGGAATACAAGGTAATCAGGTTGTCCCGCATGGGGCCCACAGTCTTCATCCCCATTTTAGAGATGAGGGAACTGAGGCCCAGAGAAGTGAAGTGACTTGCCCAAAGTCACACAGCTGACGAGTGGCGGAGCCGGGATTCGAACCCATGAACTCTGAATCCCCAGCCCGGGCTCTTTCCACAGAGCCACGCAGGAGCTGTAGGCAGGAGGGAAATGGAGAGCAACCACTGCCCAGAACGCGCTATCCGAGAAATGATCCAGGCAGCCCAGTGAAGTTTGGATCGGAGATGGGGGTGGGTGGAGGCGGGGAGGGCAGAGACGAGGCTGACGATGGGATATGACAATGCTCGGACCAGCGTGGTCACGGTATGGATGGAGAGGAAGCAGCAGATTCTGGACCGGAAGGATCCGGTGGCTGACTGACCATCACAAGTTTAAGGAATGAATGAGTCAAGGGTAACGCCAGGGTTGTGGGCACGGGAGACGGGGAGGACAGTGGCGTTGCCAACAAGCGATGGAAAAGTCAGGGAGTGGAGAGGGTTTGGGAAGTCGCGCCCATCGTGTTGGCCCCCACGCTTACACCCCTGCCCGCTCCCCAGGTCTTGTACCTTGTGTCCGAGTTGGGAGGCCTCAGCCCGGGCTGCATTGGCCAGCGGTTCGATGAGGTGGGAGATTTCCTGCACGGCAGTCAGCATCTGTGTATGCAAGGCCTAGCCCAGGGGGTCGGGGGAGAGAAGGGGAAGAAAAGATATTGACCAACGGACCCAGGGTGAGACCGGGTAGAACTGGGGGACTCCTGAGGGGAGGGGACGGGAGAGGCAGACAGAAAGCTCTTTCCTCCAGGGAGTTGGGCAATAGGGAAGAAAGAAGTAGGGTGGTGGCTTGCGGGGACTCCATCTGCTCTCCTTGAACTTCCCTCCCAACTCTCTCCCTCCTTCTGCCATTCCTCCCTCTGCTCTGTGTCTCCCCTTTCCTGGATCCCGGGGCTAGCAGAGTCCGGCCCCTTGGATCTGCCTCTCACCACACCCACCTCCCCTGAATTCCCCTATCTTTTTTCAACGGCCTCCCACCCACCCCGCAACCCCAACTCCTACTCTCTGAAGCTTCCCCTTCTAGACAGTCGTCTTGTTTTACTTGCTCCTGCTCTTGTTTTACTCGCTCTCCACCCCCCACGACATACACACACTCTCTCATTTGCCTGGAGTTTACCCTTGTGCCCCGCTCCCCGCACTTCTCCAGGGCCCCTCTTTCCCTCCCGTACTCCTCTCACCTCCTGGGAGATGCCCTCACGGGGGGCAAGTTGCTGGCTGATGGCAGCGAGGGAAGCCTGGTCCAGGTCGCGCAGGCAGCTGTTCAGCGCCGCGATGGCCGTCTCACACTCCCGCTGCCCTGGAGCCTTGTCTCTGTGGACCCCAGAGTCCCCAGGTCACAAGGCTCACCACTCCAGACACCTTTCTGCCTGGGCACAGCCCCTCAGGCCCAACGCCGGTCTCTGTCATCCGTCGGCCTCCCACCCACACGCACCTCATGCTGGTGATGAGCTTCTTGATGGAGTCGGAGACGGTGCGGGAGTGGCCGGCCAGCACTGACCAACGAGGGGGGTCCCGGGGATTGACTGCCAGGGCCCGGGCCGTCTGAATCAGTCCCCCCGTGCTCTCCAGCATCGTCTTGGCAGACGCCACGATGGGTTCCATGGCCGCGCGACCCTGGGGAGGTGGGTGAGGTCACACGGCGGAGGGGGAATCTTTCGGGGGGCTAACGCCGCCCTCCCTCTCTTCTACCCGCCTCCGCCTCCCCCCGCCGGCCCAAATCCGGGGCTGGCCCGCCACATCCCATACGCCCTCCAAGACCCCTCACCTCAGGGCTGATCTGTGCGGGGACACTGGAGAACTCCGGATTGGCAGCAAAGGCACTCAGATTGTCCACGGCTTCCAGCAGTGGCGCGGTAGCTGCTCGGCACTGAGCTCGGTTCTCTTCAGTGAAGGCCCCATCCAGGGCCTGCAGCGGGGTCAGAGACGGGGGTCAGAGAAGGGCTACGGGATCGGCGCTGAGGATGGGTTTTGAGGTCAAGGACGGAATTAAGGACCGGAGGACCGAGAGGGGAATGGGGTCCGGGTCAGAGGTGCCCGAGGAGCAGGAGTCAGACGGCCCGGAGGGAGGATGGGAAGGATGGGGTGGTCGGAGAGAGAACGGGGAGAGTCAGAGGGTTGGGACGAGGACTGGGGCTCAGGGGCTGAACGACGCTGGACCTTGATGGTCTTGACAAGGTTGGCGGTGCTGTTGGCCACTTCCTTGGCCGACTGGACAAACTGACGCTTGGCGGTTGGGTTAGCGGTGCGGGCGGAGGCCAGGCGACAGCTATTACACAGGGCTGAGGTGTGCTTGGCCACAATGGTGGCAGCGGAGAGTACCTAGAAGGGGTGAGAGAGACTGAGGGGAGGCGCAGTTGCTGAGGGCCTACGGCTGGGAACTCCCTAGCCTCCGTGGGTCCCCTGGACCTTCCCCTCCTGCCCGGCTCCAGCTCGGACGCCGTATCTTAGATCAGAAAAGGGCCCATCCGACCCACGACCCAGTCTGACGGCGGCACCAAGATGCTTTAGAGGAACAGTGGGACTGTCGTCCTCCGGGACATCCCTCTGCAGGGCGAGGGATCCAACAACCCTAATTTTCCCTCTAGGGACACATCTTAGTCCACCCATCCACAAGTTTATCCAAGTCCCTTTTGAACCTGCTGCCGTTTACAGCTCCACAAACTGCCCGAGGGATTGAATTCTAGGTGTCTACCATTCACTGTGGGAGGAACTGTCTCCTTTTGTTTGCCTGAACCTCCCAACTTTTAGCTTCACTGGGGGCCTAATCGCTCCTGTGTGGTGGGCAAAATTCCAGGCTCCTCCTACCAAATTTCACTCCTGTCCCTTCTCAGCTTGGGTCTTTTTCCAGATTGAAGAATCCCAACCTATTTGATCTGAACTCATCTGGAAGCTTCCCTCTCCTCCGGATCATCTTGGTCTTGTTTGTGGGAGCTCCCGGCTACAGCAGTTCACACACCCAACTTCTCCCTCCCCGCCCGGCCCCAACCCGGCCGCTCACCTGGGCCTGAGTGCACCCTGCCTCGCTCAGGCTCTGACACGCCATCTGAATCGCCTGGTTGGCGCGGGCAAACTGGGTGGGCTCCACCAGCCCCTGCTGCCCAGCCTGGCTATTGGGGTCCGAGACGCCGACCAGATACGCGGCCTGTGGGAGACGCGACACGGTGGGTTCAGAGGGGGCAAAACCGCAGTGCTGTTCTGCTGTTGGAGTTCGCCGGCCTACAGATACCAGGCACTGGGTCTAAGAAAAGTCTCTTCTCTCCCTTCTACGCTGGGTCCTTGTGGGATCTCACTGTCAGCTCAGGGGGCGGAGACGGTGTCTGATTGTCTATCTGTCCTCCTCATGCCTACTGTGACCTCTGCACACAGCAGATCTCAAGCAATCCGGCTGCTGATGATGGGGGCCTAAGGGCAGATGTAGGAGGGAGTCTGTACACCGGGCACGAGTTTGGGGGCATCTAAAGGGTGAAGAATAGCTGGGGGGGACACGGATGCTGAGAGTTTTGCAACTTCAGGTCGGCTGGGGTAGACGACAGACGAAGAGGCCTGTGGGGAATGTTTTGTCTGGGGAGGGGATGGAATTGGGCTAGGGATCTGAGTTTGGAAAAATCCTTGCCAGGGGCCTATCTAAGGAGCATCCGGGGACACTGAACGGAGTAAGGGGAGGCCTCTCTCAGGAGCACTTTGGATAGTTCACCTGGGCAGCGGCCTCGGTGAAACCGCAGAGAGCCTTGGAGGCTGTGTTGATGGCTTCTCCGAACTCGGGCAGGTTGCTGTTCTTGGCATTTTGGGAGATCCCGGTCATGGCCTCACCCAGCACCTGGGAGGACAGAGCAACTGAGCGGGGGACGACGACCCCTCCCGAGGAGCCAAGTCTGAGTCCTTGGCCTCCAGGGCTCGGCTCCACCCGGCATTCACCTTGGAGTTCTCCATGACGCTGTCCAGGCAGTTGAAGTACGACATGTCGTTGATGGGCTGTACTGGGTTCTCCAGCAGCTCCCGCACTGTCTGAGAGATGCCGGAGGGAGCAGGATGAGATGGGCTCCTCTGCCAGCTCCCAGGGAACCCCTTTACCCCCAACCCGAGAGCCACCAAGAGCGGTCAAAATGCAAGCAAGCGGGGGTCGGCTGAGCTTCCCCCCGCCCCCAGGACCACGCCCGTCTCTGCAGTCTCCCTTTCCCCTTTCCCTCCAGCACCCCTGTCTCCCACCCATTCCCCTCCTGCTCGCCCATCACCATCCTGCCCCGGTCACCTCCAGCTCTCGCAGGGCATTATCGCATTCTTTCTGACCAGGAGCCTGCTGGGTGCACATGCTGATGAGCTGGTTGATGCTGTCAGTGACAGCTCTGGGGATAGACAGGAGTGGGACAAGTGGAAGGAAGGGAAGGAAGAGGGAGGAGAGAGAAAAGAAAGGTCATTCCCTGATCTTATTGTCTTTGCTCCAGCCCGGTGTCTCCTCTTCTTGTGCACCCCACTCTACTCCCTGGGCTCAAGATTCCCAGTCTCAGCTCTCCTTCGGCCCACACCCCTCCGTGGCCAGGGCAGGGCGGTGGGGCTCCTTACCGGGCCGCGGCAGCCAGTTGGCTCTTGAGGTTGGGGGCAGCGGGATCTGTGGAGAGGGCCTTGGCCGCCAAGAGCAATTTGCTTGAAGACATGGAGATTCCCTTCAGGTTGGACACCACCTGGGCCCGGTCCTCTTGGCTCTGTCCAAGGGGAGATTCTCAAGGGGGAGTAAGTCACCTCTTTGGACTTCCCCACCCCCTCGCTCAACCTGCTAGCCCACCGGGTGCCCAGGAGCTTCCCTGAGGTCCTCTCTCCAGCTGCGACTGAAGTAAGGCATCGAAGATAGGGACGCCACGGCGAGAGAAGCCAGGCGAGGTACTCCCGTCTCTGGGAATCCTCCAACCTGGCCCTCTGGAGACCCCTGTCCCCCGGCCGTGTCCCCCTAGGAACTCTGGCACCTGGACCCTTCCTCCCCCACCACACTCAGAATTCATTCCCCTCAAGCTCCCCCGACTTCCACCCATCCTTCCCCTACCGGAGCCTGGCTCGCCATCTCCACGCCAGCCTCTAGGAAATTGTTGAAGTCGTGGCCAAAGCGGCCCGAGGCTCGGGCCAGATCCTGGGGGGTGCCCCGCGAAGCCTGCACCAGTTCCGTGGCTGCCTGGTTCAGTCCCGCGGCTGCCTCATTCAGCTGGCTCTGTGCCTCCTGGAAAGTCTTGTTGCTGGCAGGAAGCTGAGACTGAGGAGACAAGTTGGGGGTGCAGGTGGGGGGAGGCGGGTGTCCGGAGGAGAAGAGAAGGGACGGTCACCAGGGGTGGCTGAGACCTGCTGAGACCGGTGGGGGCGAACAGATCTGGGACCCTCTGAGTGGGACATCTGGGGGTGGCAGGGAAGAGCTGGAGAGAGGAGAAAGGAAGGAGAAGGAAAAAGGGGGAGCTGGGGTGGGAGGAGCAGGGAGAGCTAAGATGGGGAGGGGAACTGGGGGAACAGGTCAGGGGGTTCATCTGACACCATCCCTCCCTCACCGTGTCACCGAGCAGCCGCTTGCTGGCATCCCCGACGGTGCGGAGGGCATCATCCACATCGCGCTGCCCGGGCAGGCAGCTCACACAGCGACTCAGAGCCTGGGTCACGGCCTTGGCCACCTGTGGTGGCGGGGAAGAACCGCGGCAATGACTCTGACCCTAGGCCCGTTCCCAAAAGCTGAGGGATGGGTGGTGGGGGCTGTTTTTCAGAGGGAGACGAAGAAGTAGGGGTGATGCTTGGTGGTGGGGAGTGGGGGAGAGGCGGGGCGGGGCGGGGGGCAAACAGATCCTGGGTCCCTCTTGAGTGGAACACCCACAAACCTTCCCCCCATCCCCACTCCATCTTCCAGTTCCCCCTCCTCCCCAACCCAGGTCAGGCACATCAGTTACCTCTTTGGTCTCGGGGAGAAATAGGAGGAGGGATGAGAGGAGGAGGACAAGACTGACTGGCCTGGGGTTGGGGATGGACAGGGCTAGAGTCCCTTGCGGTGGGGGGGGCCTGGCTCACTGGAGTGGCTCCGCGCGTGCGCGCGCGCTCCTCAATTCTGACCTGTGCCAGGCGCTGTTGGCTCTCGGGGTCCCCTGGCCGACCGGCCGCCCGCTTGGCCTCCTCAAGGAGGTTACTGGCTTTGTCCAAGACGTCACTGGCACAGTCCAGCACGGCTGCCTGCACCATGGGGTCCGAGGTCAAAGCCGCCACGCCCCGTGCGGCTCGGGCCAGTGCCCGCAGCCCTCCTGCCACATCCCGGGCTGCAATTCCTGAGGAAAGGAGAGTGTCAGGGTCACCTCCCAGATCCGCCCCCACCTCTACCAAGCCCAGCTCTTCCTTTTCAGGGTACACCCCCGGTGAGGGCCTGGAATTCCCCTTCACCCTGGCCGGTCCCCCACCCGGATGCTCTGGCCTCAGTCAGTTCCACGCCCTGATCCCGGCCCCAGCCGACGGCCCTCCCCAACCCGGTCCCCACTGCCCCTACCTGCATAATTCTCATTGCCCTGGGCCACTTCGCCGAGCAGCTGGGCGATGGCAGAGCTCACAGCTTTGGTGCTGTTTCCCAGGTCTTGGGCACACTTCTCCATCTGGGGGCACCGAAAGATGGAAATCTAGTTCCCTCGTTCCCCCATCTCCTTAGGCTTAGGACACAGCCGGGGGGTGGGGGGGCTCCACTTCCTGGTGGACTGCAGGAGTCGGGAGGTGATGGAAGGTTGAACGAGGCAGAAAGGCTGGGCGGGGGAGAACAAGGAGAGTAACTCACCGTCTCCCCAGGCAGAGGCTTGAGTTTGGCATCTCTGGCTGCTGCCTTCACCTCCTGGAGGTCTCGCTCCAAACTCTGCACCAGGCTCAAGGCAGAGTCCATCTCCAGGGGCCCACAGGCTTCTTGAGCCTGCAGAAGAATCCCTCAGCTGCGGGAGCCAGACCGCCTACCCCTAATACAGACCACGGTCTTCCCCTTCTAAACTAGGCCAGAGCCCCGTCAGCCAGCACAGCAACAGCCCCTCTGAGGGCTACCTACCCCGGCACCTCCTATCCTTCTTGCTAATCATCCTTACACCACCTCTCCCCACCTGCCCTCCCGGTGTACCCAGCTTTCCCAGCCCCGGAACTGTCCTGGCAGGACCTGGGGTAGGGTGACTGAGGTCAAAAGAGGGTTGAGGCAGGATGGGATGGGGAAGAAGCCTCGTGTTTCCTCATGCAGAGACTTGAGTTTGGCATCTCTGGTCACCCCCGGTTCCATTCTCCTGGGCGCCTATCTTCCCAAACCCCCGCTGGCCCCAGCTCCTGCCGTCCCTGTTCCCCCAGCTTTCTAAGTCCCCAGCACCCCGAGTTCTCCCAAAACTCCCAGTCCCCACCGCCCCAACCTTCTGGGCAGCGGTGCGTAGCTCGGCCAGGGCGGTGCCCAGGTTCTTGGCACACTGACTCAGCTGCATGGCAGAAGCCTGGTCCTGCACCGTGGGGACTGAAGCCTTGGCGGCTGCCACCATCTTTCCACCTGGCTGCGGGGAGGGAAGAGGACAGAGAGAGGAAGTGTGAAATTGTCCGGATGGGCAACGACTGGGCTGAAAAGAAGGAGTCGGGGGAAGGATAGGGGACCATCTCGGGAACTAAGAGTCTGCCTCCTCAACAGTGTTGGGAGGTGTCACGGGAAATGTTGGGTGGGAGGAGGGGAAGGGCAAGGGAGCAAAGGGCAGGAGAGAAGACCAGGTGGCAGTCAGACCTGCAGGAAGCTCTGGCTGGCAGCAATGAGAGCCAACTGGGCACTGGGACTGTCTGGTTGGGCCTGGCTCCCCCGGACGCCTTGCACCAGCAATGGGATCTGCTCTGCCACAGCCTGAAAGAACAGACCGTAAGCCACCAACCCACGCCCCGCCGGCTACCGCCTCCCTCGCCCCAAGACAGGACACATCCCGCTCCCCACCCGGCTTGCCGGTCATCCCAGGAACGCCACAGTCAGTAAATCCATCCGGTGCCTTCTCCAGGCTGGCCCCGACTCCAGATCTGACCGGAGCTTCCCCCACCGTCTCCCCGCCGATCTGCGCCTCTGGGGCCCGGAAACGACCGACACCTTCCCGGGCCACTCTAGGCAGAGGCCAAGGCGAACGCACACCCCTGAGTGCCCACACAACCCCCTGCCATCCCGCCCCTCCGGAGGGGCTCACCTTGCAGCTCTGCACCAGCTGAGGCTGGGGGCCAGCGGAGGCCTTGGAAGCTGAGGCCGCATGCTGGGCGGCTGCGATGGTCTGGGTGGCCGAGGCGGCTGCCTGCTTGGCTGCATGCTGCAGGAAGTGGACCGTTAGGCCTGGGTGGACCCCTTCCCCCCAAAGCGATCTTCCTTCCTTCCTTCCTTCCGTCCCTCCTCCCCAGCCCAGCTAGTCGCCCTCCCTACCGCCCCACTTCCCTCCCCCTGGCCTTTCCCCTTGAACCAACCCGAAGGGGTGTCTAGGTGTTGGGCCGGATGTTTCTTGAAGACTAAAACGAGTCCCGGCTTCCTCCTACGGGCAGTGTCCTAACAAGTCCCCTGGGTCCCTTCCCGATCCCATATCCCTGACCTCCCACCTCCCCGCCGCCCTGCCCAACCTCCAGCCGCTGGACCAGCTTCTTCTTGATGGCATTCTGGGCGGCAGCATTGGTCGCCATCCGCAATCCCTCTGCTGCTTCCCTCAGTCGCTGCTGCTGCTCTTCACTGTCCGGGTGAGCGGCCGCCCCCTGGATGGACAGACAGACGGGTGGACTGACTCACACACTCTAAGGAATCTGCTCCTGGCCACACGGCAATACCCTGAAGTCCCACCCAAGCTGAAGTCACCCTTCAAAATGGCGGTGACCAAATTGGGTACAGTAAGAGGAGAGGAGAGATATTCGCTGCCGAGTGGCTCCTTCTAAACGGGAGGTTGCCCACTAGGCCGCCCGGGGGCAGCCCCACGGTCCCTCTAGTCTAGAATCTTGCCGCTGATTGTGGGGTCGGGACACTACGCCGAGCCATGGGACGAGCGGCCTCATGACCGGGGATGGACCAACATCGTCACCTTTTCCTCAGTAACTCCTTTCGGACTGGGCTAGACCCTTCTTGAATCTACGGATATTTTTGGCTACCCAATTTCCTGGGGGAACAGATTCCATCTGCCTTTTTTTAGTGTTCCTTTTTGCCACCCTCTGGGTGAAAAAAAAATGCTTCCCTTTGTTTGCACCTTCAAGCGTCAGTGGATGCCCCCTTCTCCTGTGGTAGGGTGTGGAGTTTGGCAAATAATGATTCCACAATTGCCTTATCCACCTCCTTCATGATTCTGTACACTTCAATTACATCCCCTTCTCAGCCAGTTTTGAGAGTACCTGCCTTTTCAGTCTTCCCTCGTATGGATGCCAATTAATGGTTGTCTCCCCCTCTAGTCCGTAAGCTTCCTGTGGGCAGAGATCATCTATACCTACTCTTTTGGATTGTACTCTCCCTAGCACTTGGTCATGGGTTCTAATCCAGACTCCGTTTGCTGTGTGACCTTGGGCAAGCCACTTAACTTCTCTGTGCCTCAGTTACCTCATCTGTAAAATGGGGATGAAGACTGTGAGCCCCACGAGGGATAAGCTGATTACCTTGTATCTACTCCAGCGCTTAGAAGAGTGCTTCGTGCATAGTAAGGGCTTAACAAATACCATCATTAATGATTGAATGTTTTAGCTGTTTTCTCCAGCTCAACTAGGATGCCCCCCCCCCGTAATCCAGATGGAGGCATGCCATGGTTCTCTTTAATGATAAACTATGTCTGGTGTTTTGTTTTCTATCCTCTTCCTCAGGATGCCCGGCCTTCAGATAGTCTTTTTGGCTGCAGTTGGAACCAGTAATTTGAGGGAAAAGTCTACAACCACTCCGAGGTCCCTGCTCCCTGCCTCTTTCAGGGTTGCTCTCCCTTCAATCCCCAACCTCTCCACCCAACATTTTGAGGGAGGTTGAGGCCACCTAAGTAGATGTGTTGCGGGGTCAGGTCAACCGGGACTCTAGCGGCAGGAGCTCGCCGGCCCTGACGGGGCAATCTCGACTCTGCTCAGGGTCCCCAGGCACCCGAACCACTGGGGTCCGGTTAAGCTCGCCCCGATTGGCTCCTCCTCTTCCAACTGCTGCTTGAGTCCCTCAGCTTAGGTGGAGGATTCCCACATCTACCTCGCCAGCCCCACCCTCTCTCCTCTGAGACCTTGCACCTCTTTCTGCCTCCAGAACGTCTGTACATTTTTGTCCCTCTGGCACTTTCAGCTCAATACGTCCAAAACTGAACTCAGTTTCCCTCCTCCACCCAACTTTCCCATCACAGCTGACACCACCACGATCCGCCCCGTCTCTCAAGCCTGTAATCGTGGCATCATCCTTGACTACTCTCTTTCCTTCAACTCACATATCCAGACTGTCAATCGATGGCATTTATTGAGCATTTACCATGTGCTGAGCACTGTTCTAGGCACACTGCTCTGCACACAGTCAGCACTCAATAAATACGACTGAATGAATGAATGAATGAACTTGTAGCACAGTAGCATCATTAAATCCTGGTGGATCTTTCTCCAAACATCTCCAAAATCCACCCTTTCTTCTCCATCCAAACGGCCACCAAGCTGACCCGAACACTTGTCATATTGACTCGGCTATTTCAACAGCCTACTCGCGGGACCTCTCTGCCTCCAGTCTCTTCCCCTCTCCAGTCCAAATTTCACCCTGCTGCCAGACCATTTTCCTAAAATACCATTTTGCACATGTCTCCCCAGGCCTCAAAACCCTCTAACGGTTGCCCAGTGCTCTCCACATCCAGTAGAAACTCCTACATTGTCAGCTTTGGGGCACTCAATCAGCATTCTCCCCGCTTTTTTTCCTCCTCCCAATCCCTCTACCTACCCGCTGCTCGCCCGCTTCACTCTTCTCAAGCCAACCTACTCCCCATGCCGGATTCTCGTCTCTCACCACTGACTCGCACCCTCCCTTCTGCCTGGAATCCCCTCTCTCTTCACATCTACTATCCTACTGCTTTTCCACCTTCAAGGCCCTTCTGACACTACTTGTCCTCCAAGAGGCCCTCTCTGATTAATCTCCCATCTCCCTCCCACCAAGTTCCACCCAAATGCTACTTCAGCACTTCTGCGTCACCTAAGCACTTGAGAACTCATCGGCCGTCTGCCCCCCCACATCCCCAACCTCTGTTCCATTTACGTACACATCTTTATCTGCTACTGCTTCCCCCTACCCGCAATTTATTTTAATGTCTGTCTACCCCAGGTAGATTGTACGCCTGCCCTCAGCAAGCGTACAAAGGCTGTATACAGTCCAAAGGCTATATACAATTATCTGCACAGAGTAAGCCCTCCATAAGTCATTGATTGATTAAATGAAATGGACTCCGACAGGTGTTCTGTTTTGATCTCATCTGCGGAGCATGGACCATGCTCAACTAGCACACGCCGAGCCTCCTTAAAGTTTGGTGATTTCAAAATCGGGGATTTGGGAAGGGTCCTCCCTTCTCCCAAGTCTCCTTTCTCATGGCATTTGTTAAGCGTTAACTATGTGTCAAGCACTGTTCTAAGCAACGGGGTGGATACAAATTCATCAGGTTGGACACAGTCCCTGCCCGACATGGGGCTCAAGGTCTTAAGTAGGAGAACAGATATTTAATCCCCCTTTTTACAATTGAGGAAACTGAGGCACAGAGAAGTTATGTGACTTGCCCAAAGTCACACGGCAAGCAACTGGTAGAGCCGGGACTAGAACCCCAGGTCTTCTGACTCCCGGGCCCTTGCTCATTCCACTAGGCCAAGCTGCTTCCCTCCACCCACTCCCTCTCACCCTCCTACCCACCTTGGCAGCTTCCACCATCTTGGCCGTGGCATCCGCCAGGATCTTGGCTGCACTGAGCAGTTTACGTGAGTTCTCCAGGTCGCTCTCCCCCTCGGCATCAGCCTTGATGGCGTTGACCAGGTCAGAGGTGGCCTGGGCCAGGATACGTGCCTGCCGCACCATCTCCCCTGTAGAGCCACCAGAGTGGAAGGGACAGTGAGAAGTGGGGGACGACAGAGCCTCGGCAGACTCGGGCAGTGGGTCGGGAGGAAACGCCGCACCCCTTGAGGGATCTCGGGGGCCCGTGGGCAGGACGGGGGAAGTGGGCGACCCTCACCGGCATCACCCATGGAACTGAAGATGTTTTCGGTAACTGTGAGGATGGTGTCTGTGGCCTGGTCGTAGCGGCCGGCCGGTGCACCCCCCGTGGCGTGGGCCCGCACGTGCTGCAGCAGCTCGTTCAACGCTTGCGTCACGGCCGTGGCTGCCGTGCCCACTCCCCGCAGCAGGGTCCCATCCTCCGTGGCGGCCTGGGACGCAGCCACGCAGCCTTCCACCGCCTTGGCCACCAGCCGTCCTGCCTCCACCAACTGCTCCTGGCACACGGGTGAGCTGATCGTGGGAGCAACCACCTGCGGACACAACGTGGGCGTCAGCGGGGGGAGAGGGCACGGAGGACCCGGGACTGGGACCCTGTAGCCAGGGAGAGGCGAGGGAAGCCCGCCGGTACTCACTTTGGTGCAGGCCACAAGCTGGGAGGTGGACAGGGCACACTGTGTGGCCGCGGCAATGACCTGGTTCTGTTGCGCAGAGTCTTCGGTCCGTTGGGCCACGCTCTTGGCTTTGAGCACGAGTGCAGCCGCGGCACTGGCTACCGCCTTGGCCAGCTGCATCAACATATCCTGCGGGGGAAAGCGGTCAGCGGGGTCCTCCTTCCCCCACCCTTTCCCCCTGGCCTCCACTGGGCCCCCAGTGCAGAAGCTGATTGTTCTCCCATTCAGATCAGAGGACACAGCATGCAGAGGAGCCACCAGCCTCATTGTCCCAGCCCAGACCGATGACCCACTCCGCCAGCCCAAGCCCAAAAGCCCACAACAGGACAGACCCCACACCAAGGAGAGAAATGCTCACGAGACGGATACACTCGTGGGGAGGGGGATGGGGAGTTTCACTTGGGCGGGAGGGAATCTGGGAATTCTCCTGACTACCGACTGTCCTTCCCGCTGAGGCCGAGGAGCCCGGCGGACAGTTCCCCAGGGAGCAGGAGGGGAGACCACCGGCCTTCTCGCCCTCCGAGCGTCCCTTCCCCAATCCCTCGCGGTGGACGGAACTTCAGCCCAGGACCCTCCCTGGGGGTTGGGGGGAGAGGGTGAGTGTATACGGCTCGGGGCAACCAGAGCCCACAGCGCCCAGCCTGAGGGGCCGTTACCATCGGGGGAGTCGGGGGGAACTGAGTCCCAGACCCTCTGCGTACAGTTATCTGCATGGGAAATCCAGGAGCAAACATCAGTGGGGAAACAGGGCCGGAGGCCAAGGGGCCTCTCATCATGGGGGAAGGGCAGCAAGAGACAGATCACGCTTCCTGGGGGAGTAAGGGGTGGGGTGGAGGGAGAAAGGAAGCGAGCCCAGCGGTTGAAGCCAGCTGGACACAGGAGAGGGTCACAGGTGGGTACATTTGATAGGGTAGTTTTTTTGGGGGGGGGGCTGGGGGTGGGGAGGGGGTTGGGGGTTTGGGTTGGGAGTCGGAAGGCACCGCCTGAAGTGAATCACATATGATTTCCAGGGATCAAAGACTGAAGGCTCGGGAAGCGGAGGTTGGGAAGAGGAAATGGAGTGGGATTGCCTACCTGGAAATGGGGGTCAGTGTCACTCTCCCCGATGTGCTGGAGTAGCTCTCCACTGGCCTGGCCCACGTTCCCAGCCGCCTGGAGCAGGGTCTGACGGGGCTGGAGACATCGGGAGACAGTTGACTGGACAGCCGTAATCCATTTTATTGCCTGCCTCCCCCGGTAGACTGTAAACCCCTTGTGGGCAGAGCACGTGTCTGCCAATTCTGTTGTACTGCACTCCCCCAGATGCTTAGTACGGTGACTGATTGATACGTACAATCCTCCTTTCCTCCTGTCCCAGCTCCCCCACCCCAGCAGCCCCTCTTAATTGTCTAATCCTGCCCTCCCTCCTCCAGGAACCTCTCTGCCCATTTTCTGACCTCAGCACTGGCTGGCTGGGCACTCCGCAACAGCTCGGACACAGCTCCCGCCAGGCCTTTGGCTGCCTGCAGCAGGGGCCGCCCGCTCCCGCCCTCATCCTCTAGCAGGGCGGCCAGGAGCTTGACACCTCGGGACATCTCCGTCAGGTTGGAGGAGATGGTGGTCACCGCGCAGCCCACGGCCGTGTAATCCGTCTCCGCAGGGTCGCCTGGGTGATGGGGGAGGGGAGGGAAGGGAAGGAGCATGAGGGACCAGTGCAGAAAAGGGGGACTGTAAACCAAGTGAGGACTAGAGAACAAGGGCAGGCGGGGGTAGCCTGGGCCAGGCTCTCGTGCAGTCACTCCCACTAGGACACATCCCCTTCACCTGCTGTCAGGTTCACCACCGAGGCTGTCCCCGCAGTGATGGCGTCCACCTGGGAGTGGATCTCATGCTTCGACTCATCCATCTTGTTCTTACGCCAAGCCTTGGAGGCCTGTGAAAGCAACGGAAGGCATCAGCCCAGGCCCTGGCCTTCCTCAGAGGGGAATCGCAGGCCAGAGCCCAGAGCTACGGGCCCAACCCTGCCGGACGGGGTCTGGTGTCACTTCTGGGGAGAGGGTGAGAGAGGTGGATGGACACTGAGGGGAAGGGAGGGGCCCTGGGGAGGGAACTGGAGGAAGGAGAGAAGAGAGGGAATGGTGGGGTAAGGACAGGGCTAGAACACAGTCGCCGAGGGAGGATAGGCCAAGGAGTCCCAGCGAGTGCCGGGGCACCCCTGCGATCCTCACTTCTGCTGAGTTCCGCCTTCCTGCGGCTGCTCCCACTCTGGCCGGCGAAGGCTCAAAACAGTTGGGTGGGCTGCCCCAAGCCCAGCTTCCCCCACTCCCACCACCCCCGGCCCAGCCAGGAAGGACATCCCCCCACCAGTCCCTGCCCCTCCTGGGCAGCTCCTCCCCCGTTCCCGGTCCCCGACTCCCTCCCTCGTTTCCTTTCCCTCTTCCCAAGGCTCACCGCATCTTGCCCGAGGGGAGGCAGGGTGTCAAAGTCATCCAGGGTGGCCTGAGCGGCCTGCACAGCCTGCATGCTGGAGTTCAGGGTGCCGGTGAGGGCCTGTTGAGCTGAGGTCTGGGGCACGATGTCCGACAAGACGTTGGGGGGAAAGGGGGAGAGAGATGAAGGGAAAGATGGAGGGGGAGAGATGGGAGCAGCCAAGGGAAGACCACCCCCCAGCCTCCCCCTCGCGGACCAGGGACCTTCCCGTCATGCCCATTCCTGGGACCACCTCCCCTGGACGCGGGCTGGGGGAAGGACAAGCCCACCGGGCCTCGACGGGGGTGAGGTCTTTACCAGTGGGGGCATGTGCCCCCGGTGCATCTGGCCGCTGGTGATCTGCTGCTGCGCGGGGGGCATGCTGCCCATCTGGTAGTTCTCAGGGCCGGCAGCACCAGTGCGCATGATGGCAGGCAGGGCCAAGGAGCTCTGTTCTGCCTTCCCCACTCGGTTATACTGCTGCTGCAGCACTGTAGACCTGCAGCAGAGGCGGAGAGGGTTGGTGGTGGACAGTCAGTCAGGAACCAAAGCTCGCTCCCCTTTCCCTCCCGGGGCAAAGCTCCACTCCGTCCTGGGTAACAAACTACGGGGATGAGGGGTGGGGACGGCAGACAGCCGAGAGGGGAGAGAGGGAGGATTTAACTCCTCGTTATACCGTGGCTGCACTTGGCAGGGACAGCATACACATTTGTGCTCTCTCTTTCCCCGCAACGTCCCCTACTCTCTCTCCCTCCACACCCCCTATCCCCTCTCCCCCTTTATCCCCTTCCCTCCACCCCCTCAAACTTTCTCTCTCCCTCCACCCCCTCCCGCTCTTTTCCTCCACTTTTCCATCCCTCTCTCTCCCTCCCTGTCTTTCTCTCTTTCCCCCTCCCTCAAGGGACAGTAACTCCTGACAGCCAGTTTGAATTCATACTTCTTGGGAGAGACTGAGTCCTCCAGCATGGTGGATTCCTCATCGCCCTCCAGCCCAAAGTGGTCCTTACTCTTTTTCTGTAGAAAAAACAAAAAGGAGAGGGAAAGAGGGGGATGGCTCCCTCTTCTGAGGGCAGGGTGGTGCCATGAGGGGGCAATGGGGCTGAACAGAGGGAATGTCAATGGGGCGGGAAGGGAGGGAGGGAGGGGAGAGGGAGAAACGCACTTTCTTGAGGATGATGTCGATGTAGCCGGCAATGAGTTGGGCAATCTGCTCACCCTCTGTGGTCTGAACTGAATAGTAACCGTCCTGGTAATCACCAAAGTCCTGAGGGGGAAAGGCAGAGGGTAGTAGGGGGACAAAAGCAACCTGGGTATGAGCTGGGGCTGATGGGCGCAATGGCAGGGACAGAGATCAAAATCCTTGGACTGGATGGGAAGGGACTTTAGGTGAGGGCAGGGCAGACCCTCTCCCTCCCCTCTGATCCCCTCCCCTGGATTGGGATGTCCGGAAAAGAAAGCCCCCCGCCCCCCCCCCCCCCAGCTTCCCACGGCTGTCAGAAATGCTCCCTGGTGCCAAATATCCACCCCTCCTACTGAAATCTCATTCACGTTCTCTTCTGCCCCACCCTCAAGTGTCTCTCCTTCCTCTGGACAAGCCCCTGCAGAGACAGCCAGGCCAGCTCTTCCCCATCAGCCTTCTCCCGTCCAGGCCAGCTCTGCCCCATCAGCCTTCTCCCGTCCAGTCCGGCCCATCCTCTGCGTCTCTGTCGCTCCTCTGGACCCCTTGGTGACCTCGGCCCCGGGACTGCTCCTCACCAGGGTGAAGCTCTTCGGAGAGGCGGCCCAGCGCTTGATGTTGGTAAGATTCCACTCCTGGATCACCTCCTTAGTCTTCTCGTCTACCCGCATGACGCATTCCTTGGTGATTCCCAGCAGCCGGGGCACCAGCCTGTTCTTCCCCTTCATCTTCTCCTGAAGTGGGGAGGGCAGGGGACAAAGTTTGGGCAGACAGATGCAGAGCTTCAAAGGAGTCCCCAGGATTGGGAACAGCTCTACTCCTTAACTAAGGAGCAATCCAGTGGGGAGAGGGAAGGGAGAAGAGAGAAGAGAAAAAGTAAGGGAAAGAAAAGAAGTCGAGGGAGAGGAGTAGGGAGCAGGGGTGATGGAAGGGAGGGAGGAATGGAAGGGAAGAGAAGGGAGGGGAGGGGAGGCGAGAGGGCCGAGGGGAGGAGGGTACACCTGAGAGAGAAACCTGGGCTGGGGGGCTTTGGGGAACGGGTCCTGGGGGGGGGGGGGGCGGGTCACAAGGCGGGGAAGGGTGCAATAATTGGCAGAGTGTTGGGCAAAGAGTTTGGGGGGACGGGGGAGCCCAGAGGATAGGTCACAGGGATGGCTGGAGTGGGACAGAGGGTCAAGGGGTGGTCCAGGACTCACCTTGACCAGGAAGAACGAGACGCCATAAGTCTTGAGGGAACGGGCCAGCTTCACGTAGAGCACCTTGGCCTCAATCTCAGTTATGTCCTCACAGTTCTTGTGGGCCTGGGGGAGGAAGAGACTAATGGGGCCATAGGAGTAAAGGAGTCCAAGGCAGAGAGGGAACAGAGCTCGGGAAGGGTCAGAGGAAGACTGTAAGCTCCTTGAGGGCACAGATCGCGTCTACCAACTCTGTTGTCTTGTTCTCTCCCTAGCCCTTAATACAGTGCTCTGCGTGCAATAAATACCACTGATCGACTGACTGACAGACCCCCGCTCCCACGTCCCTGACCCAGTCCCCACGCACCTGGAAGATTTTGCGCTCCCCTTTCTGCTTGACATATTCCTTGGGCAGGAAGTCCTTCAGGCTATACCAGGAAAAGAGAGTCAGAAACAGAGTGAGGGTATGGGGGTAGGAGAGGCAGAGGAGGACGGCTGTTTCCCTGCCACCTCCCCTCCCCCTCACTCAATGGGGGAAGATGGGAGGACCTAAGAGCTTGTATGTACAAGGAGGTTGGGAGCTGGGCACTGCCTTCAGAAGGTGGAAGGGGCAGGGCCAGGCAGGTCTCTCTCAGGATGGAAACCCTGCATGGGGGGATAGAGTAATGGTGCTAAAGGGGGCTGCCTAGGGGAATCCCTAAATTAGGGATTGAAGAAATCTGTTCAGGAAATCAGGAACTGAATGTGCACAAAATCAAGCCCATTCCCTAGTTCCCATAGTTCTGGGGTATCAAAACTATTCTGAACAGATTTCAGGAAAGGTGACGACAAAGCAGCGGGTGGGGGGAGATGTATAGAGAGGGGAGGGTAGAGAGTACGGAGAGGCAGGGGAAAAGGGGAAGAAGGAGAGGAGAAAGGGGAAAGAGGAAGAGGAGAGGGGGAACAAAGTAGAGCGAGAGAGGGAGAGTGCAGAGCTCTGTACAGTTTACAAATCTCCAGCCCAACCCCTCTGAGATATCCTAAACTGCTGGGCCCAAATCTGCTCTGGTCGCTTCTGAGGGAGCCGCTGCCTGTGAGCTGTTTTCACATATACAGAGAGAGCCACGTGGGCTTCTGGGACTTTCGGCCGCGAAAACCCAAGGGACAACTACGCAGGCGCGCAGAGCTATCCTGCTGCAGGACGGGCCCCGAAATGCCAGAACCCAGGTCTGTTGGGGTGGCAGGTCCCTGGGACTAGGGGCTGGGGAGGGAGAGGGAGTCACTCACTCCAGGAAGCCAGGCTTGTGCTTCTGCTCATTGTAGGGGCCAAACTGGATCTGGCTTTGGTAGCCGGCAAACTCGCAGGCCTTGTCAAAGGAGACTGGATGGGAGCCGTTCAGGATATCATCTCTGGCCTGAGAGGAGAGAAGGAAGAGGATGGGGAGAAGAGGGGATAGGGAATGGAGGAGATGGGTATGAGACAGAGAGGTGAAGTTCTACGTGGCCAGGCCCGGCCTGCAGTTCCTGCATCTGCAACATCAGGCTGAATGTGCACAAATCGAGCCCGTTCCCCAGTTCCCATAGTTCTGAGGTTTCAGGCCGGGGCACTATCACCACACAGAGATGAAACTGAGTAGGTGCAGCTCTCTGGGCTTGCCTGTCTGCTCAGTTGATGTCACCCCAGCAGGCCAGGGAGGGATCCTGCGGTGTGAGTAAACACTGTGCCCAATGATCCACGCGATGAGACCCCAGACCACCTTCCAAGCTGGCCCGATCTGGGCTACAGAGGTCAGGGAGATCTCCAGGTGGGAAGGAAGTATCAAACTCTCTCTCCCCATCCTCCTCCTCCTCACACGAGGAGGTTTTTTGGGGGTTTTTTTTCACAGAGCCCCCGCCCCAGGCCCCCATCTCAACCTTCCCCTACCCTCAGCTTCCCAGCCGGTTTTCCCTCACCTGCACGTAGAGGAGATTCAGCTGCACGGGGTCCCGTGAATCCACATTTTGGTCCGAGTAGAAAAACTTCCTTCGCAGAAGCAACGTCTCATGCTCTTCCACCCCCTGCTCTCGTAGTGTCCGTCCGTGGTCCAGCCAGTTCACTAGGGAAAAGGGGTGAGGGTCCCTGAGCCCCTCCTCCTTCGGAAGTGGTCTGAGGCACCTCAGCCCCTGACCCGGGCACGTTTCCAAACCCCTGCTTCGGCTACCCAGCCTTGCAAGTCAACGGTGAGGCTACCCCTTCCTTGCCGCCCCCCAGCCCCCGTCCCCCCTGCTCACAGTCATCATCTGTGTGAAGTTTTTGCTTGAGTTTCTCCATCTTTTTCTCATCCCGCAGAAGTGTCTTGTCCTTGCGCAGGGTCCCAGTGACCTCCTCCTTCTTCTCCTCCATCAACTCCCGCACCAGAGAATACTCATCATGGTTGGTGATGCCTGCAGGGAAGCGGAAGAAGGGATGGCAAAGCCTGGGGCATCCCCTCCCAACCCACCTGGAGAAGTCGGGGAGAAGCCCAGAAATTTCTGGAGTGGGGACCTGTTTAGTCCTCAGTGGCCCTACCCAAGGGAAAGCTCATAGGCACAGGATGTCAGTCCTGTGGTTCACCAAGAGGTCGGTGGTCAGCAGGAAGACCCATGGACACGGTTGCTCCCAGAGGAGCTACTTCCAGGGAAAGACAGTGGCTCTGGAGGGAGGAGCCCGCCAGCCCCAACCCACCCTCCCCAGGGTTCAGTTGAGGAACAAGTTCTAGAATCAGGAAGAGGTGATTAAATCCCAGATTTGATCTGAGATCTCTTTCCCAACGAATGTTAATGTTCATCCCCTGCATAGGAAAAAAAAGTTATCTGTTCATTATGAGTGGGGCTCGTGCTCTCTGTGTGGGTGGAACTCACGAGAACTTTTGAGCGATGGCTATCCTTTGGGGGAAGTCAGGAGTTGAAATTCCTCCAAGCCCCAGCGACCAGCCCTTAAGGAGCATGCTGACTGACTGATTGGCTCACTGCCCGGTTGGTGGGCACTCGGATGCTTCCTATGCCAATTGGGGACTGGGGGAGGGAGGGAAAGTGCAGATTTGGAGAGGCAAGAGATGGTGGCTTGAGTCGACAACCAAGCGGTCACTAATGTGGGCCCCTAAGAACATCCCAGCCTCAACTGTAAAAACTGGAGGAAACCAGGGCCCTGGGGATAGCCTGGGCAGCCAATCCTAAAAGTGGCTAAAGTGAGTTACCCCAGCCAGAGGGTGGGACCGCAGTCACCCTCGAACTACCAGACCTCTCCACAATCCTAGCGCCTCCCCACTCACCAATACGGGCACAGATGGTCATGAGCATGTCGGTGACAGTCTTGGAGTCGTCCACCATGATGGTCTTCACGGCACCGTCCAGCATGCGGATCTTCAGGGGACGCTGCTTCTTCTTGTACTCCATGGTGTCCTAAGGGTGGGAGGAGAGGGGGCGGGGGAGCCCTCAGGGAAGGGTGGGGTGTGGTCGGCCGCTTGCGGCAGCTGTTTTGGCTCCCCACGAAATGAAAACCAAGGGCCTTGGTGGAGACTGGCGAAGGAAGGGGAGGGTGAGAGACTGAAAAGATTGGGGACGGGAGCAAGACACTCACCCCATTCCGGAGCATGTAGTAATCCAGGGCTTTTCCAGATTCCAGCCAGATGCCCTTTCTGGGGTCTTCGTCTGACAGGAACAGCCCAAAGTCGTTGGCTGGAAGAGAGTCAAGTCAGCCCCCGAGTCCCCTTTCGGACCCCACGGTCCCAGAGGCAAGGACTCGTTACCCACGCCACGCCCACGGACCCTTACACCAGCATGAGCCCCACCTCCCCAACAGAATCCTGCCCCTCCTCGTGCCACTGCAGGCCCCTAACCCCTTGCGGGATCCTACCCCCCTACCCCCACCCCCCGTCGGGTGCCCCCGCCCCCCTTCGGGCCTCAGACTGACGTGGGCCGGTCTGTGCTTCAGGCACGCGCTCGCGGATGATGCGGCAGGCGTCATACACCATGGTGGACGGCTCGAACTGCATCGTCTTCACCACATTTCCAATGCTGATCTTCAGGGAGAGGGCTACCATGGTGGCGGCTACACCTGCCAGGGAGGGACCAGAACCATCAGTACGCAACTGGAGGGACCGGAGTTCCAATTCACCCACGAGGGGACCGAAAAGTGGGTCTTCAGCAGGACACAGAAGCCAGAGGTTGGCGGACGCCGGGACCTGATGCCCGGTTGCTGGCCCGGCCTCCCTCCTCCAGCCCAACGCCGCCCACGTCGGCCGGCCATCCCCCGGTTTCACACCGGATGGTCCGGTTTTCAGCTGGGCATGTGTTGGGGGCGTTCGGCAGAGGGGTAAACGGGATTCTTGGTTGCTGTCGGGGGCCGCTCTGGGCCCCTGAAGCGCAGAGCAAGACAGGCGGGAGTCCGTATCCAATGGTGACAGAGCTGAGAACACCGGTGGTCACACTACAGAGGACCCCACGTGGAGCCATGGGATATCCAACACTTACTCCTTCCAGGTGCTGTTCGGCCTCCTCCTTTTCCTAAGTGAGATTCCGCTCACCGGTTTTCACTGTGGTCTGCATTACAGGCTCATTGATCTACCTGTCGCTCTGCCCAGGCTTGGCCTGGAAGCTCCCTGTGGACCCGGTTGCCTCAACTGATGATCCTTAATCAGCCTAGCGCCTCGTATTCAGCTCTGCACAGCGTTCATGCAGAAGTCACGTCAGGTGACCCCGCCTCATCAAGGCAGACCCGTAGACTCGGAGGACCCGGCCTGCCCAATGGAAGCGCAGCCACTCCGGGCTCGGCCGGGCCCGTGTCTTGCCTAGCGGGAGCTGGACTGGGTGGGCCTGGGATGTTGGCTGTTGGGGACTCTGAGTGTGGGGGGAGAATCTCTTCCCCTCCACTTTTGCATTCTGTCTATCCCAGGGGGCCAAACTCGACCTCTGACCTCCCCGGCCTCCACCACTCCCTGGTGCGTGCGAGGCTGCCAGTTCCACAAGGCAGTTACTCACAAGGGGGTCTGCCTGGCACCCAGTGATGTCATTGGGTTCAACTCAGTGATTGGCTGCTCTGAGAATCCTGCAGGTGGTCACTCCTCTCTCCTGCCTCAAGAGGTAAGAAAATGGCGGGGGGGGGGGGGGAGGCTGGGGCGGGAGGAGCCGCTGGCATCCGACCCCTAGTCTCCCTCTGACCGATACGCCTCTCTTCTCCCCTGCCCCCACCTTCCTGCCACCCTGATCTCAGCTAATGGCCACCAGGACTGGGCTCTTCCAATTTGTCCTCTGGCCCCTGGTCACCCACCTCTTCCTTTCTCCAAATCACTTTCAAGCCCTCCCCCCGCCCCAGGAAGCCTTTCCTGACTGACTAAACAGTTGGCCTGTTTCTACCATCAACGGCATTTATTGAGCACCGACTGTGCGAAGCGTTCGTGAGAAGACAATATAACAGAGTTGGAAGACACGTTTCCTACCCACCAGGTGCCATCCTTCAAATGGAGAGATGAGCCCTTTCCTCGTTTCCACACTCCTGCCCTTTATTTCTCTGAACAGACCCGCTTTTCAGTTGCGTGCCTCCCGGTCAGATTGCTAGCTCTTCCAGATCAGGAGCCTCATCTACTTGTCTCGCGACTTCCCTCGGCATCCAGGGTATATCGACACAGGAGGAACGGTGCTTGGCACATAGTAAGCCGCTTAACAAATCCCATCGTCATTATTAATTATTACTAAGTACGCTCCGCTTTCTCACACAAGTGCACAACCCTTTCTTCTGAATTCACATCGCGTTCTATCCCTACAGAAGGTCCTCATCCGAGGCACGGTCCCTGATTCCCTTAAGGCGTTTTATTCATTCATTCATTCAATAGTATTTATTGAGCGCTTACTATGTGCAGAGCACTGTACTAAGCGCTTGGGATGAACAAGTCGGCAACAGATAGAGACAGTCCCTGCCGTTTGACGGGCTTACAGTCTAATCGGGGGAGACGGACAGACAAGAACAATGGCACTAAACAGCGTCAAGGGGAAGAACATCTCGTAAAAACAATGGCAACTAAATAGAATCAAGGCGATGTACAATTCATTAACAAAATAAATAGGGTAACGAAAATATATACAGTTGAGCGGACGAGTACAGTGCTGTGGGGATGGGAAGGGAGAGGTGGAGGAGCAGAGAAAAGGGGAAAATGAGGCTTTAGCTGCGGAGAGGTAAAGGGGGGATGGCAGAGGGAGTAGAGGGGGAAGAGGAGCTCAGTCTGGGAAGGCCTCTTGGAGGAGGTGATTTTATCCCAAACAAACAGGACCATGCATGAGGGAGGTCCTGAGCACAGACACTCAAGCCCGCCTGGCGTTCCCTTCCCCCCTCATTCCTTGGGAACAAGGCAGAAGGTCTTTTCCCCAACCTTCCCCTGGTCCTCAAGACCAGACCTCAAGATGTCAGTGCTCCTCTCAGCCTGCTGATCCCCCTACCTATTCCCTTGTTACCCCTCCCTCCCCTTCCCCCAGGCTTTGCTGTCCCTCCTGCTTTCTCCAAACCCTACTCCCTCAACATTTTCCCCCTGCTGCTCCCCCCCCCCGCCCCTTCCCCCCAGGTCTTCCAACCCCTTGCTCCCTGCAAAGCTTGATTCCCCAGCCCCTCTCCTTCTTGTCTACCTGCTGCCCCAGACTTCTGCCCCTGTCCACACACTCCCCTGGCCCTCACACCTCTCTCCACTCGCTACCCCGACCCCTCCCCTCCATCACCGCTCCTCACCTCATGTCCACTCACTGCCCCGGTCCCTCATCTTTCCTCTCCTCATCCACTTTCCCAGGCCTTTCAGCCCCTACCTCCCCACCTGCTGCCCCTTCCCCCAAATCACTGTCAGTCTCTCCCTCTCTCCCGCCCACCCCACGCCACCCTTCCAGTCCTCGGTCAGTCGATCGAATTTATCGAGCGCTTACTGCGTGCCGAGCACCGTACTAAGTGCTTGGGAGAGTACAGTACAATTCCCTGCCCACGACAAGCTTACTCTAGAGAGGGAGACGGACATTAACATACATAAAATTATTGACGCGTAAAACCGTTTCACGAATTTGCATGTCATCTGACTGAAGCTCCCTTCCCCACTCAGCACCCCGTCACCTGATCTCTAGACCCCCCTCATTCATTCTGGGGAGGCCAATTCCCCGTGTTCTGAGATGCAGAAGACACTCCTCCCCCAAGAGAAGCAGAAGGAGCCTGGGCTCTGCTGATGCATTCACTTCTGGTCACCAGAGTGCCTCCGCCTCCCCTGCCCACCACCACAGCCAGGGCCATGCAGGCCTCCCAGCCAGACAGACCTGGTCCTAGGACGGGAGCGCCGAGCCCATGGGGGAGAAGGACGAAGCGGCCAAGGGCAGCAAGGGGGAGTGACTGTGGGTGAGGCCGAGTCCAAGGGCAGGAGGGAGCCCAGAGGATCCCCCCTCTACATCCCCGTCCATCATCTGGACGTGTTGCGGCCACGGAAACCTCTGGGATGTCCCAGATAAGAGCAAAGAATGTCAAGTCACAATCAGCCCCGACCCGTCCAGCGGGAGTCCCATGTGGCATGAAGGACTGTGTCCCATCTGATTATTTGCTATCTACCCCTGTTCGCGGTAAGCGTTTAATACAAACACCACCGTCGTCGTCATTATAGGAGCAAGGGAAAAAATAATGACAAATTATAGTAATTTGTTAACCCCTTACTATGTGCCAAGCACTATTCTGAGCACTGAGATACACGACGATCAGGTCGGACACAGTCCCTGTCCCATATGGGGTTCACAGGCGAGGTAGTAGAATCTAACCCCCACTGTAACCAGATGAGGAAACTCAGGCACAGAGAAGCTTAGTAACTTGACCGAGGTCACCCAGCAGGCAAGTGGCAGAGCCGGGATTAGAACTCAGTTCCTCTGACTCTCAGGCCTAGGCCTCTCTCCCACTGCCCAGATCAGAGACCGGCCAGTTGGGTTCAAGGGCAGGGGAGAACCTTACTTGGGGAAGAGGGGGAAATTTATCGCTCAGGATCAGGGAAGGGAGCTGGGAGTTGGGATAGAGGGTGGAGAACACACTGGGAGGACAACTCTTCGTAGAGTGCTTTGCACACGGTAAATACCCAATAAATATGATTGAATCAACAAGTAAGAAGAAGAGGCTGTCAGTTACGGGGAACGTCCAGGTTCCACTCTTTTGGCCACTCACGGGCTGGGGGTTGAACGCTGAAGGGTTCTGCCTCCGTTTCCGGCCTCTGACCTGGGGATGGGGCCAGTTTCACCGGACTCCGGGGGCAAATGCGGGAGGGGGCTCATGTGAGTCAGCAGTCCATCCTGGGGCTAACCCCCTCCATCTCAGATCCCGGAAATAGCTCCTCTGCTCCAGAATCCAGGCCTCCCCCCAGCTCAATCCCAAGGATAAACTAACCCCCCCCCCACACACACTCTGTCCAGACATTCCAGAGCTGCATTCCTGAGCAGTTGGGCAACTCATAAGGGGGGGGCTGTCCCAGCCCCAAGGGAAGAAATGGAATGTAGGCATGGGGGGTCACCACTGTCGGAATCCACCGGCCGAGACGGTGAGGAAAAGTAGAGAGCTGCGTGTGAATGTGTACGGGTACACATTTGTGTGTATGTGTATATATATATATATATATATACACACACACACACATATACATATATAAATATAAAGAGAGACAGTGAGAGAGAGCGAGAGCAGCAGGGGGATGGCGATGAGCTCAGTCTTTACCAAATTTGGTCTCGGAATCTCTAGCTTGAGGGTGGATGGGAGGGAGGGGAGGAGAGGAGGTTGACACATCCTGCCGCAGGCGGGTGTGGGCAGGGACCGGGCTGGGCACGGGCCCATCCAGGGAAGAAGCAGGCAGCCTGGGGGGTTCAATGGACACTCCCCCGGCCACCTCCCCAGAACAGACTCCAACGCTGCACCTCGCTGGCGGGACTGGAAAAGAGGTCGAGGCCGGTGTCGGAACTCAGGGAGCAGGGAGGGGGGCGGCGGACAGAGGGAGGAGCCACAAGAGCCAAGTCAGAACCCACTGTGGAATTAAGCCTGACAGTCACCGAAGGTCAGAGCGAGGCGAGCGGGGCCGGGGTGTGGTCAGTGAGGACCACTTCCTCCTCTGTCCACCCCAGAGCCGTTTCTCCTTTTCTGGGGAGATGAAGAACTCTGGTCTTCCCCCCATGGCTCCCACCCCCACCCTCACGGTTCCCTCCCCTCCCCACCTCAAGATTCCTGACCCCTTTCCCCTCCCCGCTGCCCTCACAGGGCCCAGTCCCGGGGAAGTGGCCGACCCTGACTTAGAATCCGTGGGCGGGGGGGGGGGGGGGGGGGGGGGGGGGAAGGAACTGTTTAACTTCCCGGTTCTAACCGCTCGGGGTGGGGAGGAGGAGGAGGAAGAGGAGGAGGGGGCGTGAGTGGAGGGAGAGGAAATACGGACCTTTAGGCCGTTGGGGACGTTGCAGGGGAAGGGGACGCTGCCAGGGAAGGGGCCGAGGATAGAGGGCGGTCAGGCCGGTCGCTGGAGCCTTGTAGTTTGAGCGCAAGGGAGAGGATGTGAGGCAGCAGGAAGTCAGAGCTCCTGGGTCTGGGGACCCAGACTCAACCAGAAATTGAAAGAAAAACGACAATCCTCAGAGGGGAGCTGGGCAGAAAACCCCATCGTTCATTTGGTGGGCCACCTCTCTTCCCCTCCTCGCCAGCAAAGCCTCAGGCTGGGGGAGAGGTCTCGGCCACCCTCCCCAAACTCTTCCTCAACTGAGCACTGGTCCAGAGGGGCCGCCCCTCCTCTACTCTTTCTCCGCTCCTCCCGTCTGCAGGCAAAATCTGATGTCTAAGCAGTGTGGCTCGGTGGAAAGAGCCCGGGCTTGGAAGTAAGAGGTCATGGGTTCAAATCCCGGCTCTGCCACTTGTCAGCTGGGTGACTGGGGGCAAGTCACTTCGCTTCTCTGGGCCTCAGTTCCCTCATCTGCAAAATGGGGATTAAGACGGGGAGCCCCAGGGGGGACAACCTGATCCCCTTGGATCCTCCCCAGCGCTGACAACAGCGCTCTGCACAGAGTAAGCGCTGAACAAATAGCAACATTATTATCCACCGCTCTGGGCCTCAGAAGGGGGATGAAGACTGGGAGCCCCAGGGGGGACCACCTGATCCCCTTGGATCCTCCCCTGAGCAGAGATCAGCGCTCTGCACATAGTAAGCGCTGAACAAATACCAACATTATTATCCACCTCTCTGGGCCTCAGTTACGCCCACGGGGGACAACCTGACCCCCTTGGATCCTCCCCAGCGCTGAGAACAGCGCTCTGCACATAGTAAGCGCTGAACAAACACCAACATTATTATCCACAGCTCTGGGCCTCAGTTACCCCATCTGTAAAAGGGGGATCAAACCTGGGAGCACAACCTGATCCCCTTGGATCCTCCCCTGAGCAGAGAACAGCGCTCTGCACATAGTAAGCGCTGAACAAATACCAACATTATTATCCACCGCTCTGGGCCTCAGTTACCCCATCTGTAAAAGGGGGATCAAACCTGGGAGCCCCAGGGGGGACAACCTGACCCCCTTGGATCCTCCCCAGCGCTGACAAGAGCGCTCTGCACATAGTAAGCGCTGAACAAATACCAACATTATCATCACGCTCCCCTCCCCGCCGAGCGCCCGGTGCCCCCAGGCCGTTCAATCTGTTCCGCCAAGACGCAGACCCCGGCCCGTCTCTATCCGTTGCCCAAGCGTTTAGTACAGTGCTCTGCACACAGTAAGCGCCCACTAAATACGACCGAATGAAGCCCCCTGCACGTGTCGATGGGCTGTGGGCCGCGGCCCCCTCCCGCTGCTCCGCTCGGCCCCGTTCCCGCAGGCGTCTGGACCGTGCGGAGGGTCCGACAAGGGGTGGGAACGACCTCGCCCCCTCCCCCGGTACCTCCGCAGGGAGCCCGGGGCTAAGCGACCGAAATTGAGGGCGGCGGCGGCGGCGCTGAGCGTTTGCCGCAGGGCTTATGGCTTCCCCCGCTTCCAACGGCCGGTCCAGCAGAAGGACCGGCTGGTCCCCGGCGGGGGCAGGGAGGGCTCCGCGGGCCTCCCTGGGGGTTGTCCCGGGCCGGGGTCCCCCCCCCGGACCCCCCGCCACACCCCCTACCTCCGCGCCGTTGGCGGTGAGGGGGAGGGGGCTCCTGGCTGTCCTCGGCGACTGCGGGCGTCGCCCTCCCGCCCGCTCCCCGACGCCACTGACTTCCGCTTCCCCGACGGGGGGCGGCGCTCTGGCCCCGACCTCGCTCTCGTTAGCCCTTTCGGAGCCCTCTCTAGCCGCCCCCCTCGCCCTTCTCTATCGTTTCTGGGCCAGGACCGGCCCCCGGCCTCGCCCTGCAATTGGGCTTTAGAAGAACAATGCTGGGATGTGCTAAGCGCTTACTGTGTTCCCTCATTCGATAGTATTTATGGAGCGCTTACTCTTACTATGTTCATTCCATAATATTTATTGAGCCCTTACTCTGTGCGGAGCACTGGTCTAATAATAATAATGTTGGGATGTGCTAAGCGCTTACTGTGTTCACTCATTCGATAGTATTTATGGAGCCCTTACTCTTACTATGTTCATTCCATAATATTTATTGAACCCTTACTCTGGGCAGAGCACTGGTCTAATAATGTTGGGATGTGCTAAGCGCTTACTGTGTTCCCTCATTCGATAGTATTTATGGAGCGCTTACTCTTACTATGTTCATTCCATAATATTTATTGAACCCTTACTCTGGGCAGAGCACTGGTCTAATAATGTTGGGATGTGCTAAGCGCTTACTGTGTTCCCTCATTCGATAGTATTTATGGAGCGCTTACTCTTACTATGTTCATTCCATAATATTTATTGAACCCTTACTCTGGGCAGAGCACCGGCCTAAGCGCTTGGAGTGGACAGGTCGGCAACTATGTGCAGAGCACTGGTCTAATAATAATAATGTTGGGGTTTGCTAAGCGCTTACTGTGTTCACTCATTCGATAGTATTTATGGAGCCCTTACTCTTACTATGTTCATTCCATAATATTTATTGAGCCCTTACTCTGGGCAGAGCACTGGTCTAATAATGTTGGGATGTGCTAAGCGCTTACTGTGTTCCCTCATTCGGTAGTATTTATGGAGCGCTTACTCTTACTATGTTCATTCCATAATATTTATTGAGCCCTTACTCTGTGCAGAGCACCGGACTAAGCGCTTGGAGTGGACAGGTCGGCAACTATGTGCGGAGCACTGGTCTAATAATAATAATGTTGGGATTTGCTAAGCGCTTACTGTGTTCACTCATTCGATAGTATTTATGGAGCCCTTACTCTTACTATGTTGATTCCATAATATTTATTGAGCCCTTACTCTGGGCGGAGCACTGGTCTAATAATAATAATGTTGGGATGTGCTAAGCGCTTACTGTGTTCCCTCATTCGATAGTATTTATGGAGCGCTTACTCTTACTATGTTCATTCCATAATATTTATTGAGCCCTTACTCTGTGCGGAGCACTGGTCTAATAATAATAATGTTGGGATTTGCTAAGCGCTTACTGTGTTCACTCATTCGATAGTATTTATGGAGCCCTTACTCTTACTATGTTGATTCCATAATATTTATTGAGCCCTTACTCTGGGCGGAGCACTGGTCTAATAATAATAATGTTGGGATGTGCTAAGCGCTTACTGTGTTCCCTCATTCGATAGTATTTATGGAGCGCTTACTCTTACTATGTTCATTCCATAATATTTATTGAGCCCTTACTCTGGGCAGAGCACTGGTCTAATAATAATAATGTTGGGATGTGCTAAGCGCTTACTGTGTTCCCTCATTCGATAGTATTTATGGAGCGCTTACTCTTACTATGTTCATTCCATAATATTTATTGAGCCCTTACTCTGTGCGGAGCACTGGTCTAATAATAATAATGTTGGGATTTGCTAAGCGCTTACTGTGTTCACTCATTCGATAGTATTTATGGAGCCCTTACTCTTACTATGTTGATTCCATAATATTTATTGAGCCCTTACTCTGGGCGGAGCACTGGTCTAATAATAATAATGTTGGGATGTGCTAAGCGCTTACTGTGTTCCCTCATTCGATAGTATTTATGGAGCGCTTACTCTTACTATGTTCATTCCATAATATTTATTGAGCCCTTACTCTGGGCGGAGCACTGGTCTAATAATAATAATGTTGGGATGTGCTAAGCGCTTACTGTGTTCCCTCATTCGATAGTATTTATGGAGCGCTTACTCTTACTATGTTCATTCCATAATATTTATTGAGCCCTTACTCTGTGCGGAGCACTGGTCTAATAATAATAATGTTGGGATTTGCTAAGCGCTTACTGTGTTTACTCATTCGATAGTATTTATTGAGCCCTTACTCTTACTATGTTCATTCCATAATATTTATTGAGCCCTTACTCTGTGCGGAGCACTGGACTAAGCGCTTGGAGTGGACAGATCGGCAACTATAATAATGTTGGTATTTGTTAAACGCTTACTATGTGCCGAGCACTGTTCTAAGTGCTGGGGTAGACACAGGGGAATCAAGTTGCCCCACGTGGAGCTCACAGTCTTAATCCCCATTTTATAGATGAGGGAACTGAGGCCCAGAGAAGTGAAGTGACTTGCCCACAGTCACACAGTTGACAAGGGGCAGAGTGGGATTCGAACTCATGACCTCTGACTCCCAAGCCCGGGCTCTGTTCTAATAGTAATAATGTTGGTATTTGCTAAGCGCTTACTATGTTCATTCATTCAGTAGTATTTATTGAGCCCTTACTCTGTGCAGAGCACTGGACTACGCGCTTGGAGTGGACAGATTGGCAACTACGTGCAGAGCACTGTTCTAATAATAATAATGTTGGGGTTTGCTAAGTGCTTACTATGTTCACTCATTCAATAGTATTTATTGAGCCCTTACTCTGTGCAGAGCACTGGACTACGCGCTTGGAGTGGACAGTTTGGCAACTACGTGCAGAGCACTGTTCTAATAATAATAATGTTGGTATTTACTAAGCGCTTACTACGTTCGTTCATTCAATAGTATTTATTGAGCCCTTACTCTGTGCAGAGCACTGGACTAATCGCTTGGAGTGGACAGATCGGCAACTATGTGCAGAGCACTGGTCTAATAATAATGTTGGGGTTTGCTAAGCGCTTACTATGTTCGTTCATTCAATAGTATTTATTGAGCGCTTACGCTGTGCAGAGCACTGGACTAAGCGCTTGGAGTGGACAGATCGGCAACTATGTGCAGAGCACTGTTCTAATAATAATAATAATGTTGGTATTTGTTGAGTGCTCACTATGTGCAGAGCACTGTTCTAACTGCTGGGGGAGATACAGTGTCATCGGGTTGTCCCACGTGAGGCTCACAGTCTTCATCCCCATTTTACAGATGAGGGAACTGAAGCACACAGAAGTGACTTACCCACGGTCACACAGCTGACAAGCGGCAGAGTCGGGATTATAATAACGTTGGTATTCGTTAAGCGCTTACTATGTGCAGAGCACTGTTCTAAGCACTGGGGGAGATACAGGGTCATCAGGTTGTCCCACATGAGACTCACAGTCTTCATCCCCATTTTCCAGATGAGGTCACTGAGGCCCAGAGAAGTGAAGTCACTTGCCCACAGGCACACAACTGACAAGTGGCAGAGCCAGGATTCGAACCCATGACCTCTGATTCCCAAGCCCGGGCTCTTTCCACTGAGCCACGCTGCTTTTAACGTTGGTGTCTATTAATACAATACAATGTTTGTATTTGTCAAGCGCTTACTACGTGCAGAGCACTGTTCTAAGCGCTGGGGTAGATACAGGGGAATGAGGTTGTCCCACGTGAGGCTCACAGTCTTCCGTTAAGCGTTTACTAGGTGCCAAGCGCTGTTCTAAACACTGGGATAGATACAAGGTCATCGTCTCAGGTGGGGCACCCAGGCTTCATCCCCATTCAACAGATGAGGCAACCGAGGCCCAGAGATGTCAAGGGACTTGCCCCAAAGTGGCAAGTGGCAGAGGCGGGATTAGAACCCACGTCCTCTGACTCCCAAGCATAGGCTCTTGCTACTAGACCACGCCGCTGAGCGGGGGCTCCTAACTCCTTTTATTCAGTAGTATTTATTGAGCGCTTACTATGTGCAGAGCACAGTACTAAGCTGCAGCTTTTAGGTGCCCACTGGTTTCTCTTGGCCCCGCCGCTTGACAGCTGGGCGACTAAGGGCAAGTCACTTCTCTGGGCCTCAGTTCCCTCATCTGTCAAATGGACATTAATATGTTGGTATTTGTTAAGCGCTTACTACGTGCCGAGCACTGTTCTAAGCGCTGGGGTAGATACAGGGTAATGAGGTTGTCCCACGTGGGGCTCACAGTTAATCCCCATTTTACCTATGAGGTAACTGAGGTACAGAGAAGTTAAGTTACTTGCCCACAGTCACACAGCTGACAAGTGGCAGAGCCAGGAGTCGAACCCATGACCTCTGACTCCGAAACCCAGGCTTTTTCCACTAAGCCACGCTGCTTCCGGTGAGCCCTACCTGGGACAACCTGATCACCTCATAGTACCCCCCCGCCGGAGCCCAGAACAGTACTTGCCACACAGTAAGTGCTTCACAAATACCACCATTAATAATAATTATTATTAGGATATCCGTGAAGCTCTTACTATGTACCAAGCACTGTTCTAAGCACTTCGGGTTGATACAGGGTCATCAGGTTGTCCCACGTGGGGCTCACAGTCTTCATCCCCATTTGACAGATGAGGGAACTGAGGCCCAGAGAAGTGAAGTGACTCGCCCAAAGTCACCCAGCTGCTAAATGGTGGAGCTGGGATTAAAACCCTTGACCTCTGACTCCCAAGCCCGGGCTCTTGCCACTAAGCCATGCTGCTTCTATTATCTTTCTTCAAAAATCAGTCAGTGAAAAGGCGGGGGCGAGAGGGGGTCTGTTCTGGTGGCAGCCTGGGCCCGGCGGATGGAGAGGCAGAAGGACCTGGGCTCCAGTTCCAGCTCCGCCTCTGGTCTGCTGGGTGATCTTGGGCAAGTCAGTTCTCTGTGCCTCGGTTACCTCATCTGGAAAATGGGGATTGGGGCTGTGAGACCAGCCTGATTAGCTTGTATCTACCCTGCCAGACAGGGACCGTGTCCGTCCTAATTAGCTTGTATCTACCCCAGCGCTTAGTTCAATGCCTGGCACATAATAATAATGGTGATGATGCTATTTGTTAAGCGCTTACTATGTGCCAAGTACTGTTCTAAGCGCCGGGGTTGATACAAGGCAATCAGGTTGTCCCACGTGGGGCTCACCGTCTTAATCCCCATTTTACAGATGAGGTGACTGAGGCACAGAGAAGCTAAGTGACTTGTCCAAAGTCACACAGCTGAATAGTGGCGGAGCCGGAACTAGAACCCATGACCTCTGGCTCCCAAGCCCGTGCTCTTTCCGCTAAGCCACGCTGCTAAAAAAAAATAAAATAAAAGAGAAGGTCCAGGAGAAAGGGAAGGATTTAAAACCAGTAAAGCAGCATGACCTAGTGGAAAGAGCCCCGGGGCCTGGGAGTTGGAGGACCTGGGTTCTAATCCCAACTCTGCCACTTGCCTGCTGTGTGACCCTGGGCAAGTCACTTCGATTTTTGGTACTTCAGGTTCCTCATCTGGAAATGTGGATCCAATGCCTTTTCCCTCACCCCCTTAAACTCTGAGCTCTACCTGGGACAGGAACCGTCTCTGACCCGATTGCCTCATATCTACTTGGCACATAGTAAGTGCTGAACTATAATTCCATGGTGATGATGATGATGATGATGTTTAGTTTTCAATTCTAAGAAGGGCGTTCCTGAGGAAAAATGCAACTAGTTTTCCACATCCGCTGACAGGGACTCCTTAATTAAAGTGGGAAATATTTTGGTTGATTTTAAGAAAGTATTTCTTGACTGCCAAAGGAGTGCAAAAAGTCACCATCCAATGTTATGGAGACAGGGGATTGGACCATATGTATCTTTATTCTCCACTGCTTCTGCCTACCTGTCATTAGTTTTAGACTCTCCCCCACAAGATGGTAAACTCCTTGAGGGCAGGGGATTAGGTCAACTGATTCTATTGTACTCCCTCGGGTGCTCTTCAAAGCAGTAGGTGCTCTGTAAATACGGTTGATCGACTGATTGGTTGACCAGAAGTCCTCCCAAATTCCCTCCCAGCCCTGAAGTCCCAAAATTCTCTCAGAAATGGTGTAACGGGGTAACCTCTAACCATCCTAATTTGCTTTGACTGACTCGGATACTTTATGGGATCCTTTAATCCAAAAAGGTGAAGTTTACAATACCAAAAAGGTGGTCAATCAATCGACCAATCAATTGTATTTATTAAGCGCTTACCGTGTGCAGAGCACCGTATTAAGCACTTGGGAAAGTACAATGTAATGGATTTGGTAGCCAGGTTCCCTTGCCCTCATGGAGAAGCAGCATGGCATAGTGGTTAGAGCCTTCTGGGAGACAGAAGGTCACGGGTGCTAATCCCGCCCCTGCCACTTGTCTGCTGTGTGACCTTGGGCGAGTCACTTAACTTCTCTGGGCCTCAGTCACCTCATCCGTAAAATAGGGATTGAGACTGTGAGCCCCACGTGGGACAGGGACTATGCCCAAACTGACTGGCTTGTATCTACCCCAGAGCTTAGTACAGTGCCTGGCACATAGTAAGCACTTGGCAAATACCATTACTGTTATTATTATTATTATTGTTAATATTATTAAGGAGGTGACAATCTAAAAGTAGTAGACATGATCCCAAGGAGTTTTACAATTTATAATTTACAATTTCTTACCCCTCCAAAGCGACTTTGGCACCATCCTACCTCCCCCATCCCCTCTTTCCCTTTCTTCGAAGGCCATATCATCCACCTCTACTGCCCAATCCCGATTCTAATAACAGTCATCTACGCCGACCCCCCCCCGCCCCCCGCCCACCTCCAACTTGTTGAACCACTGCGATCCCCTTCTTACATTCCCCCTCTCTCTTTCTCTATTCCTACATTGATCCTCGGGGACTTCAATATCCAACACAGGTGTTCCTGATGACCCTTCCGCTGCCCGCTTTCTGTCACTCAACTCCACTCACCTCCTGCTCCACTCCAGCTCACCCACTCAAAACCTTGGACACATGCTGGATCTCATCATCTCTCATCACTATGCCATCTCTACCCTCACCGACTCTGAAATCCCTCTATCCGACCACAACCTCCTCACCTGCCTTCTCTCCCACACACCTCCTCCCCGCAAATCTGGACTGTTCCCCCACAGAGACCGTTAATCTTTTGACCCCATCCAATTTTCTCAAGTCATCATGCCCATTTAAGACTCCATTTCCAAACTACCTCCCCTTAATGATCAAATTAATTCCTTCGACACCACCCTCTCTACTGAACTCAACTCACTCGCTCCCCTATCCCTTCGTGGGTCTTCTACCACTAACAGATAGCTCTGGATCACCTCCACAGTCTGCTTCCTTTACTCCTACGGAGTGCTGCTGGCAGAAATCTTAGCTAATTTATCAGGCTGATTTATTTTGTTAATGAGATGTACATCACCTTGATTCTATTTATTTGCTATTGTTTCAATGAGATGTTCATCCCTTTGATTCTATTTCTTGCTATTGTTTTTGTCTGTCCATCTCCCCCGATTAGACTGTAAACCCGTCATAGGGCAGGGACTGTCTCTATCTGTTACCGTTTTGTACATTCCAAGCACTTAGTACAGTGCTCTGCACATAGAAAGTGCTCAATGAATACTATTGAATGAATGAATGAATGAAGTTTATCCTTGAGTGTTCTAACTCAGCCATCCCGGTTCTCCTACTTGCCCTGCTCTGTGCCTCAATTACCTCATCTTTAAAATGGGGATTGGGACTGTGAGCCCCATGTGGGAAAGGGACTTTGTCCAGCCCAATGTGCTTCTTTCCACCCCAGCGCTTAGTACAGTGCCTGGCACATAGTAAGCGCTTAACAAATACCATAATTATAGCAAAACTATTTCTCCATCCTTTTTGACACCTATGCCCGTTGCCCTCACCAGTTGTTCCAGACATTCAACTCCTGTCACAAACACCCCCCGTACCTCCCCGCCTCCCCCCGTCTCTTGCCGCCAGTGACCTGGCAACCTACTTTGCTGAGAAAATTGACACTATCAGGCCTGATCTCCCTAAAATCCCCCCCTTCCTCTTCAGTCCCTCCTCCTGCCACTTCTTCAACTCTCCCATTTTCCCCAGCAGTATCTCAAGAAATCTCCTGCCTTCTCTCAAAATCCATCCCTTCGCACCTTATCAAAACACCCGCCCTAGCCCTCCTTACCTCCCTGACCACCCCATTCAACCGTTCACTCTACAGTGGCTTCTTCCCTACTGCCTTTAAACCTAAGAGAAACAGCGTGGCTTAGTGAAAAGAGCACGGGCTTGGGAGGTGGAGGTCATGGGTTCTAATCCCGCCTTTTCCACTGATCGGCCATGTGACTTTGGGCAAGTCACTTGACTGCTCTGTGCCTCAGTTCCCTCGTCTGTAAAATGGGGATTAAGACTGTGAGCTCCGCGTGGGACAATCTGATTACCTTGTATCTATAGCAGCGATAAGAACAGTGCTTGCCACATAGTAAGCGCTTAACAAATGCCATGGTCATCATCGTTATTATTATTAAACATGCCCACGTCTCCCCTACCCTAAAAAAATCCTCCCTTGACCCCAGACCTCACTCCAGTTATCATCCCATCTCCCTCTTACCACTCCTCTCCAGACTCCTTGAGTGAGTTGTCTACACCCTCTGTCTCAAGTTCCTCTCCCCCAATTCTCTCCTTGACCCCCTCCTATCTGGCTTCCGTCCACTTCACTCCACAGAAACTGTCCTCTCAAAGGTCAAAAATGATCTCCGTTTTGCAGTATCCAATGGCCTTTACTGCATCCTAATCCTCCTCGACCTCTCAGCTGCCTTCAGACACTCTCAACCCCCTTCTTCTCCTGGAAACGTTATCCAACCTTGGCTTCACTGACACTGTCCTCTCCTGGCTCTCCTCCTCTCTCTTTGGCCGCTCATAAATAACTATGGCAATTGTTAAAAACTTACCATGTGCTAGGCACTGTACAGAGCTCCTATCTTTCCACCCAAACTCTGACTCTCCCATCACTGTAGACAGCACCACCATCCTTCCCATATCACAAGCCTGTAACTTTGGCTCTCTCCTTGACTCCTCTCTCTCATTCAGCCCAGATATTCGATCCGTTACCAAATCCTGTCAGTCCCACCCTCACAACATCGCTAAAATCTGCCCTTTCCTCTTCATTAAAATTGCTACCACTTTAATACAATCACTCATCCTATCCCGCCTAGATTACTGCACCAGCCTGGTCGCTGACCTCCCACCTCCTGGCTCTCCCCACTCCAGTCCATACTTCACGCCTGCTGCCCGGATCATCTTTTTACAAAAACATTCAGGACGAGGCACCCCCCTCCTCAAAAATTTCCAGTGGTTGCCTGTCTACCTCCGTAACAACCGAAACCTCCTCACCACTGGCTTTAAAGCACGCTGTCATCTCGCCCCCTCCTACCTCACCTCGCTTCTCTCCTACAATCTAGCCCACATACTTCGCTTCTCTGGTGCTAACCTCACCTTGCCTCCATCTCGCCTGTCTCACCGCCAACCCCTGGCCCACATCCTGCCTCTGGGTTGGAACGCCCTCCCTCCTCAAATCCGACAGACAATTACTCTCCCCTCACCTTCAAAGCCTTATTGAAGGCACAGTTCCTCCAAGAGGCCTTCCGAGACTAAGCCCCACTTTTCCTCATCTTCCACTCCCTTCTGTGTTGTCCTAACTTGTGCCCTTTGTTCTTTCTCCCCCTCCACGCCCTACAGCACTTATGTATATATATGTAATTTTATTTATTTGTATTGATGTCTGTCTCCTCCCTGCCACTTCCTCCCCGCCCCAAACGCCACCCCCAACCCCCCACCCCACCCCAAGACTGTGAGCTCATTGTGGGCAGGGCTTGTCCCTGTTTATATTATATTGTTCTTTCCCAAGTGTTTTGTACAGTCCTCTGCACACAGGAAACGCTTAATAAATATGACTGACTGATTGAATGAATACTAAGCACTAGGGTAGATACACAGTAATTGGGTTGGACACAGGCCCTGTCCCACAAAGGGCTCACAGTCTGACTCCCTATTTTCCAGATGGGGGTGACTGCGACACTGAGAAGTGAAGTGACTTGCCCAAGGTCGCACAGCAGACAAGTGGCAGAGCGGAGATTAGAACCCAGGTCCTTCTGACTCCCAGGCCATGGAGCTCTATCCATTAACCCATGCTGCTTCTCAATCTCAGTTTCTTTCGCGGGCTCCTCCTCTGCCTCCCATCCTCTAACTGAACCCTCAAGGTTCCGTTCTGGGTCCACTTCTATTCTCATTCATTCAATCAATCATATTTATTGAATGCTTACTTTGTGCAGAGCACTGTATTAAACGCTTGGGAGACTACAATACAACAAAAACAGGCACATTCCTTGACCACAGCGAGTTTCCAGACTTGGGAGGGGGGAACCAACATTAATATAAATAAATAAATTACAGATACCTACATAAGTGCCGTAGGGCTGGGAAGGGGGAAGAACAAAGAGAGAAGAGGAAAGGGGCTTAATCAGGGAAGCCCTCTTGGAAGAGATGTGCTTTCTATAAGGCTTTGAATGGGAGGAGAGTAATTGTCGGATTTGAGGAGGGAGGGTGTTCTAGGCCAGAGGTGGGACACGGGCAATGGATTGGCGGCAAGACAGGCGAGATCGAGGCACAGTGTTATCGAGGTTAGCGTTAGAGGAGCAAAATGTGCGGGCTGGGTTCTCCATCTACCCCCACTGCCTTGGAGAACTCATTCGCTCCCATGGCTTCAACTACCACCTCTATGCGGATGATTCCCAAATCTACATCTCCAGCCCTGATCTCTCTCCCTCTCTGTAGTCTCACATTTCCTCCTGCCTTCAAGGTATCTCCACTTGGATGTCCAGCCGACACCTCAAATTTAACAGGTCCAAAGCAGAACTCCTTATCTTCCCACCCAAACTGGGTCATCCCTCTGATTTTCCCGTCACTGTAGCCGGCACCAACATCCTTTCTGTCCCACAAGCCCATAACCTTGGCGTTATCCTTGCCTCATCAACCCACATATTCAATTTATCACTAAATTCTGCCGGTTCAACCTTCACAGCCGCTAAAATCCACCCTTTCCTCTCCATTCAAATGGCTACCATGTTAATCCCAGCACCTATCCTATCCCGCCTTGATTATTGTACCAGCCTCCTTGCTGACCTCCCTACCTTCTGCCTCTCCCCACTCCAGTCCATACTTCACTCTCCTGCCCGGATCATTTGTCTATAAAAACGTTCAGTTCACGCTTGCCCACTCCTCCAGTGGTTGCTCACCCACCTCTGCATCAAACAGAAACCCCTTACCGCCGGCTTTAAAGAACTCAATCACCGTAATCCCTCCTATCTCACCTCACTGCTCTCCTACTACAACCCAGCCCGCACACTTCGCTCCTCTAATGCCAACCTACTCACTGAACCTCGACCTCGTCTATCTCGCTGCCTACCTCTTGCCCACATCCTGCCTCTGGCCTGGAACGCCCTCCCTCTTTATGCCTGACAGACAATTTCTCTTCCCCACTTCAAAGCCTCATTAAAGGCATATCTCCTCCAAGGGGCCTTCCCTGAGTAAGCCCTCATTTCCTCTTTTCCCATTCCCTTCTGCATCACCCTGATCTGCCCCCTTTTATTTACCCCTCAGTCCCACAGCACTTTTGTTACCCATCTGTAATCCATTCCTTTTTTTCAACATCTGTCTCCCCTTCCAGACTGTGAGCTCATTGCGGGCAGGAAATGTGTCTATCAACTCGGTTGTTCTGTACCCTCTGAACATTTAGTACGGTGCTCAGCACACAGTAAGCTCTGCTTGATAAATACAATTGATTGATTGTGCAGGGAAATACACTAAAATAAATTACAGATGAGAGAAAGAAGGAAAAGGGGATCTGTTGATGAGCTAGTGTCTAAGTAATAGGTTATGTCGGATATATACGTAAGTGCTATGAGAGATTGTGAGTACTTAAATCCTTAGATGGCTGTCAAGTGCTCATGTGCAATTGGGGGGATATGAGCTGAGGCAATTAGAAATTAATGCGAGAAGATATCCTGGAGGAGGTGTGAAGTAGGAAGGGCTTTGACAATGGGGAGAACTCTCCATGACCCCTCAATCCCAGCCCTCCAGTCAGTCCATCCCTGTCCCCTTCCTCACCCTCTCTCCAATCTCTCCCCACTCTCTGTGCCATCCCAACCTCCGCCCCCACCCCATCCCTAATGGCTGCACAAAGTCCACCTTCACCAACTCTGAGATCCCTCTCTCTGAGCACAGCCTTCTCATTTGCCTCCTCTCTCACTCTCCTTCTCCCCGGAAATCTGTACTACTCTCCCACTGAGACCTCTGCTCTTTCGACCCCATCCGTCTCTCTCAGTGCATCACACCCCACCTAGCCTCCCTACCCATTCTACCTGCTCTTGATGACCAAAGAGATTCTCTCAACTCTACCCTCTGTACTCAACTCTACTCACTCGCTCCCCCATCACTTCATCGCTCTCGCACCACTAACCCACAGCCCTGGATCACCTTAACTGCCCGCTTCCTTCATGCTTATGCTCGAGCCGCTGAACGCTGCTGGCGGAAATCTAAACACCGGCCTGACCTTGCGACTCTAAGTTTGTCCTTTCTTGCCTTAACCCTGCCCTCTCCGCTGCCCAGCAAAATTATTTCTCTTCCCTTATCGACACCCATGCTCATCACCCTCATCAATTGTTCCGGACATTTAACTCCCTCCTCAGGCCCTCTGTTCCTCCCCCTCCCCCATCCCTCACCCGCAACAATCTGGCCACCTTATTTCACTAGGAAAATTAACACCATCAGATCTGAGCTCCCCAAAATCACCCCTCCCCCTCCTCCATCCCCTCTCCTCTCCAACCCCTCTTCTACTTTCCCAACCTTCCCAGCAATATCTTCAGAGGAGATCTCCTCCTTCCTCTCAAGCACCACCTCCTCTTCATGCGCTTCAGACCCCATTCCCTCCCACCGTATAAAAACTCTCCCCTCTTCCCTCCTCCCCTCCTTAACTTCCATCTTTGACCGCTCACTCTCCAACGGCTTCTTCCCCTCTGCCTTCAAACATGCTCAAGTCTCCCCCAACCTAGAAAAACCCTCCCTTGACCCCACAGACCCCTCCAATTATCGCCCCATCTCCCTCCTACCCTTCCTTTCCAAACTCCTGGAGCGAGTCATCTATCATTGCTGCCTTGAATTCGTCTCCTCCAACTCTCTCCTGGACCTCCTCCAATCTGGCTTCAGTCCCCTCCACTCTTCTGAAACAGCCCTCTCAAAGGTCACCAGTGACCTCCTTCTTGCCAAATTCAATGGCTCCTACTCTATCCCAATCCACCTCGACCTCGGTGGCCTCTGACGCTGTCGACCATCCCCTTCTCTTCAACATGTTATCCTACCTCGGCTTCACTGACTCTGTCCTCTCCTGGTTCTCCTCTTATCTCTCTGGCCGTTCATTCCCGGTCTCCTTAGCGGGCTCCTCCTTCCCCTCCCATCCCCTAACTGTAGGGGTTCCTCAAAGGTCAGTTCTTGGTCCCCTTCTATTCTCCAGCTACACTCACTCCCTTGGTGAACTCATTCGCTCCCAAGGCTTCAACTCTCATCTCTACGTGGATGATACTCAAATTCGTATCTCCTCCCATGTTCTCTCTCCCTCCCTCCAGGCTCGCATTTCCTCCTGCCTTCAGGACATCTCCACTTGGATATCCTCCTGCCACCCAAAATGCAACATGTCCAAAACTGAGCTCCTTATCTTCCCTCCCAAGCCCTGTCCTCTCCCTGACTTTTCTGTCACTGTAGACGGCACTACCATCCTTCCCATCTCACAAGCCCGCAACCTTGGTGTCATCCTTGACTCCGCTCTCTCATTCAACCCTTACGTCCAATCCGTCACCAAAACCTGCTGGCCTCAGCTTTATAACATTGCCAAGATCGGCCCTTTCCTCTCCATTCTAGCTGCTACCATCTTAGTACAATTACTTATCCTATGCCGACTGGATTACTGCATCAGCATCTTTTTTGATCTCCCAACCTCCTGTCTCTCCCCACTTCAGTCCGATCTTCACTCTGCTGCCCGGATCATCTTTCTACAGAAACGTTCTGGGCATGTCACCCCCCTCCTCAAAAATCTCCAGTGGTTGCCCATCAACCTCCACAACAAGCAAAAGCTCATCACTATTGGCTTCAAAGCTCTCCATCACCTTGCCCCCTCCTATCTCACCTCTCTTTTCTCCTTCTACATCCCAGCCCACACACTCTGCTCCTCTGGTGCTAACCTTCTCAGTGTGCCTCGTTCTCACCTGTCTCACCATTGACTCCTGGCCCACGTCCTTCCTCTGGTTTGGAATGCCCCTCACTCCTCAAATCCGCCAATCACACTTCCCACCTTCTAAGCCCTACTGAAGGTTCACCTCCTCCTCACCTTCCCAGACCAAGGTCCCCTTTTCCTCTGCTCTCCCATCGCCCCAACTCTCTCCTTTTGCTCTACCACCGCCCCAACCACTCTACAGCACTTGTGTTTACATGTACATATCTATAATCCTATTTATTTATATTAATGCTTGTTTACTTGTTTTGATGTGTATATGTATCTCTAATTCTACTTATTTATATTGATGCTATTGATGCCTGTTTACTTCTTTTGATGTCTGTCCTCCCCCTTCTAGACTGTGAGTCCATTGTGGGCAGGGATTGTCTCTCTTTGTTGCTGCATTGTACTTTCCAAGCGCTTAGTACAGTACTCTGCACACAGTAAGCACTCAAGAAATCTGATTGAATGAATACATGAATGAAACCTTGTTATCCTGTCCCATCACCACCCCTCAGCCCCCTCCCCCAGCTCCGGTCCCCATCAACTCATTCCAATCCAGCCCCTTCCTACCCCTTTTGCCGTCCCCTTCCCCAATCCCCTCTGCAGAGTCTCAGCAATTGCTACCCTTAGAGCTCCCACTCTATCATAATAAAGCTTCCCTTCATCCTTATCCTGTTCCTGACCCAATTACTGCTACTCCTCACCATCACAGAAACCTGGCTCTGCCCAGATGACATGGTCTCCCCTGCTGCTCTCTCTAGAGAGGACCTCATCTTCACCCACTCCCCAACCTCACTTTCACACCATTCTATCTCCCACATCCCTCTCTTTCCCTTCCCTCGAAGCCCATGTCGTTCACCTCTACCACCCAGTCCAGATACTAGTCACCGTCATCTGCCAACTCCCAGGCCCCACCTCCAACCTGATGAACCATTGTGATCCCTTTCTCACATCCCTTCTCTCTTTCTCCTTCCCTACATTAATCCCTGGGGACTTCAATATCCACATAGATATTCCTGACGACCCTTCCGCTACCCGCTTTCTATCATTACTCAACTCCACTGACCTCCTACTCCACTCCAGCTCTCCCGCTTACTAACTTGGACACACACTTGGCCTCATCATCTCTAGGCACCATATAATCTCTACTCTCACCGATTCTGAAGCCCTCTATCTGACCACATCCTCCTCTCCTGCCTTCTCTCCCACACACCTCCCCACAAACCTGTGCTGTTCCCCGAAAGAGACCTCAGATCTTCTGACCCCATCCAATTTTCTCAGCTCATCATGCCCCATTTAGTCTCCAGACCCAAACTACCCTCCCTTGATGACCAAATTGATGCCCTCAACACCACCTTCTCTACTGAACTAAGTGCACTTACTCCCCTATCCCTCCGAGGGTCTTCTACCACTTATCTGCAGCTCTGGATCACCTCCCCAGTCTGTGGAATAGTGGGATAAGGTAGTAATAATAATGTTGGTATTTATTAAGCGCTTACTATGTGCCGAGCACTGTTCTAAGCGCTGGGGTAGACACAGGGGAATCAGGTTGTCCCACGTGGGGCTCACAGTCTTAATCCCCATTTTACAGATGAGGGAACTGAGGCACCGAGAAGTTAAGTGACTTGCCCACAGTCACACAGCCGACAAGTGGCAGAGCTGGGATTCGAACTCATGAGCCCTGACTCCAAAGCCCGTGCTCTTTCCACTGAGCCACGCTGCTTCTCCAGGAACAGTCTGTTTCCTTCGTTCTTCTGTATGAGCCACAGGGCACTGCTGGTGGAAATCTAGATATCAGGTCGACTTCATTCACGTCGAGTTCATCCTTGTGTGCTTTAACTCTGCCCTCTCCTCTGCCCAGTCAAAGTATTTCTCTGGTCTTATTGACACCCATGCCCATTGCCCTCACCAGTTGTTCCAGACATCTAACTCCCTCGTCAAACCCCCTGCCCCACAACCTCCCCCATCCCTTGCCCCTAAATGGCCTGGCTACTTACTATATTAGAAGAACTGAAACTGAAACTGAAATCAGGTGGGATCTTAAAATCTCCCTTACTCTTCTCCAGTCCCTCCTTCCTCCTGTCCCTTCTTCAACTCTCCCATCCTTCTCAGCAGTTATCTCATGAGCTCTCCTTCCTTCTCTCAAAATCCACGCCCTCCACCTGAACATCTGACCCCATCCCTTCACACCTTATCGAAACACTTGTCCTTTCCCTTCTTCCCTCCCTGATCATCATCTTTAATTGTTCACTCTCCAATGGCTTCTTCCCCACTGCTTTCAAACATGCCCATGTCTCCTCTATCTTAAAAAACCCTCCCTTGACACCATGGCTCCCTCCAGTTATTGCTCTATCTCCCTCCTACCATTCCTCTCCAAACTCCTGGAGCAAGTTGTCTACACCTGCTGTCTCATTCGATCGTATTTATTGAGCGCTTACTGTGTGCACAGCGCTGTACTAAGCGCACGGGGGAGTACAATATAACAATAACAATATAACACATTTCCTGTCCACAATGAGCTCAAATTCTTCTCCTCCAGTTCTCTCCATTAGCCCCTCCTATCTGGCTTCTATCCTCTTCACTCGAAATAAACCACTTTTTCAAAGGTCACAGATGATCTCCTTCTTGCCAAATCCAATGGCCTCTGCTCCATCCTAATCCTCCTCCACCTCTCAGCTGCCTTCGAGACTGTTAACCACCCCCTTCTCCTGGAGACATTATCCAACCTCTGCTTCACTGACAGTCCACTCCTTTTGAGAGAAGGCAGGAACTCTCCTCTTGAGATACTGCTGAGAATGGGAGAGTTAAAGAAGGGGCAGGGTTTATGGGTTTATTTTTCACTTGATAAAAACCTTCCTCCAATAAAAAATGATGAAATTATCATCTGGCTGAAGGAAGATTCCAGGATTCTTTACTCCTTTCTCTTTACTCTTTACTCCTTTCCCTTCCTCCACATTCCTCCCCTGCCTCTTCTCCTCCATCATCATTATCGTATCGTATTTGTGGAGCGCTTTCAATGCAAAGCACTATAGAAAGGTTGAGGGAATCTACTATGAAAAGTCATTGCCATAAGCAGTGTTATCAAGGGTCAGACCAGTGGTCCACCCAACTGATATTCTGCCTCCTGTACTTGAAATAAGATGTTAGAAGGAATTGTATGATAATTACTTTTCTAATAATGATAGTAGTAATCATAATAATAATCACCGTGATAAGCACTTACTGTGTGCCAAGCACTCTCTAAGGTCACCAGTGTGATCTTCTCCTAATCCTCTTCGACTTTTCAGCTGCTTCCGACACTGTGGACCACCCCCTTCTCCTGCAAACATTATCTGATTTTGACTTCACTGACACTTTCCTCTCCTGGTTCTCCTTCTACCTCTCTGGTTGCTTCTTTTCAGGCTCTATCACAGGCTCCTCCACTGCCCCCCTCCCTCTAACTGTGGGAGTCCCTCAGAGTTCAGTTCTGGGTCCCCTTCCATTCTCCATTGACACCCACTTCCTTGGAGAACTCATTCACTCCCAAGGCTTTAATTACCATCTCTACTTAAACTGTGAGTCCCATGTGGGACAGGGACTGTGTCCAACCTGATTAACTTGTATCTACCCCAGTGCTTAGAAACTGCTTGCCACACAGTAATTGCTTAATAAATGTCATTATTATTATTATCATTGTCATTATTTGGATGATTCCCAAATCTACCTCTCCTGACTTCTCCGTTTCTCTGCAGTCTCACATTTCTTCCTGCCTTCAGGCCATCTCTACTTGAACTTCTCACTGACACCACAAAATTAACAATTTAACATGTACAAAACTCCCAGCCAAATCCTGTCCTCCCCGCCCCTCCCATCACCATAGACAGCACCTCCATCCTCCCTGCCTTGCAAGCTTGAACCTTGGCATTATCCTTAACTCATCTCTCTCATTCAACCTGCGTGTTCAATCTGTCACAGAATCCTTTTGTTTTAACCTTCATAACATCGTTAAAATCCATCCTTTCCTCTCCATTCAAGCTGCTACCTCATTAATCCAAGTATTTACCCTAATCCCACCTTGATTACTGCATCAGCCTCCTTGTTCTCCTCCCTGACTCTTGTCTCTACCTGCAGGAGGAGGACGAGGAGGAGGCTGTGCCATTTCTAGAGGTTGATAGACTTGGTAGAATGCCCAGACAACCTCGGAAGTCAACAACTCATTTGTCATAAAAATCGCACCCCTGTCATAGCACTTCTCTCCATACTCCAGGCAATACTTCACTCTGCTGTCCAGATCATTTTTCTAAAAAAAGTTCAGTCTATGTTTCCCCACTTTTCAAGAACCTCCAGTGGCTGCCCATCCACCTCCGCATCAAACAGAAACTTCTTACCAATGGCTTTAAAGTACTCAATCACCTTGCCCCCTTCTATTTTACCTTGCTGATTTCCTACTCCAACCCAGCCCACACACTCTATTCCTCTAATGCCAACCTACTCACTCTACCTTGATCTCATCTATTTCACCAAGGACCCCTCATCCATCTTCTGCTTCTGGCTTGGAACTCTCCTCCTTCTTCATGTGTGACAGACTTTACTCTCCCCAGATTTGGAGCTCAGTAAATATAACAGATGGATTGAATCCTTCCCCTATTCTCAATAGTATTTTTTGAGCACTTAGTATGTGCAGAGCTCTATACTAAGTGCTTGGAATGTATAATTCAGCAACAGATAGAGACAATCCCTGCCCTTGATATTCACGCCACCCTCAGTCCTACAGAACTCACGTACATCTTGTCTTGTCTCATGCTGTCGAGTCGTCCCCCACTCCTAGCGACTCCAAAGACACATCACTCCCAGAGTGTCCCACTTCCAACTGCCATCTTTCTAGTAGTGTATCTACAGAGTTTTCTTAGTAAAAATACAAAAGCGGTTTACCATTGCCTCCTTCTGCAAAGTAAACTCGGGTCTCTGCCTTCAACTCTCTCCCTTGCCTCTGCTGCCCACAGGTGAGTTTTGACTTGTAGCAGATGGCCTTCCACTCGCTAGCCACTGGCCAGGCTAGGAATGGAAAGGGGAGGCCTCTGCTCGACTCTCCCCCCCGTAGACGAGACTGGTAGAGTACCGGAAACTCTCCAGGTGAGATCCTGAGTGGGGACTTATGTACAAACCTGTGATTTACTTTAATGTCTGTCTCTCCCTCTAGATTGTAAGCTCTTAGTGGGCAGGGGACATGTCTACCAACTCTTTTGTGTGGTACTCTTTCCCAAGTGCTTAATGCGGGAATCTGCACGCAGTAAGTGCTCGATAAATTTTCATTCATTCGTTCAATCGTATTTATTATTATTTATTAAGTGCTTACTGTACTTACTGAGTTCTTTCCGTGTGCAGAGCACTGTACTAAGCACTCGGCAGAGTGCAATACAACCATAAACAGGCAAATTCCCTGCCCACAACAAGCTTACAAGTCTTTAGAGGGAGAGATAGACATCAATACAAATAAATAAATGACAGATATGTACATAAGTGCTGTGGGACCCTGGAGGGAAAGGGAAGAACAAAGGGAGCAAGTCAGGGTGACACAGAAGGGAGTGGGAGGGAGTTTGAGAAGGGAGGGCGTTCCAGCCCAGAGGCAGGATGTGGTCAAGGGGTCAGCGGTGAGATATGTGAGATGGAGGCACAGAGAGAAGGTTAACATTGGAGGCGATAGAAGAGTAGAGAGTAGAAGCGTGTGGGTTCGGTTGTAGAAGGAGAGTAGTGAAGGTTAGCATTAGAGGCGCTAGAAGCGTGTGGGTTCGGTTGAAGAAGGAGAGTAGTGAGGTGAGATCGGAAGGGGCAAGGTGGTGGAGTGCTTAAAAACCAATGGTGAGGAGTTTTTGTTTGACGTAGAGGTGGAAGGGCAACCACTGGAGTTTTTTGAGGAGTGGGGTGACAAGTCCCCAACGTTTTTATAGAAAAATGATCTGAGCAGCAGAGTGAAGTGTGGACTGGAGTGGGGAGAGACAGGGGGCAGGGAAATCAGCAAGGAGGCTGATGCGGTAATCCGGGGGGTATTAATTGAGTACTGTAGTGAGTATGGGCTGGGGTAGATAGAAGATAATCAAGTCAGATACAGCTCCTTGCCCACATGAGGCTCACAGTCTAAACTGGAGATAGGCAGAAAACCTCATAGTTAGGGAAGGTCGGCTAATGAGAGCTGGTGAGAGGTCTAGTTTGCTGATGGATATTATTATTATATAATTATACTTATTAATAATAATAATAATGATACTTGTTAAGTGGTTACTATGTGCCAAGCATAGAACCTGTCCCACATGGGGTTCACACTCTTAATCCCCATTTTACAGATGAGGTAAAGAAGTTAATTCATTCACTCATGCATTCAATCGTATTTATTAAGCGCTTAATAAAGTGCTTGGCTGGAATGCCCTCTCTCCTCACATCCGCCAAACTAGCTCACTTCAAAGCCCTACTGAGAGCTCACCTCCTCCAGGAGGCTTTCCCAGACTGAGCCCTCCCTTTTCCTCTGCTCCTCCTCCCCTCCCCATCGCCCCTCCTCCCTTCCTCTCCTCTACCTCCCTCCCCACCCCACAGCACTTGTGTATATTTGTACATATTTATTATTCTATTTATTTTATTAATGATGTGTATATATCTATAATTTTATTTATTTTGATGTGAGGTGTGCAGAGCACTGTACTAAGCTTGGGAAAGTACAATACAGCAATAAAGAGTGATAATCCCTGCCCACAAGAAGCTCACAATCTGGAGAAAATTAAGTGACTTGCCCAAAGTCACCTAGCAGACACATGGCGAACCTGGGATTAGAACCCAGGTCTTTCTAATGACCAGGCTGGACTTGGATGTGATCTGCTTAATAATTATAATTACGGTATTTGTTAAGCGCTTACTATGTGCCTAGCGCTGTTCTAAGCGCTGGGCTAGATACAGGGTAATTAGATTGTCCCACATGGGACACATTTTTTAATCCCCATTTTTACAGATGAGGTAACTGAGGCCCAGAGAAGTTAAGCGACTTGCCCAAGATCACACAGCAGACAAGTGGCAGAGCCGGGATTAGAACCGCAACCTCTGACTCCCAACCCCGGGCTCTTTCCACGAAGCCACGCTGCTTCTCATGTTGACTAATGAAGGTTGAAGCAGCGCGCCCTAGTGCTAGAGCAACGTGGCCTAGTGGAGGGAGCCCCGGCCTGGGAGTCAGAAGGTCACGAGAAGTCACTTCATTTCTGTGAGCCTCAGTTGCCTCATCTGTATTATCTCTATCTAGAAAACACTCTGGGCATGTCACTCCCCTCCTCAAAAATCTCCAGTGGTTGCCTATCAACCTTCCCATGAAGCAAAACTCCTCACTCCTGGCTTCAAAGCTGTCCATCCATCCCCTGGCCCCCTCCTCCCTCACCTCCTTTCCCTCCTTCTCCAGCCCAGCCCGCACACTCCGCTCCTCTGCCACTGCTCACCTCCTCACCGGGCCTCCTTCTCGCCTGTCCCGCCGTCCACCCCTGGTCCACATCCCACCGCTGACCTGGAATGCCCGCCCTCCTCACGTCTGCCCAACTTGCTCACTTAGCCCCTTCAAAGCCCTCCTGAGAGCTCACCTCCTCCAGGAGGCCTTCCCAGACCGAGCCCCCCTTTTCCTCTGCTCCTCCTCCCCTCCCCATCGCCCCAACTCCCTCCCTCTGCTCTACCGCCCTCCCCGCCCCACAGCACTGGTGTATATTTGTACACATTTATTATTCTATTTATTTTATTAATGATGTGTCTATATTCTATAATTTTATTTATTTATTTTGATGGTATTGATGCCTACTTGTTTTGTTTTGTCGTCTGACAGAGGGGGACCCTTCTAGACTGTGAGCCTGTTGTTGGGCAGGGATTGTCTCTGTTGCCAAATTGAACTTTCCAAGAAGTTGGTACAGTGCTCTGCACACAGTAAGCGCTCAATAAAATGTAACTGAAGTAATGAATGAATGAATCTGTAAAATGGGGATTGAGACTGTGAACCCCATGTGGGACAGGGAATATGTCCAACCTGATTTGCTTGTATCCACCCCAGTGCTTAGTAGAGTGCCTGGCACATAGTAAGCGCTTAACAAATACCATCATTATTATTACCCTTTGGAGCACAGGTCTGGGACTCAGAAGGTCCTGGGTCTGCCACCTGTCCTCTGTGTGACCTTGGGCAAGTCACTTCACTTCTCTGTGCCTCAGTGACCTCATCTGTAAAATGGAGATTAATAAAAACAGTGAGCCCCACATGGGACATGGGTTGCCTCCAACCTGATCAGCTTGTTTCTACCCCAGTGCTTATTAATAATAATAATAATGATGATGATGGCATTTAAGTGCTTACTATGTGCCAGGCACTCTTCTAAGCACTGGGGCGGGGGAGGGGATACAAGGTAATCAGGTTATCCCACCAGGGGCTCACAGTCTTCATCACCATTTTATTCATTCATTCAAAAGTATTTACTAAGCGCTTACTCTGTGCAGAGCACTGTACTAAGTGCTGGGAATGTACAATTCGGCAACAGATAGAGACAATCCCTGCCCAATAATGGGCTCACAGTTTTACAGATGAGGTCACTGAGGCCCAGAAGAGGGAAGTGACTTGCCTAAAGCCACACAGCTGACAAGTGGCCGGGTCGGGATTAGAACCCGAGACCTCTGCCTCCCCACCCCGGGCTCTTTCTACCGCTGAACAAACAGCACAGCTATCGCTATTATTATTACGTGGCTCGGCCCGGGCTGGGGAGTCAGAGGTCGTGGGTTCGAATCCCAGCTCCGCCGCTTGTCAGCTGGGTGACTCTGGGCAAGCCACTTCACTTTTCCGGGCCTGTTCCCTCATCTGGAAAATGGGGCTGAATAATAATAACGTGGGTATTTGTTAAGCGCTTACTACGCGCAGAGTACTGTTCTAAGTTCTTCATCCCCATTTTCCAGATGAGGTCACCGAGGCCCAGAGAAGTGAAGTGACTTGCCCACAGTCACCCAGCCGACAAGGGGCAGAGCCGGGATTCGAACCTATGACCTCTGACTCCCAAGCCCGGGCTCTTTCATTCATTCAATAGTATTTATTGAGCGCTTACTATGTGCCGAGCACTGTACTAAGCGCTTGGGATGAACAAGTCGGCAACAGATAGAGACAGTCCCTGCTCTTTCCACGGAGTCACGCTGGAGAAGACTTGTCTAAGACTGGGAGCCTCCCGTGGGCCAACTTGATGACCTTGTTTCTCCCCCCAGCGCTTAGAACAGTGCTCGGCACATAGTAAGCGCTTCACAAATCCCACATTATTGTTTTTTTTTTATTGGAGAGGACGGGCAGAAGGCCAGGCAGAGAGGGGAGTGGCCCGAGGACTGCAGAGGCCGGGGAGGTTCTACAGGCCCCGCCCCGGATACGTGGCTGCCGGGGAAGGGAGGACAAGGAGGAGGGGAGGTGGAGGCAGGGGAAGGGCGAACTCCATTTCCCAGAAATTCCCAGTCCCGTCGTCGCTTCCGTTGTGCTGGAGGCCGCCGGGGCGGCGGCGCAGGCTGGCTGCGGTCGGACCTCAAACCGGGCGGAGAGCGGGGGCCCAGCCGAATGATAATGATGGTATTTCTTAAGCGCTTACTGTGTGCCAAGCACTGTCCTAAGCGCCCGGGGAGGTAGGGGGTGATCAGGTTGTCCCATGCGGGGGAATCACACTTTTAATCCCCAGGTTCCGGATGAGGAGGCCCAGATGTGAAGTGGCTGGGCCAAGATCGCACAGCTTCCCCTCTTCCAAGCCCTCCTGAGAGCTCACCTCCTCCAAGAGGCCTTCCCAGACTGAGCTCCCCCCTCTCCCTCAGCGCTGTGCTTATCTGTATATATTATTTATTACCCTAGTTATTTCGTTAATGAGGTGTATATCTCCGTGATTCTGTTTATCTTGATGATGTCTTGTTTTGTTTTTCTTTGCTGTGTTGTCTCCCCCGTTTAGACTGTGAGCCCGTTATGGGGCGGGGATTGTCTCTATCGGTTGCCGAATTGTACATTCCAAGCGCTTAGTCCAGTGTAAGCACTATGTGTATAGTGAGCGCTCAATAAATACTAGTGAATGGATGAATGAGCGGGGATTAGAACCCAGGTCCCCTGCCTCCCAAGCCCGGGCTCTTGCCACTGAGCCACGCTGCTTCTCGGGGTTAATGTTAACCCTTCCCTCCCGTAACAGCCAGAAGGACCGTCCCCTGGTGGGGTGGGGGCCGGGTGGCAGGATGACCCCAAATGACCCCCCGGAATTGCCCTCCTTCCCGACCCTCTTCCTCCCTCCGCAGATGTCGAGCGTGGAAGGGCCCCTGGGCCTGGGGGACGGAGACCTGCTGGACTTCTTGCTGGAGGAGGGCGGCCTGGAACCGTTCTCCGGGGACGGACCGGCCCCACGGCAGGACTGGAGCCCGCTGGACCCGGAGGTGAGGAAGGGGCCGGGCCTCGGCGTGCGGCTGAAGGAGACCTTGCCCGGCCCCGGGGCGGGTGCAACCGGTCCTGTCACTTTGCAGATCCTGAGTGACCAGGACGTGGAGGATTTCCTAAATTTGTTGCTGGGTTCCCCTGGGATTCCTTCCCACGTGAGCAGTGACAGCAGCTCCTCCGGCCCCACTTCCGGCAGTGGGAGGGCCTCCCCTACCCCTCTCCAGGGTCCGGGCAGCGTCCAGAGTGAACACAACTACTCCTTGAACGTGGGGCTACTAGCCCTGGAGGAGGGCAGCCCAGCGGCACTGGAGCCGGGTGAGGGCAGCCCCAGCCCGGGGCCCGCTGTGGATGACGTCTCCATCGATCTAGGTGAGCGTTTCAGGGTGAGACTGGAGGAGGAAGCTGAATCTGAGCTTCCCTTTCCCCATCGCCCCGTTCCCAATTCCCACAGGCGCGTGGGGCATTCCCGAAGGGTCAGGAGACGATGGGCTGAATCCGGGGCTCAGGGTGTCTCTGCTTGTGGAGGAGACTCCGCCGCAGGTAGGGCCCACCGTAGACTTCCCCCCGTTCCCAACCTCCTTGCCCTTTACCCCTGCAGTCCTGTTAGGGAATGGTGGTGGGATGGGCTGGGGGATGGGGATGCTTGTGTAGGAAGGGGCTGCTTCATCCCGTAACCATCCCAGATGGCTTTAGTAGACTCCCGGGTCTGGTCAGTGTCTCCTTCGTTGGAATTGGCAGAGAGGTCCTCCCGGCCAGGCTCGGATGGAGAGATCTGTTTTGCCTTTTTCCCCACTCCAAATCCCTCCCCTAACAGCCTGCCTCTCCCCGACTAATTCTGACCGAAGAGGAAAAACGGCTCCTGGAGAAGGAGGGGCTGACCCTGCCCGAGACTCTTCCCCTCACCAAGGTAAAACCCATTTTGCCCTCTCATACCGTTAAAGGAAGTCTCAGTGGGGATGGAAATGTCAGGAGGGGGAGAGAACATACTACTCAAACTCCCTGGGTCTAGATAACTGGAGAAGCAGAATGGCCTAAGGGATAGAGCACGGGCCTGGGAGTCTGAAGTCTGAGTTTGGGTTCTAATCCCAGCTCTGCCACTTCTCTGCTGCGTGTCCTTGGGAAAGTCACTTTGCTTTTCTGGGCTTCAGTTATCCTTAAAATGGGGATTAAGACTGTGAGCCCCATTGGGACAGGGACTTTGTCCAACCTGATTTACTTGTATCCATCCCAGGGCCGAGGGCAGTGCCTGGCACACAGTAAGCACCTAATAAATACCACAGTTATTATTAGATACCACCTCAACTCACCAGAACCACATGGAACATGGGGTATCCCTGTGATGCCCACAGTTGCAGTTTGAGAAATGGCTTCTGGAAAAAGAGGGCCTTGGCAGGGTGGGCTCTTGGGGGCAATGTGCCTGACCCATTATTGTCCCCCACCCCCCCAGATGGAAGAGCGGGCCCTGAAACACGTGCGGCGGAAGATTCGAAATAAACATTCAGCTCAGGAGAGCCGGAGGAAGAAGAGGGTGTACGTTGGAGGGTTGGAGAGTAGGTAAGGGGGAGCGGTCAGGGGGCTGGAGTGTGGGCTTTACAGGAACTCAAGAATGGGTACCCGAACCCTTTCTTCTCCTGCTCTCTGTATCCCTAATCTTCATTTTCCTGCCCTGGTAGGGTCTCGGTGTGCACAGCCCAGAACCAGGAACTGCAGAAGAAGGTCCAAATGCTCGAGAAACAGAACTTGTGAGTGATGCCACACAATCCCCTCTCCCCACCACCCCATTCTAAGAGCTTGCTCCTGAGGCCACTTCTGCAGCAAGCCTGTTCCTCTCCCACCTGGTACGGAGGCTCCCTAGACTCTGAACCAGAACTGAGGGTAAGGAAGTGGAAAGGTAACCTGTGCCCCGAGGGGCCAGGCTGACTCTGCTATCTCCGGGCTGTTAAGAAAAAAAAAAAAAAAAAAGTGGTATCTGTTAAGCGCTTACTATGTGCAAAGCACTGTTCAAAGTGCTGGGGGATACAAGGTGATCAGGTTGTCCCATGTGGGGCTCACAGTTTTCATCCCCATTTTACAGATGAGGTAACTGAGGCCCAGAGAAGTGAAGTGACTTGCCCAAAGTCACGCAGCTGGCAAGTGGTGGCGCCGGGATTAGAACCCACAACCTCTGACTCCCAAGCCCGGGCTCCTTCCACTGAGCCACGCTGCTTAAGGGTGGGAGGTTGTCTCCTGCTGTGTATCTTGCCCCCTCTCCCCTCCCCAGCTCCAGGCGGGGGCTCAGGCTACTCCTCCCTCTTCTTCCCTCTCAGGTCCCTGTTGGAACAGCTGAGGAAACTTCAAGCTCTGGTGACTCAGACGTCAACCAAAACCAGCAGTACCAGCACCTGTGTCCTGGTGAGCCGGGGTGTTCAATCCTCTCCTTACCTCCTCTCGGTCTCAAAACTGGAACCTCCTCCTGGACCGGGGTGGGGAGAGATGGGGCTGGCTATCAGCGTCCTCCTCTCTGTTATAAGGCCTGGACAGGGTGTCGCTGAGCCATTTTACCTCTTTTTTCCCTCCCCAGGTCCTCCTCTTCTCCTTCTGCCTCGTTCTCTTTCCCACCATCTACCCCCTGGGGACTGGAGTGCAGCAACAGGACTTCCGAGGAGGTGAGACCCGGTTTGGGTGCTGGCCGCCGGGGAAGCGCGGAGGCAGAGATCGACGACCGACGGTTAAAATGCCCGTCTCTGTCTTCGCAGTGTTATCGCGTCGGCTGCGCACGGTCCCGCCCGAGCCGGTCTCTCCTCAGGATGCCTCCGTGTCCCACCTGGATCCGCCAGCTCAGGAAAAAGAGGCAGTGTTCTTGGAGCGCATGTTAAATCGCTCAAGTGGCGAGCGTCCTGGGCCGATCGTGGACGACTCTCCCTCCGCCTCCCCCGGCAATTCATCCTCTGACCCTCCTGGCGGGGGTGTGGAGCAGAGAACCCCTCTGCCGCCCTGCCCCTCCCCTGGCGGGAACCCCTCCCGTCCTTCCTCCCCCGTAGGGGGGACCAAAGAGATGGCCTGGGCCGCTGTGGCAACTGCTGCCCCAAGCATCGTTCTGCAGACTTGGCACTCTGATGAGATGTGAGGAGTCTCGGAGGGCTGGTCTTCCTCCCTCCACCATTGGTAAACAGCATGAGCTGTCACCCTAAATCCCACTTATCCTTAACCGAGCATGTCCCCACCCTTCCCCATTCTTTTTAGATGGGGACACCCACCGGATTCATGGATTATTTTTCCCCTCCCATCCCCACCCCATCTTGCAATTCCTGGAAAATAAAAGGGAAAGTGTCTTAGCCTGGACCTTTCTCTTCTTTCCCAGTTGTCCCATCGGCACCCGGCCTGGTCCGGGCCGAGGGCTGGCGTCTGAGTCTGTTGGGGGCCAGAAAGGGGTGGAGAGCGCCCCTCCGCCTCCCCCCCACCGGGCGCGTGCGCGTGCACCCGACCCCCACCCCGACCTTGAGGCCTGGCAACTGATGAGAGGAAGGGGCTTTAAACCTGACCGTAGGCTCCTGTGTGGGTGAGGCATCTTGTTTATTCTGAACAGGCCCAGCTGTGGCTTCTTACCATCTCTGCATGATTTCCCATGAACAGTTGAAAATGGCAGTCCCAACACCAAACTTGCTGGGTTGGGGGGAGGCGGGGGGTGGGGAGGGTGGAGGAGGTAGGGCTCCAGCCCTCAAGATGGGGCTCCCACTTCCCTTCCCCGCCCCAAAGGGAGCGGGAAGAGAGCCCCCGCCACCAGCCTGGCATGACCCCTCACTGTCCCTGACCTTAGCCAGGCCAGTAGAGGGCTTGGGAGATATCATTCTATCCCAGAAGGTGCTTTCCACTGACTTTCCCCACCCCAGAAGACTCTTCTTTAACCAGGAACCCGACCCAGCCAACTGAGGATTCTTGGTGGTGGGGACCGAAGGGGGAGGAGGACCGTTGAGTTCAGTGATTGTTCTTGCCGTGGCTCAGGGTTGCAGGGGGAGGATCGTAGCAGGCTTTCAGTGCCAGCCCCCACGAACCCCAGCTAAAGGACCCGGAAGTAGAGGTGAGTTGAACCCACGGGGCTCCGGCCCCGGTCACGCCTCCTGGTCCATTGACAGTACAGGGTCCCGTCTGACAGCGAGCGTCGGGCCAGGCCCCTGGTCCTGACTCTGCTCTAGGGCAAGCTGCATTGCCCAGATGCTGAGGGGTCGCATGTAGGCAAGAGAACGGAAAACGCGGGTCCGGCAATAAGCCTCGGGGGTCTGGAAGGCCAGGCCCAGCCTTTCCCACACTGTGCGATAGCAGCCCTCTGCCGTCCGGAAACCCTCCTGGACCAGGCCCTAGGGAGAGGGGAGCAAAAATAGAGGGGAGTGCTGGGGAGGGTCTCGACTTCAGGTCAGAGGAGGGAGGAGTCGTGGAGGTGGAGCTTGGATTACCTCCTGGATCATGGTGGCCGCCAGGCCATAGACGACGCCCACCCAGACCTCATCGGACTGGACGCTGGAGGTGTCGGGGATGCCGTCTGGTCGCATCCCGTTCACAGCTCCCATGGACCCTCCGGCGAAGCCCAACACGTTCTGCTCAAATATGGTCTGCAGGGCGTGGTGCACGTGGAGAGTGGGGAAGACCTGCACCCGGAGAGAGGGAGAGGGGGCCCATGAGGCCAGATTCAAATAGATCCTGCACTTGGAGGAGCCGGTCATACTTGACTTACAAGACGAGCTGAACGTCCTACATTCTCCGCGGCCTCCCTCCCCTCCATCATTCCTCCCTCACCTCTGTATCCCCTTCCCCCAGTCCGCAAGCTCTCAGGAACCACTGGCCGGCACACTGGTCGGACATGATGCTGTGGGCGTGTGGCTGCGAGCTGCTGTCGTAGTTATAGTAGCGGCCTGGGTGGGAGGTGATTGGGAGGGAGGGTGGGTCAGAGAGGATGACCCCCTCGTTCCAGAGGGCACCTTGCCCCCAAACCTCCCTTTGAACCTCTGCTGCTCCCCGCCTCCCCCCGTGAGGCTTTCCCCTTTCACCATTCCACAGGAGCCTCTCGAAGGCCTCACGTCCACGACTCAGGATGGACGAGAATTTCTCCCTGACGGCTCCGGCCCCTTGCAGAGCAGCCATACGGACCATCACAGCTACGGCTGCCAGCCAGAGTCCTCCACAGTATGCGCTGATCAAGAAGAGGGGAACGAGGGTCACAGAGAACTCCCTTCTGCCCCGACCCTCCCTATGACTTGGCTACCCCTCTCCCTTAGCCTCCCCTCTTCACCCCCCCAGTACCTGGGCCCTGTGGTGACCCAGCCATCGTAGGTCTGGTCGGCGTAGCCCCCGTTCTCAATAAGCCCATCCTGGTCCTTGTCGAACTTCAGCTCTGATTCCATTACGGCCTGCGGGGGGGAAAGGGAGGAGCCAGGGGCAGTGGAGGGGTGTGGGTGGGGTGGGGTCCTTAGAGATGTAAGACCCAGGAGGGAGAAAGATACTCCATTTCCTCAATTCTCTCATCTTCCCCAGGACCCAGGAACCAGTGGTTGGACCCATAGGGTCCCAGGTGGTAGTTTCTGGCTGGGAGGGGATGACAGGAACGCCCTGATCTGACATGGGGGAGGCAGGCAAGGGTTCCGGACACCAGAGAAACCACCAGGTAGGCCGTGCCCCTTCTAGGCACTTTCCACCTCTATCTGTTAAGCCTACTCGGACAGCAGCGTAGAGAGAAATGACAGCATCAGTGAAATTCTATCCTCCCCACCCAAACCACGAATAGATAGATTTGGGCCGGGAGGGGTGGGGGTGGGGTGCAGGGGGGAGGGGAAGGAAGCAGAGCCTCAAGTTGGCAAGGGCTCTGTCACTGCCCCACACCCGCCTTCTGGACCAGAAGCCTCTAATTCTGCTACCGCTCAGATCTGACTGGTCTTCTACTGCTCAGACCATTCATGACCCCGAACCCGGTTTGATTCGGCCCCCAAATCGCAAGATACCTCTAGGTTTAAATCCCAAAAAGGGTTTCAGGCAGATGTAGCCAGACACACCAGGGTGGGGGAATCAACCCCCTCCTCCTCCAGCTGAGTGGCTGACCTGACAGACGGGCCACATGTCAGCCAAGAAGCCACGGTCCCCAGTCAGGTGATAGTCCCGATACACTTGCAGCACGAACTTCAAGTTGAGGTCCTTCCAGTCGGCCGTGTCGTGAATCAGGTAGGCATTGACCCGGGCCCACGGTTCGTCGTCTGCCCATGGGTGAATGGAGGTGGGGGTGAGGAGGAGGGTTCGATCCCTAGGGGGCCGCATTTGGGGGAGGGGGTTCTGGCTGTCGCCGATGGGGGGGAACGGGAGGTTGGAGGGAAGGCCCAAGGGTCTCCAGTGGCCCAAGGTAGTGAGAGTTTGACACCGGCAACCTCTCACTAGGGGGAGGATCCCACAATCCCCAGTGTCACAACGGGATCGGCGGCAGATCGGTGGCTGTTCTTAGGACCCCACTGCCTTGGGGGAGACGGCCAGCGGAGAGGAGCATCACTGCTCCCTGAGCTGTGGGGTAGAGGGGAGAAGGGGGTGCTGCTGCGTCAAGGTCAGAGACCTAATGAGGCATTTCTGGCATCCCCAAAGTTTGGGAAAGGGTGCCGGGGAAGCAGGGCTTTCCCAATATTCCAGGAATAGGAGGATCCCGAGGGGCCAGGGTTACCAGGGTCACCGACGTCATGTGGAATCACGTTTCTCCTCTTCACGGGTGCCACCTCTCCACTCATCAGGTATCGCCTTCGCGTCAGGTCCTCCCTTAGAGTTGCTAGAGCTGCGGGAGGGGCATGAGGAGAAACTGTGGGGCGGGGCTTGGGAGCCAGGGTTTAAGCGGGTGGGGAGTGGGGAGGGGAACGGCAAGCTCACCCATGTCGTACTGCAGACTGATCTCCAACTTGGGCCAGAGCATGATGAGGGCAAAGGAAGCATAGAAGTGGACATCGTAGGTGTTGTACATGCGGTACTCCTGGCCTGGGGACACGGACTATCAGCGAGGCTGGCCAGAACAGTCAGCGACCCCCGGGCTCTTTCCTCTCTCCTCTCCCTGAGATCCTCCAGCCCCTCAAGGTAGGAAAGGAGAAACTCCAGCAAGCCGAGCCCAGTCCCCTCTCCCTCCAGAGGCCTTTCCCTTGTTTTCCACAGTCGAATCTCCCTCTCCCTGCCTCTCCCCTCCCTGCCCCGCCACCCTCCCCACATCATTACCCTCAAGGTAAGCGAAGCGGCCATACTCCAGCAGGGTGGGGCGCATCTGGCTTAGGTTCTCCCCACCCCCTCCCAACTCCTCCTCCGGGGTCTCGGGTGGAACCTCCAGCCACACAGTGCCCCCATCAGCCAGGAAGTAGAGCTCGTTAAAAAGTGCCGACTTGTACCAGTGGGGCAGTTTGCTGGAAGGGGGGAGAGAGAGACAACGTATCAGGGAAGTAGGGAAAAGGAAAAGTTGTGGAAGGGGGAAGGGTAGAAGGAGCTGGGGGTGAAGTGGGTAGAGGTGATACTGGAGGGAGACGAGAAAAGCCCCAAGAGAGGGAGTCGGAGCAGGGGTTCAGGATGAAAGAGGGGAGCAATCCCCACCTTTTACCTCCGGGCCCTCATACCTGTCCTCTAAGATGGGGCTCTGCCAGGCCACGATGGCGTCCTCCCACCGCCCGTACTGGGTCAGCGCATGGTGGCACAGGGTGGGGGCTGCGGTCCCCCCTCGGCCAAAGTAGCGAGTGTATCTCCTGGGGCGGGAGGATTCTGTTACCCGTCATGGCCCTGGTCTTCGTAGAGCCCTACCCCACATCCTTTGCCCCCCGCCCCCCCGGGGTGGATTCGGTCTCCTCACCTGTAGTGAGTCCGACCCTTGGCCCCAAATACGATTTTGGGCATGTCCCAGGCCAGGGTGAACTCCAGGCGACCTTGCCCCTGCCCGGGTACCCGACACCCAGCGCACACAGCTGCTGCAGTCCCTTCACCTTTCCGGGTGGGAACGCTGCATCCTGCACAGGTGGAACAGTGAGAGGGGAGGCGGGGTGGTCACCGTGGAGTTGCCAGGGCGGACCACAATCCCACCACCAACCAGGACTTTCTTTTCCCTCCTTGCTGCAAAGGCTGGGGTCAGCCAGATTTCCAGGTGCAATGCAGGGCAGGGATGGGCAAGCCCCACATCCTGTCCAGGGGCCGGGGCCTACTGACTAGGGCAAATGTCTTGGCGTTTCCTGTGTACTAATGTCCCCGTTCTGTATCCTAACAAACTCCGGACCGGACTCAGACACAGCGGTCCTGGGATGGGGCCCAGGCCAGGCTGGATCTCAGTTGAAAATTTTCAGTGGAGGTAGGATGCTACTGCTTCCTCCGCCACTGGTGGCCGTGGGCAACCTGGCCCCACTCGGGGGGTAGGGGACTGTGACTTCCCCCACCTCTCTAGAGCATCAGAAGTGCAGGAGTGGAGCGGAAACCCCTGCCGCGTCCTCCCCGCCGGACAAGAAGTGAGAGCTAAGGATGGGGATGAGGGCAGGGGCCAGGCCGCCTCCTTTCCTTCCGCTCCCTACTCAGCCCCTGGTTTGGCTGTCCCACCCTGTTGGCCCTTCCCCTCACCAGGTGGGGAGTCCAGCTGCCCATCCTGAAGCAGATCCTGCCACAGCTGCTGCCCAGTGCCTTCAGGATCAAAGGCTGTGATGTGAGTCACCGTGGTGCCCACCTGTTGACAGGGAAGAGGTGGTGAAGCTTGAGCTTCCCAACTGGCCCTGACTTTCCACCACCCCAGTTCTGCCCTCTCCTTTACCTCTTGGTCCTCAACTCTGCCACTTTTCCTCTCTCCCTTTCCTTCCCCAAAGCTTTGATCTCTTCGACATCCACCCGCTCCTCGGCCCATGACCTCATCCCCCGCCCCAGTTCCTTCACTCCCTGGAGCTCCCTAACCCCCTGTTACCGTCTCCCGGGAAGCGATGGCAAGCGTATAGGGGTTGGGGGGGCTCGGATGATGCAGAAGGACGCCTTTCACAGTTGTCCCGCTCTGCTCCAGGCAGAATGGCTCATTCCAGAGGTTCCCCTCTGCATCGTCCCGACCTCCCAGCCCATTGCGGAGTGAAAACACGACAGACACATCCACGTCCTCATCCCCCACATTCTGCACTTCCCACACGAACACCCCAACTGGCAAACTGCTGTCCTGGGAGGAGACAAGAGGGTGGGGAAAAAGAGGGAGGCACATGTGGTTTCAGGAACACGCACACTTCCCTCGGAACAGGACGTGATCCGGCCCCCACCCCCTCCTGAGGGCTGTGCTCCTACTGCCGCTGGGTGGGGTGGGGAGGCAGGGCAGAGCCGGGAAGTTGGGGGGTTGGGGGGAGCAGCGAGGGGTCAGCCAGTACCTGGTAGTCATGAGGGAGGATGGGTGCGATCTGGCGACAGGTAAGCACAATAGCCTGGCCTGGAAGCTGGTAGACTGTCCAGGCCCGGGGGTAGAGAGCATGATAGAAGGCAAAGTGGCCACAGAAGCCCCAGTTCCACCCCTGCAGGACATTGGGCCGCTCCAGAGAGAGGACTTGCTGGTACACGGTCTGGCCCTCTCGCCGCAGGCACACCGTGAACTAGGGTGGGAGAGCACAAGGAGTGGTGGAGACGGAAAAAAAAAACATTAGATTGTAAGCACCTTGAGGGCAGGAACTGGGCCTCTTCCTTCTATTGGATGCTCCAAGGATCTAATAATAATTATGCTATTTGTTAAGCCTTTGCTCTGTGCCAAGCACTGTTCTAGGCATTGGGGTAGATATAAGGAAATCAGGTTGTCCCACTTGGGGCTCACAGCCTTAACCCCCATTTTACAGAGGCGGTAACCGAGGCTCAGAGAAGTTAAGTGACTTGCCCAAGGTCACACAGCAGACAAGTGGCGGAGGCAGGATCAGAACCCATGTCCTCTGATCCCCAAGCCCGTGCTCTTGCCACTAGGCCACGTTGCTTCTAACGCAGTGTTCTTTTTTTACTTAATGCCAGTAATGATGATGGAGAGAGAGACGGCTGGGATGTAGTGTCCTAACTCTCCTGTGGATGGAGGAAACCTCAAAAATTTATCTTCTATGGCCAGGCTCTCCTCTCTTGGGGCTAGGGATTTTCTTCAGTGAGGAAGACTCCAGGCTCTCTCTCTTGCCAGTTTCAATGATCCCGAGGCCCCATTATCTGGAAGCTCTTCTTGCTGTCTAAACCACATCCTCCAGCTGACCATAGGTTTAAGAGCACTATCTTTAGACAGTCTCTGGTCACAACAGACTCCTTCCCCATTAGAGTCCAGAGCAAGAATGTCTTTCTTTCCCCATAGTCTTACTGGGACTTTGACCATTACCGGAGGTCACTTTAACACATTCCACCCTGAATCTCGCCGAGCTCCCCCTCCTCTGACCACCCCCCCCCACAACTTTTTTCCTTGGAGGCATCCCGACTCTGGGCAGTCTCTGCTGTAAAGCCATCCCCCTTCCCGGCTCTAACCAGGACCACAGCCAGGCCTCCTCTGCTCACCGCCATTGCCTTTTCTCTCCATAAACTTGGTCAGGTGCTCCCAATTCATCTCAGCCCACGGCACCCCACCTGACAGTCATAAGCCAGGTCCAGTACCTTTCTGCAGAGGACCCGAATCCATCCAGCCTATGATTCCATTTACTTCTTTAAAGGCCTCCCAACATCCCTAGTCTCAACATAACATAATGAGGATTTTCAAAAATCCTTAGCTATGTTTACTCACCCCAAGTCTTTGCAAAGGAAGAGAGAGCCCGTTTTTGATCTGACAGAACATTCCCTCTATGAGTGGTCTTTAAAAACAACCACTTTTTTCTGGATAGAGGGGGGCAAATAGTGTCATCCCCGGGGGGACTGGTTTGATGCCACATTTCAAAAATTCCCAAAGAAGTGGGCAATGCTGACTCTCCCGTTGACATGGAGCTCTTCTGCCTGATGAAATGCCATTTAGGTGGGAGTAAACTGAGGGCTGCAGGAAGAACTCGTAAAGCTAAATGAGTGGGCAGAAAAGTGGCAGTTGAGCTTCAGCATGAGTAAGTGTGACGAAATGCACCTAGAGAAAAATCAAACTATAACCAGAGTATGACAGGCTCTTGGAGTCAATGTCTACCATTCCCTGAGACTGGTGGCCAATGTGCAGCAGCCCAAGAGGTCAACTGAATCCTAGGCAAAGTTGAATGATCGCATGACAAAAAGCAGTTTTGCCACTTACACAAAGCAATGTTCACCTGAGTCAGGACTTATCGTGTGTTGTTGTGGTCCCCGCATCTTAGGAAGGACACAACAGAGCTGAAGAAAGTTATGGAAAAAAGAGCACCCAGGCTGATCAGGGAGGTGGATCCATCTGAAGACTGAAAATCAGTGGTATTTACTGAACACTTATTGTGTGCAGAGAGCACTGGGGAGAGAATAGCGTAACAGAGTTGGTAGACCCGCTCCCTGCCTACAGTGAGTTTAGAGTCTAGAATAAGATATGGACGTATCTCCAATTTAGACTGCAAGCCCTGTGTGGGATAGACCGTATCCAACTGGATGATTATGTATGTACTCCAGTGCTTAGAGCAGTGCTTGACAAATAGTATGCGCTTAACAAATATCATGAAATAAGAAGGACTTGGAGGATTTAATTGAAGATTAATTTTGTAGTGAACAAGGTGAATATGGAATTGGTGTTTGCCATATCCCGCAATAACAATAATTGTGGAATTTTTTAAGTATTTGCTACAGGCCAAGCACTGGGGTAGATAAAAGATAATCAGGCCAGATAATCTGACGGGGGTACACAATCTAAGGGAGATGGAGAACAGGTATTTAATCTCCATTTTACAGAGGAGGAAGGTCAGGCACAGAGACATGATTTGCCTAAGGTCACACAGCAGGCATGAGGCAGAGCTGGAATTAGAACCCAGGTCTCCTGACTCCTAGTCCTGGGCTTTTTACTAGGTCATGCTGCTTCCCCAACACTGCTATCGAGGGGGTACCCGTTGAAACCTGAAAGTGATGGATTCAAAGCAAACATATCTTCACCCACTGAATGGGAAACATGAAGTCTGTTACCCCAGGAAGTTGTGTAAATGAAAATATCAATAGTCTTGGGAGGGGTTTGGATAAATCCAGGGATGGTAGGCCCATAATGGGCTCCTACACAGAAACTTAGGAATGTTAGCCGGCTGAAGAAAGGCTTAGGCAAATTCGTGGATAAAATGTGGATGTGTAAACGGGAAAAGAGAGAGGTGATACGGTGGTATATCTGTTACCACTTCATCCATGAATTCTGTTGCCACTGCTGAAGACAGAGTCCTGGGCCTGACAAACCATGGGTCTGATCCAGTATGGCAATGTTTAGGGTCTATTGTTCTTAAGCACATCAAGGTGGCAGGGAAGAAATCAAAATGAAGAAAAAAACAGTTTAAGAGAAGAGGGTAAAAAAAAAAAAATCATGCAGAGAGGAGGCTACAGGTGCAAGAACAGCTGAACTAGTGGTTTGAGATCAGGAAAGAGGAGAGTAGGACACCCCAAAACAGAGAAGAAAGCAAAATGAGGGGCAAGAAGTGCAGAGAGCGGGACAGAAAGTACAGGACGAAGATGAGCCAGAGGTGAGAAAGCTGAACCAGAAGAGACTGGTAGGGAGTAGGTGTAAAGGGCACCCAACACAAACCCTTAATCCTTCCAAACCCTAAAGGGAAGGGAGCAGACCCACTCATGCACATGAAGTATCAAAGGGAAAAAACAAACCCTAAAGGCTGAGGGGATAGGAATGGCAGGGAGTTCGCAAGGGAGGTCACAGAAACAAGAGGGGAAAAGCCAAGTGGTTCCACACCCCCCAGCTGAAACCCTGGAGAAATGAAAGACTGAAGGGCAGAGGGGCTGCAGAAGACAACTAAAGGGGAAGTAAGAGGGGGTCACACAAGAGCAGGGAAGGAGAGAATCCCAGGGGACAGAGAGTTTGAAGGGTAATGAGATACCTGCTGAAGCCTAAAAAGGTCACGGATGGATCCAAGCCAAAAATCCTGCCCGAGTTGGAAGTGTGGCTAAATGCAGTTTGGAATTCCAGCATTGGTTCTATGACCAATGGGGATGAAGGGTGTCCTAGGTGGCTGGATTTGCTCTGGTGTGAAATGCTAGGACCCAACAGCTTGGGGTCTAATACTGATGCTACTCGCCTACCACAGCCCAGCCCATGCACTTTGCTCCTCTAATGCCAACCTTCCCCCTGTGCCTCCATCTGATCTATCTCACCCCCAATCTCTCGCCCTGGTCCTGCCTCTGGCCTGGAACACCCTCAAATCTGACAATTACTCTCCCCCACTTCAAAGCCTTATTGAAAGCACATCTACTCCAAGAGACCTTCCCTAAGCCCCCCTTTCCTCTTCTCCCACTCCCATCTACGTCCCCCTAACTTGTTCCTTTGTTCTCCCCACCCCAGCCCCACAGAATTTATAAATAAAAAAAATAAATAAATGGTGGTATTTGTTAAGCGCTTACTATGTGCAAAGCAGTTCTAAGCGCTGGGGGATACAAGGTGATCAGGTCGTCCCATGTGGGGCTCATAGTTTTAATCCCCATTTTACAGATGAGGTAACTGAGGCACAGAGAAGTGAAGTGACTTGCCCATAGTCACACAGCTGGCAAGCGGCAGAGCCGGGATTAGAACCCACAACCTCTGACTCCCAAGCCCGGGCTCTTTCCTCTGAGCCACGCTGCTTCTCTATGTAAATTTATGTACATATCTGTTATTTATATAAACGTCTGCCTCCCCCGGGCCCCCCAGACTGTAAGCTTGTTGTGGGCAGGGGGTGTGTCTATTTATTGTTGTATCACACTCTCCCAAGCAGTGCAGTACTTTGAAGCAGCTCTGCATACAGTAAGCAGCGTGGAGAAGCAGCGTGGCTCAGTGGAAAGAGCATGGGCTTTGGAGTCAGGGCTCATGAGTTCGAATCCCAGCTCTGCCACTTGTCGGCTGTGTGACTGTGGGCAAGTCACTTAACTTCTCTGTGCCTCAGTTCCCTCATCTGTAAAATGGGGATTAAGACTGTGAGCCCCACGAGGGACAACCTGATTCCCCTATGTCTACCCCAGCGCTTAGAACAGTGCTCGGCACATAGTAAGCGCTTAACAAATACCAACATTATTATTAAGCACTCAATAAATCCGACTGAATAAAACGAATGAACGCCCAGCCTCCTAGCTAGACTTTACGCTCAATCTAAGGTCACACCTGTTCCTAGAGGTCCACATTAGCTTTGAATTTCCTGTTCTTTAGAGCTGTCCAAGAACTGACTCCCCTGAACTTCCTACTTGTGGCCTACACCCCAATTTAACCAACTTGCTTACTCATCATCTCCCATAAACAACTCTCCACCTGTAACTCATCACATACCATTCCCCCTGCCTGGAATACCTTTCCCCATCTTCATTAAATCACATTCCTCCCATTTCGATCTCTGCTCTGATCAAAATCGTGGGCTGGCCCTGTGCTTGGCCTGGCCTATACCATGCCTCTATATGTTCTTGCTTTCCATGCACTTCAGTAATAATAATAATAATGATGATGATGGTATCTGTTAAGCGCTTACTATGTGCCAAGCACTGTTCTAAGCGCTGGAATAGATAAAAGGTAATCAGGTGTCCCACATGGGGCTCACAGTCTTAATCCCCATTTTACAGATAAGGTAACTGAGGCACAAGGAACATAAGTGACTTGTCCAAGGTCACACAGCAGTCAGGAATAATCATGGCGTTTAGTGGCGGAGCCGAGATGAGAACTCATGTCCTACGACTCCCAAGGCCCTGCTCCTGCCACTAGGCCATACAGCTTCTGTACTGATTGCCTGTACATCATATACCTAGTCTAGGCCCCAAACCCCAGTGGGGCCAACCAACTTATAGGTTGCAGGAAGCTAATGAAGCAGGAAGCTACCAATGCTGCTCTTGCCAGGAGTTTCCACTTCCCCAGCTGGAGAAGACATCAAATTGGAGCGTGTGAGCTGGCCTACGCCTGACCCGCCCCGCCGCCCCCCCCAACCATCCAGTGGTTTAGCTTGATCCAGCCAAGTCTACTTCCCTTCCCTTCTCTCAGAATTATACTTCATCCCACTTCTCACAGGTGGGGTCATGCTGGGAAAGGATCCTATCTTAAGGCACTGGCAAGCCCTCATGTCTCTCCACAGGATGTTTATATCCCGAACCCTGACAAAATACCCACGGAAAGGTCAAGTAGATCACCTGCAGTATAAAGTAGGCAGCATGATACAAGTCCCCCAGGCTATCAGAAAAATAAACAAATCCACAGCCTACATTTGGGCTGGAGAGAAGCGATGAGCAAGTCCTTTATTCTGCCTCTAATTCGAGCCCCCTAGACGTAAGTTCCGACTTCCTTTCCCATGCCCCAAGGCCTTTATGTGGAGTTGGCTCCACTTTTGGATCCTGCTGCTCATGTGTGTAAAACATGACAGCTGAATCAGGGCTGTTCCCCGTGGCTGGGGTTAGGCTGCTGAGGAAACACATTTTGCAGGCACAGGCTCTCTTTCAAGAAGGAAGATCCAGAACTGTTTTTGTTGGTGCTGAGGATGAGGAGAGGGCTCCTCGCTGCCTGTAGTTTGGGTTTTGGGATTTTGTTTTATTTTTTTTCAAAGGAATAGAAGACCATCTCTGAGTAATCTCCAAATAGGTTTCTGTTGTTGGTATATATGTACATGCCCAGGCATAGATCCCACTTATATTTTAGATACAGAATCCTTCTTGGTAAACCATTGTCCATCCAGTTCCTCAATTAGGCTGTGTGGGCGTGATAAAGCTAGAGAAGGTCTAGATAAGATCACCAAAATGAGGCGGGGAAGGGGCAGCCTCCATTTGAGGACAGGCTGAAAAGAATAGGACTCTTCAGGTTAAAAAGAAGAGGGTTGAGTAAGGACACGACTGAAGTTTACCAAATCATGAAGAGGAGGACAGGACAACGAGGAATTGTGGTTCACCGAATCTCACACCATCAGAATGAGGGTGCACCCACTGAGCTTGAAGGAAACATTTCTTCACTTAGGGGGTGACCAGCATACGTGTGGCCACAGGAAGGTGGACAGGCCAAAAATGTCAGCAGACTCCAGAAAGATTTGGAAAAATTAAAGGAGGAGAAGGTCAATTAAGACGGATGTCCAAAAGGGTAACCATTAAGTGATTTCTCTAAATATTTTGGCGCAGATGTCGGAGGTCCTGGTCAGGATTTTGATGGACCATCGGTCTGCCCCAGGACGACACTGTGCCTGTTTTTTTTATCTTTTGCCATTTTCCCCACTGGATACTTCATATTCATGTTCAGAACTGTTGAAGCATACAGTCCTAAATTTAATTGTTTTTTTTCTTCTTAAATTCAGAGTCAAAGTCTAATCTTCACTTTCTGACTGGGAGAACTAAGCATAACGCTCCCCCTGGTCCTTCTTCTTTCCAACAGACCCTCACCTGGTCCGCCATGACTGTTCGGTGTTGGTACATCCCGGGATTCAGCTGCCAGCGACAGAACTGGCCTCTCCAGCCTCGGGTGATGGTGCCTCCTCCAATGCCCCCTAAGGGGCAACCTGGCAACAGAGCAAAAGGGCAAGATCTAGTGTGGCAATGGGGAGGTGTGGGAAAAGGCCAGCCATTGTTGGGACGAGCCCACCTCCAGCTTTTTGGTGTGCAAGAGAGAAGCCAGGTGGGTGTCCTCCCTAAAAGGGCTAGACCAGATAGCTACCCTGGGATCTCAGCTCCCCACAGAGGGAGGGGAAGGGGAAGGGCAGCTCACCGTAGATCTGTCGCAGGGGGACGCAGTTGAACATGTCAATAAAAGGAGCTTTCTTCTCCACTTGTGTCTTCTGGTACCACCATCGAAGATACCTGTGTGGGGTTGGGGGAAGGTGGGGAAACCAGAAGGAGAAATGAGACAAGAGGCAGAATTGGAAATTCAGTGACTAATGAGCCACCTAAAATGAGCAAAACAGTGATAAATGGGAGAAATTCATCATGCCAGCACCACCAACAGAAATTCTTGGGAGAAAAGATGGAGGCGATGTTGTAAGACAGGGAAAGAGGGAATTGGAAGAAATGAGTTTTTGATTGAGTAGACAGTGGATAAGGAGAGCGGGAGAGATGGAGCAAAAAAACACAAAAAAACAAAAAACAAGCCCACATCCAGCTGTATCCAACATCTCTGGAAAAGGAAACTCTACAATCTCCCCCTGACCTGAGGATTCTGGGACCTTAGAGGACTACTGGAAAGCAGGGAACAAGGAGCAAGAGCTTGTTAGGGTTGCACAGAGGACAATGAGAACGGAGGCTGGTGTGGAGGGGAGAAGGGTAGGGCAGCTTCTCTACTCACTGATTCTAGTCCCTAGCCTTGGGCTTTTCTCTGTACTGCAATTTCTTCTCTCTACATTCTTATTCATTTGCTCCCTGTCTGGCTCCCCCTCATTTTAGACTCTCTCTGGCTTCTCTCCTCTTCTCCCTTTAGCTCTTTCTAGCCTCCAGCTCCTTTCTTCTATCTGGCAGGTTCTCTTTTTAGCCCCAGTGTGCCTGGCCCCTCTCTGGCCTTCACGAGCTACCCAGGTTAGGATCCTCTGTAAATTTAATCAGGACTCGGCTCTGGGGTTCACCTTCGGCAATCACAGCCTCTAAACTACTCCAACCCATGTTCTCCCCTCGCCCCCTTCATCTCCCACTTCTACCCCTCTTTTTCTGAGCATTTCCCCATAAACTCTGCCACCTCCCCTTCACCTTGGGCCTCAAACTCTGGACTAGTCTCCCCACGCATCCAAGAAATGGTTTACGAACTCCAAAAGACCAAAGAGACCCACCCCCATTCTCTCCTGGCCCTTGGACCCTCTCACTCCTGGACTCTCCTCCAAGCCACTTCTTTCCCGCAATGGGACCAAGCAGAGAACCGCTCAGGGAAATGATCATTTGCCCCGGGCTCTCCCATCAAGGCCAGTCTAGATTTCTTTACTGAGGCAGAGCTCAGATGGGATGTGTCAGAAAAGAAGTAGTGTAGGGGACCAGTTTGGTCTCCTATACCTTTCAGGTTCAAAGCCTCGGAAGGATCACGCCGGGGTGGTTCGAGTTTGCCCCCCTCCATCCAAACTATTACCACATTAATACAATCACCACTCATCCCATCCTGCCTAGATTACTCCATCAGGCTCCTTGCTTCTAACTTCCCAACCTCCTCCCTCTCCCCACTTCAGTCCTTACTTAGTTCCACCGTTCAGATTGTCTTGCTAGAGAAACATTCAGGACGTCACCAGTCCCCTGCCAAAAATCTCCAGGAGTTGCCTATCCACCTATCAAATAAAAACTCCTCACCATTGGCTTTAAAGCATTCCATCACCTTGCCTCCTCCTACCTCACCTCGCTTCTCTCCTTCTACAACCCAGCCCACCAACTTGGCTCCTCTGGTGCTAACCTTCTCACTGTGCCTCGATCTCTCCTGCCTCACCGCCGACTCTCGGTCCACGTCCTGCCTCTGGCCTGGGACTCCCTTCCTCCTCAAATCTGACAATTACTCTCCCCACGCTTCAAAGCCTTATTGAAGGCAAATCTCCTCCGAAAGGCCTTCCCAGACTAAGCCCCACTTTTCCTCATCTCCCAGTCCCTTCTGTGTTGCCCTGACTTGCTCCCTTTGTTCTTCCCCCCGCCCCACAGCACTTGTATTTCTTGTATGTAGTGTATTTCTTTCTACCGATGTCTGTCTCCTCCCTGAGACCGCGAGCTCGTCGTGGGCAGGGATTGTCACTGTTTATTGTTGTCTTGAACTTTCCCAAGTGCTTAAATACAGTACTCTGCACACAGTAAGTGCTTAATAAGTATGAATGAATGAATTCATGAATGAATGAATATGGGCCTGGGTTATCCCTGGGCAACCCGGACTCTGTAGTATCCCAGGCTTTGCCTAGAAGCAGATCTGTAGTCCCAGATCAGCATCCGTGTTGCCCAATCAGCTGTACGCAGGCTAGATGAGGGACAGGGACCACGTCCAACCTGAGTATCTTATATCTAACCCAGTGCTGAGTACAATGTTAGGCACATACTAAGTGCTTAAATACCACTATTCTCATCATCATCAGTAAAGGCTGGAGGAACGACTTTTCTTCTCCCCTAACGTCAAATTCCCTACCCCTACCCACCCAATGCCATCTTCTCTCCCGTACAATACCTTCTTCCCCCACCTCCTCATCTATTCTGGTTGAGTGCCCCTTAAGCCTGACTCAGAGGTGACCTCAGGGTGAGTCTCTGGGACCCTCCCTTTCTTCCGCTGCCTCCATATCCACCTGTTCCTTCTGGCCCTGCAACATGCCTCTCCCTTCCTCTCCTATGGCCCTACAGTGCTGATCGGAGAGCAATGGGATAGAGTCAGGTTGGGGGAGGGCCCTACAAGTGCTGATCGGAGAGCAACGGGATAGAGTCAGGTTGGGGGAGGGCCCTACAAGTGCTGATCGGAGAGCAGTGGGATACAGTCAGGTGAGAGGACGGCATGGCAGCATTTGAGGATTCCAAGGTCTCTTCCCACTTCCCCTTCCCTGTGACCTGGCTGGGGGGAATGTCACACTAATGACCCTGGCACCAGCCTGGGTTGGGATTCCGAGGATGGCTGGAGGTTTAGAGGTCCAGCCCATAGACGTACAGCAGGGCCCCCTCCCCGCGGGACTTTTGACTTGCTCTGGAGGTTACGGGGTCTTGGGATGGCCTTCCCCAGAACCTTTCCTCCCTGAACTCATAAGGGTGCCTGGTGCAGTCACTTCACGTCCCCAGACTCCAGAGTCCCAGAAAGGGCTGGGTCAGAGCTTCGGGGGGTGGGGGTCGGAATGAAGGGACTGGCAGCTCTGCGGAAACCCCTAGTTGGAAGTGGGGGTCATGACTTGGAAGGATCCCCCCAGGCCCCCCACGACACACACACACACGTATCATGAGGCCTTCCTCTCACTGCTTCTCAACAGTAACCATCGGACCAAGGCTGCCAGTGTCATGGGCCCGCCTTCTCCCACCCCTGCCTTAGGAAGTTCAATCCCGTTCCGCACTCCATCTAGCACTTCCTATACGCTCTTATATTTATCTGTGAAGGGCTTGCTACGGGCCAAGCACTGGAGTGGATCCAACCAAATGGGGTGGGACGCGGCTCCGTCCCACGTGGGGTCACCTACGGTTGAGGTGACGGAGGCACCGAGAAGCGGAGCGATTTGGCCAAGGTCACCAAGCAGAGGGAGCGGCAGGGTGGATTTTAGAAACCATGACCTTCTGACTCCCAGGCCCCGCCGGGCCCACTCCGCCACGCTGCTTCCCAATGAGACAATTCCCCGGGCCCGAGAGGGGCCCAACCCAACCTGTGCAATGGCAGGGAAGGGCAAACTCCACAGGGACAGGGAACTCCGGGGGCAAGTGGGGAAGGGCGGAGTCCTCCAAGGGGCCCCGGTGCAGCTCCCGGCGGGCGGGCAGGCTCACCCGCTGGCCCACTGGGGCAAAGAGGGTGCCCGGCTGGTTCGCTGCTGCCCTCCCGACCCCGGGGCCAGAGAGACCTCCCCGGTCCCACTCACCGCAGGCCCATGCCAATGTGCTTCAGCATGTTGCTCAGGGAGACGTTGTTGGCCTGGAAGGGCTTTCTCTTCTCCACGAATTCGTGGGCCAGGCAGATGCGCCAACCGAACTGGGGCACCCCGCGGCCCAAGGCGGTGCCTTCGTAAGCTGCCATCATCTGCCCCTCGTCCTCCATGCTCGGACGGCCCAGGTCCTCGTGGTTCTGCAGCCCCCCGGGCCCCCGGGCCCCCGTTCGCTCGGAGCTGCGGGGCCCGGCGTGCGGGCCCTCCAAGGTCCGGACTGTCCTTCTCCCGACAGGTTGGCGGGCCTTCTCCTCCTTCCCCCGCCGGCCCACGACGCGGCCCCGGGGTCGGAGCGCGGCCGAGTGCCGGCCTCCAGGAAGAGAGCGGGCTATTGTTGCGGTGATCGTCCACGCCCCAGGCTCCCGGCCAGCTCACCGGGGCCGGGGAGGGAAGGAAGGGCCCGGCCTCCTCGTCATGGAATTACAGGGATTCTAGTGGCCGGCGGCAGGAGGGAGAGGGAGGAGGAGGAGGAGGAGGAGGGAGGCCTGCGGGGAGGGAGGAGCCCCGCAGGAGGCTCAGGTAGCCACAAGGAGCCCCGGGGGCCGGCGGACGACCCCGCAGGGCGGGCACCGAATCCCGGCCCACCCTTCCCCGCCCCCAATCAGCCCCGGCCGGCGGGCGGGGAGGGAAGGGGCGGCGCCAACGACCGCTCGGCCCCGGCGCCCAACTGTCACGCCGACCTCTTGCCCCCAGGGTGCGGCGGCAGGGCGGGCACGGTGGGCACGGTGCCCGCCCCCCTCCCTTCGGCCGCCCCCCGCCTCTGCGGAGCGTAAAGTCGGTGGGGACGGGCTGCCCGGAGCCCGACGGACGGTCCTGCTCCCTCCAGCTCCGAGGCTCCCCGAGGGCGGCCGAAGTTCCCCCGAGCGGGACCTCAGCATCGCCGAGTCCCTCCGAAGGCGCCCGAGCGAAGCCGAGGGCTTTCCGAGCGAAGCCGAGGGCTTTCCGAGCGCAGGAAGCGGGCGATTCCACCGCGCGCCGGCAGGGCGGGGGAGGCCTAGGCGCGTCTCCGCCTCGCTCCAGCCGGCCGGGGCGGCCGCCGCCAAGGGGACACCCCCTTCCCAGGCCGCGTTGGTTCGGCCTGACCCGCAGCTCCGAAGCCGAGCGGAGGTCGAAGGAGCCGCCGGGAGAGGGGGGGACCGGTCCTGGACCTCAGGTCTCCTTCTCCGGGAACTCCGGGGAGCGACCGGGGCGGTAAGGAAGGGGCTGGGGGTGCGGGGGGAAGGGTTTTTTTGTGTTTTTTTTTTACATCGTCCACGGTGGCCGAGTCTTGCTGCCCCCCACCGAGAGGAAGCCTCTGCCGAAGAGGCTGCCGGGAGTGAGCCAATGTGTGTGTGACCCTTGCCCCTCCTGCCCTCCAGTGCCAACCTCTCCCTTCTCCCCGCCATGATCGAGGTGGTGGCCTCGCTGAGCCGGGGGCCGGTGTTCCTGGCCGGGGAGGCGCTGGAGTGTGTCGTGACCGTCACCAACCCCCTGTCGCCCACAGCCACCTCGGCGTCCAGGTACCACCACCCCATGGGGGGAAGCGGGGGTCGTGGAACAACTAAACAAACCGGTATTACCCCTTGCCAGAGAGGTGGAAGGAGACATCCCCGGTGATGGGGGGAGATGGTGACCAGCCCTTAACTTTTTAGTTTCTAGTACTGCTTCGGACCCTTGACCCAATGTGGCTTAATAATGGCATTGGTTAAGCGCTGACTATGCGCAGAGCACCGTCTAAGCGCTGGGGAGGATACAAGGTGATCAGGTTGTTCCAGGTCACCCCCATTTAATCCCCATTTTCCCAGAGAAGTGAAGTGACTTGCCCAAAGTCACACAGCTGACAAGCGGCTGAGGCGGGATTTGAACCCATGCCCTCTGACTCCCAAGCCCCGGCTCTTGCCACTGAACCGCGCTGCTTCGCTTTTCTCGCGGGCCGTAGTCCCCCCGTCCCTCCAAGCCGACCAGATGTGTCCAGTTTGGGCCGGAGACAGAAGAGGGAGGAAGAGTGTGAAGGCAGAGTCCTTGGAGGGGCAGGGGCAGGGCCTTTAGGGAGTCCCAGGTGGCCTCGTTTGGTGGTACTCTTTAAGCGCTTACTATGTGTCCAACATTGTTCTCAGCGCCGGGGTAGGTACAGGTTTAATAAGGTCGGCCACCTCTATGTCTCCGTGACTATCCCCGCTCAATCCTCTTTGTCCGTGACTTCCCCCATGTACCCGCCGTCCAGCGAGGCCCTGGCCTGGGCCAGTGCTCAGATCCACTGCCAGTTCCATGCCAGCGAGAGTCGTGTGATATTACCTCCACCAGATTCCAGTCAGCCAGATGTCCAGCCCGAGAGCCAGACCGTGTTCCTGCCACACCGAGGTGGGAACCTCGGGAATCCAACTGACTCTAGGGGACGGGCTCAAACCGTGCCATATTTTTAGTGGCGGGGGAGGGAGAAAATTGGACCGAGTCCCCAGGGTGGGGGTGGATTTTCTGAGTAGCCCCTGAGGAACAGGCCTGGGGGCTAACAAGCAGGATCCAGAAGGGTGAAGGTGGGGCGTTAAGGCAGTGTTCCTGCCGCGCTGGGGGTGGAAGGAGGGAGATTCGGTTCCTATTCCAGCAAATGGCCGCTGTGGGGCCCGGTGGTCTGATCGACTCACGGGGCACAGATCTGGGGGTTCGAGAAGGCTTCAGAACCCTGAAATGGGGACTAACTTGTATCTGCCCCAGTGCTCAGAACACACAGTAAGCGCTCACAAATAATAATAATAAATTCAGTTCAGCTCATGCACGCCTTACTTTGATGGGAAGGTCGATGGGAAGTCTGGGGCGGATGGGAAGGTCGATGGGAAGTCTGGGGCGGATGGGAAGGTCGATGGGAAGTCTGGGGAGGCTTGCCTTGGGGCTCCAAACCAACTAGCCTACACCTCTCTTCTCCAGGTGAACGGGGTCAGTGTATTCTTTCCACCCCCCCAAAGATCTTATTCTGTGACCTGCGACTCGATCCTGGGGAGTCGAAGTCCTGTGAGTGATTTCTCTCCAATCTTTTGTGACCCCAATCTTCCTCTATTACCTCAGTGTGTCTGTCTCCCACCCCCCCACTTTCCATGACATCAGTTCTTCCCTTCTCCTATTCAAGTGACCTAGACCATCTGAATGACTCCTGGGACCCCTGTCCTTTCTGCTGAGAGCCCGCACCCCCTCCCAGGCCAGATTTTAAAGTCGGGAGATACACCTTGGGTGTCCTTGGTTCCCCCAGATGACCTGACTCCTTCCCTTACTTTCCAGATTCCTACACTGAAGTCCTTCCGGTGGATGGGCCACCTTCATTCCGGGGTCAGTCAGTCAAGTATGTCTACAAGCTGACCATCGGCTGTCAGAGGGTCAACAGCCCCATCACCTTGCTTAGGGTCCCGCTGAGGGTGCTAGTGCTGACTGGTGAGGGAGGTTGTGTGGGGTGAGGGGAAATCCGGAGAGACCAGGAGGTGGGATGGGATGGAATGGAGTGGGGTGGAGGATGGAGAATGGAAGCTCTGATTCAATGTGATGCAGAGGGCTATGGAAGTGTGTGTGTGTGTGTGTGTGTGTGTGTGTGTGTGGTGGCGGTGGAGCCTCTGTGAGTGAGTCGAGGTTGGATGCTTGGACCTCGACTTCCCCCCTCCAACCTATCCCCATACGCACACCGTATTCTTTTCTGTCTTCTTTCCCCACCCCCACATCGTGCCCCATGTGTCCAGGTCTGCAGGATGCCTGTTTTCCCCAGGATGAGGCAGTGGCCCCCTCCAGCCCATTCCTGGAGGAGGAAGAAAGCAGAAGGAAGGATTCCCAACTGGCGGAGTTGGCAGGAGAACTTCTCATGGCTGCCACATCGCGCCGTAACCTGCGTGAGCACCGCCCCCCACCCCAGCTTCCCTCCTCAAAACTCTTGCAGCTATACCTCACTGTCACCCTCGGCCCCACGGCTGACCTGTGAGCCTCTCCTCCTGTCTCTTTATAGCCTGAGAGCCCTTCCCTTTGCAACCCCTCTGAATCCCCACCCTGGGACTGTCACCTCAACTTCTCACCCCTCCTACAGTCCGCATGAACAGCACGCCAGGGACCTCCCCCTCCCCAACCACCACCCCCCTACACCTTCCTGCACCATCCTGATTCACCCAGAATTTCAGTCAAGGAACTTGTCACCACAGACTTTCCTTGCTCCCCTTCCCTTGTCTAGCCCTCACCCTTTCTGCGTCCTTTTGGTTTAGAGCCGGTGTGGTATTGGGAGGCCCCTTAGCTCACCAGTCCTCTAGAATCCTAACTGGCCCACCCTCAACTTCCCCCAGATTTGTACAATATCAGCGACGGCCATGGGAAGGTCGGGACATTTTGCATCTTCAAATCTGTGTACAGACTCGGGGAAGACATAGTGGGGACTCTGAGCCTGGAGGAGGGGGCTGTTGCCTGTCTACAGGTGAGGGGGAGAAAGGTCTCAGTCGGGGACGTCCGGGGCAGGGGCGGGTGCTGACGTTGGGACTGGTCACGTGTCGGCCCTCCGTCCTGCCGATGGGGAGGGGATAGTCTCAGATGGGGAGGACAAGAATGGAAAGCTCCCTGCCTCTTCCCCTCTCTTCCCTCCGTCCCAGTTCTCAGTGAGCTTGCAGACAGAGGAGAGTGTGCAGCCTGAGTACCAGAGGCGCCGGGGGAGCGGAGGCCCACCTGCCGTGTCCCACGTGACTCACGCCCGGCACCAGGAGTCCTGCCTGCACACAGCCAGGACCAGTTTCTGCCTTCCTATCCCACTCAGTTCCACGCCCGGCTTCTGCACTGCTATCGGTGAGCGGCCCCCACTAACCTCCCGGCTGCCCAGACAGACTTCTCCTTAATCCTTGAACTGCTGAACGCTCCCTCCTCCCCCGAGCGTTAGTTTCCGGGAGCTAGAGTGGCCAAGAAGCAGACCCCTCCTTCCCCCCCGAAACTTTGGGGGACGGCTCCGGGGGACCGTTTGGCCGAGGCTGGCCCTGACGCACACTGACCCTCACTCCCCAGCAACCCGGCTCTCCCAAACTGTCTGGACAACACACTCTCTGGCTTTTGGGAAGACCCAAAAGTCCCACATCCTCGCCCGTTGTTTGACGTGGGCTTCCCCTGCCCACTGTTTGCTTCTCTCCCCCTCCCGCCCCCTGATGTGCCATTTGTCCCACGTCTTCTGCAGTGTCCCTCAGGTGGCGGCTACACTTTGAATTTGTGACTTCGCGGGAGCCGGGTTTGGTTTTGCTGCCCCCGACAGAGTGGCCCGAGTCCAGGACTTGGATGGGGCCAGAGCAGGTGCCCGTGGACACCTTCAGCTGGGACCTGCCCATTAAGGTGCTGCCCACCAGCCCCGCCCAGGCCTCCTACGGCACCCCAGGCCCCAGCACCAACACCGTCACCATCTGAGAACGTGGCCCGTCCCAGACCTCGGGCTCCGACAGGACACTGGCCTCTCTGCTCCAACCCTTAGAGCTTTGGGGAACTCCGACCGGGGGTGGGTGTCGTGGTGACCTGGATGGTGTGGGGCGGGAGGCCGGGGATGGGGTGGGGGACACGCGCCCGAGAGGCCGATTGGAGACGTTCCGCCGAGTCGTTAACTTATTTATTAGAATAAAGTTGCAGCTGCTAGTGGTTTCCCTGAAGGTGGTGGCAGCGGCAGTGGTTGCGGCCAGGCTAGGCAGTCGGGCGGAGGTGGCGGTCAGTAGGGTCCCGCGGGGCTGAGGGAATCCCTGGCTCAGAGGTGCCGGCAGAGCCCCACTCAGGGTCAGGGGGGCCCCCGCTGCAGGGCAGTCGGGGATCGCTTTTCTGTACCAGGGTGATCCGGCAGGTCCCGGGGTCCCGCCGCACCTCACAATTGCCTGGAAAGTCGATGAGGTGCTGGGAGCTGGGGGGACCAAGGGGAGAGGTGAACAATTTGGGGCCCCCTCTCGCACCTCCACGCCCCTTGGCTACCTCGGGGACCCAAACGGGCCCTTTCTGGCCGCGGCCTTCCCCCTCCTTCGTGACCTTCTATTACTTGCGCCAACCAACAGCCCTGGTCCCTCTCCCCTGTCGTGCTTCTTCTTGCCCCACAGACATTCTTCCCCCTTCCCCTCCCGCCTGCTGTGTTCCTGTGGAGTCTCCCTGGCTCTCCTGGGTCTCAGTAGAGTTTCCTCACCCCTGCTGAGAACAGTGTGACCTAGTGGAAAGAGCCCGGGGTTTGGGATTTAGGAGACCTGGGTTCTCATCGACTCCTCTGCTTCCCTTGGGCAAGTCACAACCTCTCTGGCCCTCAGTTTCCTCATCTGTAAAATGAGGAGACAATCCCTAGTCTCCTTCCCCTTTCGAGCCCCACGTGGGATGGGGACCGTCTCCAAACTGGATCGTTTCTACCTCAGCACTTAGCGCAGTGCGTAGCCCTCAGTAAGCACTTAATGAGAACCACTATCATCATTTCCCCCTCCCGTGACACAGCAGCCCCTGATCATCCTTGCCCATCCCTGACTCTCAGGGTCACAGCAGTCCCCGGTCCCTTCACCTCCATCCCATCCCCCTTACCCGACACGAGAGCTCCCGGTCCCTGCCCGTGAATCACTCGCTAGTCACTGGTTACTCACGTATCGCAGCAGCCCACGCCGACGGGATGCAGACAGGTGCATTGGAAACAGTCGGTGCGGAGCCAAGACTCTCCCAGGGTGAAGCGCTTCCCCTCGTGGTGGCAGGGGGCTGGGCGAAGAGAGGAGGGGGCGAAACGGGATTAGGAGCTGGCCTCAGAATTGGTCTCCTTGCCCCTCCCTTCCGGTCATAGTCCTGCCCCTGCCTCTGTGTCCCAGTGGCAGAGAAACAGTTTGAACCCTGAGCCTTGCTGGCCACAGAAGAGAGGGTGAGAAGGAGCTGACTTCCTTCCCAGCCCTCCCTTTGGGTCCCAATTCTTTGACCATCGCTTTGGTAATGTTGGGTCTGAGGCGCTGAGGCCCTCAGTTCACCCTGCTCCCCCCTCCCCAACTCTGCTCATCCTCTCCCTCTTTACCTTGAGCTTGGAAATAGCACTTGCAGTGGACTCCCTGGAGCTGGAGGAAGCAGAAGACCGCCAGGCAGACTCCCCACCAGGTGCTCTGGGTCCCCCAGGCCCACCCAATCCCTTGCTTCCTTAAGGCCATTCCTGCACTCATCCTTCTCTGGCCCTCTCCTCCTCACCCTGACCTTTCTGTTGCTCCTCTTGACCCCCCAAATGCGTTTGCTCCTCTCGGTAGCTCTCCCTCTCAATCCCGTCTGTCTATGTGTCTGTGTCTCATGCGATCCCTGGGCCCACTGCTCCCTCAGGCTCTGATGTTTATAAAGTTAGGACCCTGGCCCCCCGCTGAGCTGAGCTGGAAAAGCTGTAACACCCGTTTCCTGATGTGAGGGGCATGAAAACAAGAGGTCCGGCTTTAACAAGCTGTGAGGAGCTGATTCATGTCCTGGGTCTGGCTCTGGAGGGGAGCACGGGGTGGGGGGTGGGGGGCAGGGGGGAGCTGGGGTGGGGGTGGGGGCAGGGGCTGAGCCCAGGCCAGGCGTTCCCCGAAGCACAGGGGTCAAGGTATGGGGGTAGGGGTCCGGGCTGATCCGGGGAGAAGGGAGGGAGCGCTGCTTCCTGACCCCCCCAAGAGCTGGGATCCTTGCCGGGACCGGAGGGAGGCGTTTCCTGGGCAGCCAACCCTGTGCCTGAGCCAAACCCAGAAACCTCATTATAGCACCACTGCCAGGGACCTCAGGAGGAGGAGCCAGTCCTGGCACCGGCACCAGGAAGTTTGAACCAGACCACAGCTCCCCTAAGCCCAGAAACGGATCCCCCTCCACGGTCCCCAGAGATAGTTCCCCCTCCCCCTCCCTCAGAGACAGATCTCCCCACGATCCCAGAGGCAGGTAAGCCTTCCTCATCCCAAGGAGGAAGGTTTCCCTGGTCTTGTAGAAGTGGGTCTACCCCCTCGTATCCCTCCAGACCCTGAGAGGGACAGACATTGTATTTGCCATCTTGTCTTTTGTGGGTTTTGAATCTGTGTGTGCTTAGGACTGGATGGTCGAGTCTGGCTGGGCAAACGGAATGGCAAGTTGAAAAAAAAGTCCCAGATTCTCCTTATGGTTGAACTGCAGTAAGGGTCTTGGCTTCGTTAGCCAGTTTAAGTTTGAGAGATTTGCTACTGGTCCTTTTTAGTCATAATTCAGAAGAGTAGGGTAGGAGAATGGTAGGTTGGGATCACATAGCTTCTCCCATCTTTCCCAGGAGTATCACTGGAGGACACCTCCTACCTCAAAATCTACCCTCCTCCACCTGCATCTCCAACCCCAACCCTTATCAAATCGCTTGCCTCCTCCTTCCCTCCCTGTCTGCTATCTTCAACTGTTCACTCCCCAATGACTTCTTCGCCACTGCTTTCAAATATGCTGCCACCTCATCCTAAAAACACCCTCCCTTCATGGTTCCCATCTCCCTCCTACCATTCCTCTCCAAACTCCTTGAACGAGGTGTCTACACCTGCTGCCTCCACTTCGTTTTCTCCACTTCTCTCCTTGACTCCCTCCCTCCCTCTGGATTCTGCCCCCTCTACTCCACCAAAACTGCCCTCTCAAAGGTCACCGATGATCTCTTTCTTGCCAGTTCCAATGTCCTCTATTCCATCCTAATCTTCCTCCACCGCTCGGCCGCTTTTGACACTGTGGACCACCCCCTTCTCCTGGAAACATTATCCACCTTTGGCTTCACTGACCCCCATCCTCTCCTTGTTCTCCTCTCTGGATGCTCATTCTCAGTCTCTTCTGTGGGCTCCTCTGCCTCACACCCCCTAACCATAGGAGTCCCTCAAGGCTCGGTTCTGGGTTCCCTTCTATTCTCCATCTACTTGGGTGTCCTACCAACACCTCAAACTTGAAATGTCCAAGACAGAACCATTCATCTACTCACCCTTCTTCTTTCTATGCGTCTCCTAACATGTGCTTGGAGCCCTTCCATCGATCCATCTCTTCAACTGACAATTGTCATCCTTGGGGATGGTAATTCTGCTCTTCCCTTTGCCCCCCCCCCCCCATCACTGACCTGCTTAAGTCTCTGAATACTGCCCTGAAGTCCACATAACCGGTAGGTGGTAGAGGGGAAAGAACTGAAAAGGCCTGAAACACTTCCTTGTCAACCAGGCCAGTGTACTGACATCAAGATATCTCAGGAGAAACTTCAGAAGCTCCCAGAGTACAAGTCCTATTAGGTTGGTACTTTGTGGCGTATTTCTCCTTTGAGGACTAGTCCCCAAAATAAGGTTTTTTGCAGGAAAATTTGCTTCAAAAGCATACTACCCGATACTATCATTTTCTGTGGGAGTTCAATCATATGTATTGAGTGCTTTGTGCAGAGTACTGTACTAAGCGCTTGGGAGAGTACAGATTAATAGACATATTCCCTGCACCCAGTGAGTTTACAGTCTATGGGGGAGAAAGACATTAATATAAATAAATAAATTACAGATATATAAGTGCTGTGGGCTTGGGAGGTGGGGATGAATGAAGGGAGCAAGTCAGGGTGATGCTTAAGGGAGAGGGAGAAGAGGAAAGGAGGGCTTAATCAGGGAAGGCCTTTTGGAAGTGTCCCTTCAATAAGACTTTGAAGGGGGAGAAAGTAAATATCTGTCAGATTTGAGGAGGGAGAATATTCCAGGCCAGAGACATGGGCGAGAGGTTGATGGTGAGATAGATGAGATTAAGGCACAGCGAGAAAGCACTAGAAGAATGAAGTGTGTGGACTGGGTTGTATTGGAGAGTACCAAGTTTAGGTAGAAGGGGGCAAGGTGATTGAGTCTTTAAAGCCAGTGGTGAGGCGTTTTTGTTTGATGGTTATGTGGATGGGCAACCACTGGAGTTTCTTGAAGAGTGGGGAAATGTGACCTGAACATTTTTGTAAAAAAAAAAAAAAGGTGTATGTGGGGGGTGGGGAAAGAGAGGGAAGGTCTGATAGTCTGTATTATCTATGTTCATATATACTCTAATTATCCCTGTTTTATGTATGCAGTGTTACTCCGTCATGGGTGGGGGGGACGGGGGTTGTCTTTTGTGTCAGAGTGGGTATGCATATGTAATGTTACTTTAAGTCATCGTGTGTGTGATGTCATTCTTAGTAGATTTATAATTGTACCCCACTGTGGGGTATCTTATTGTCCCTTTCTGTGTATGGTAAGTTGTTACTTCCATAATACCACTTTGTGGCTGTGCAAAGTCCCCATGTTCTGTAGACGATAGACGATACCAATGCAGAAGCAGTGTGGGTCAGTAGAAAGAGCCCTGGCTTGGGAGTCAGAGGTCATGGGTTCAAATCCCAGCTCTGCCACTTGTCAGCTGTGTGACTGTGGGCAAGTCACTTCACTTCTCTGGGCCTCAGTTACCTCATCTTTAAAATGGGGATTAACTGTGAGCCTCATGTGGGACAACTTGATTACCCTGTATCTACCCCAGCACTTAGAACAGTGCTCTGCACATAGTAAGCACTTAACAAAGACCAACATTATTATTATTATTAGAAGAGCCAGCAATCCCTCTAGTCCTCTGCATTTCCCAGGAGAACCCTCCCAGAATTGCTTTGGAGTGGGTTTTCCCTAGCACCCGGGATGAAATCCAAAGTGAAATACAGGGACGCAAGTACAACCAACCCCATCCTGCCTGAGGTGTGAGGAGACAAGACAGATGGACACTCAACAAAATGAACTGAAGAGGGCATCAGGCCTCTGTGCCGGAATACTGCTGCACTGAACACCTCCTTGTGTTGGGCACTGTACTATAACCATAATAATAACAACAATTACAAAAAACAATAATTATGGCCACGTCAGAGGGGCCCCATGGCTCAGGTTGTGGAGTCTCCTTGTAAATAGCGCAAGTCCTCCCAGCCAGCAAAACCTGCCTACCCATTGCCCTTGCTCCAATTTAGCATTGGAGTCTGAGACCCCCACATCCCCAGAGGAGAAAGACGCTTCATTTTTGCTGAGAGTCTCTACTGCCCTACAAACACCTCTCTCCACCACTCAATTTCCCCAGTCTTGTAGGCGGTATTCCTGGCACAGGAACAGTCACCTTAGATTTCTGTTTCCACATTTGGTTGCTCCAGATTCTGTTGCTGCTTCTTCCACATCCTGGGAGGCCCTTAACCTTTCCTTCCTATCCCCACTGACCGAGCTTCAGGTCTTGATCCCCACCCACTCCTGGTCATCCTATCTCTCTTCCTTCAGTCTTCTCAAGCAGTGGCCTCCTTGCCCAGCACCAGTGCCATGGGAAGCAGCGTGGCCTAGTGGAAAGAGGACAGGCCTGGGAATCAGAAGACCTGGGTTCAAATCCAGACTCTGGTACTTGTTTATTGAGTGACCTCGGGCAAATCGCTTAACTTATCTGTACCTCAGTTACTTCAACTGTAAAATGGGGATTAAATCTCTCACTCCATCCTATTGGGAGCCCCATGTGGGGTGGAGATTGTGCCTAGCACTAAAGTAACAAATACCGTGGCTCACTGGAAAGAGCACGGGCTTTGGAGTGAGAGGTCATGGGTTCGAACCCCGGCTCTGCCACTTGCCAGCTGTGTGACTTTGGGCAAGTCACTTAACTTCTTGGTGCCTCAGTTCCCTCATCTGTAAAATGGGGATTAAGACTGTGAGCCCCACGTGGGACAACCTGATTCCCCTGTGTCTACCCCAGCGCTTAGAACAGTGCTCGGCACATAGTAAGCGCTTAACAAATACCAACATTAAATACCATTACAAAAACCAACAAAAAAACTCTCAACAACTATCAAGTCCCTCCCCCGGCTTGACTTCCTCACCTACTTCAGACCTCTCATCTGCTGTCCCCAAATTCCAATTCCTCTCCTGAAACAACTCTTCTAATTCTGACTCTTCCCTCACTGAAATAGCCTTTCGGATCCCTTTTCCCAGAAGCTGGCCCTGATGAAGAAAGGTGGAAAGAGAGTATGCTGTCCTTCCACCTCCCCAGCAAGAATTCTTGACACACCAGTCCTCCGTCCACTCCATATGCGAAGTGGACCCTTTCTTATGAGAAGAAAAGATCAAAGGAGACAACCCCAACTAGGCAGCACTGGGCAGGATTCACGGTGGAAGAAAATGGCTCTCCCACTCCCAGCAAGTCTTTTGGACATAAAGCATCAACAACTGCAGTTGTGGGAGCCAAATAATGGTTTTGATTGAGCACTTACTCTATGCAGAGCACTGGGAAGAGTACAATACAGCAGAGTTGGTGGATACGTTCATAGCCCACAAGGAGCTTCCAGTCAAGGCAACGTTCGCAGCCCACAGAGAGCTTCCAGTCAAGGCAATTAGAGCAGTTCCCACCTGGTTGGCCAGCTGACCCTGGTCCCGGCCAACAGTCCAGGAAAGGGGGCATCATCCCTGGGAATATTGGCCTTCCTCTTTTCCCAGGTTTATCATCAACAACACAGATTGAGTGTCAGTTGATTATTGTTTGCCCCACACTGAACTAGACGTTTGGGAACCAAAAGGAGAAAAGACACCCTCTCTGCCCCCAAGCATCTGACCATCTAATAACTTGCTTTTCGGTGTAAGATGAGAGGTTTGAGGTCACAAGGAAGACTCAGCTCTGCCGGTTTGTTTTTCAAGAGGCAACATCATGCTCAAAATGAGCTAATCTGCGATAGCCGGTGCAGCACGACTTTAAGTTTCTAATGGAGTTGCGGGCCTTTCGGTAAGACTCGGAAAGTGGGATCAAGGAGTGACAGAGGCATAATCTGAAGAAAAGAGAAACCTCCGGCAATTAAATGGGGTCTGCGGACCTTAGAGAAGCAGCGTGGCTCAGTGGAAAGAGCACAAGCTTAGGAGTCAGGGGTCACGGGTTCTAATCCCAGCTCCGCCACCTGTCGGCTGTGTGACTTTGGTCAAGTCACTTGAGTTCTCAGTGCCTCAGTGGCCTCATCTGTAAAATGGGAATTAAGACAGTGAGCCTCACGTAGGTCAACCCGATGACCCTGTAACTACCCCAGTGCTTAGACCGATACTCGGCACGTAGTCAGCGCTTAACAAATACCATCGTTACTATTATTATGTGCACGTTGGGCTGAGGGGAGGAAGAGAGCGGCCGTGTTGTGCAGGGGGTGGAGGTGAGGCCTGTGGGTGAGGTGAGCTTCTGGATGGCCCGACGGATGGATCCCATCCCGGCTCTGCCGCTTGCCAGCTGTGTGACTTTGGGCAAGTCACTTAACTTCTCTGTGCCTGTTACCTCATCTGTAAAATGGGGATTAAAACTGTGAGCCCCACGTGGGACAACCTGATCACCTTGTTGCCCCCGGCGCTTAGAACAGTGCTTTGCACATAGTAAGCACTTAACAAATACCACCATTTATGGATGGATAGATGGGGAAGACGGGCAGGGCTCAATGGCCAGAGGGGTGGTGAAGGTGGCTGCTCTGGGGTTGTTCTGGAGAGTAGCGGTCACCAGGTGAATGGTGCTTAGAGAGGGGCAGTTGAGGGGCGGGGGTCCATGGTGCGCGCCCAGTTGCTTGGATGAGGGGAGGTCCGCAGTGCGTGCACGTGCTTAGTGTGGATGGGGGAGGAGGGGGTGTCCTCGGCATGTACCCAGTTGCCTGGATGTGGGGTGATTTGTGGCGCGCGCGCTTAGTGGGGATGAGGGGGGTGTCCTTGGCGTGTGCCCAGTTGCTTGGATGTGGGGTGGTCTGCAGCACGCGCGCTTAGTGGGGATGAGGGGGTTGTTCTTGGTGTGTGCCCAGTTGCTTAGATGTAGGGTGGTCTGCGGCGTGCGCGCTTAGTGGGGATGAGGGGGGTGTCCTTGGCGCGTGCCCAGTTGCTTAGATGTAGGGTGGTCCGCAACATGGGCGCTTAGTGGGGATGAGGGGGGTGTCCTCGGCGCGTGCCCAGTTGCTTGGATGAAGGGTGCTCCGCGGCGCGTGTGCTTAGTGGGGATGAGGGGGTGTCCTTGGCGCGTGCCCAGTTGCCTGGATGTGGGGTGGTCCGCGGCGCACGCGCTTAGGGGGGATGAGGGGGTTGTTCTTGGTGCGTGCCCAGTTGCTTGGATGTAGGGTGGTCTGCGGCGCACGCATTTAGTGGGGATGAGGGGGGTGTCCTTGGCGCGTGCCCAGTTGCTTGGATGTGGGGTGGTCTGCGGCGCGCGCATTTAGTGGGGATGGGGGGGGGTGTTCTTGGTGCGTGCCCAGTTGCTTGGATGTAGGGTGGTCTGTGGCGCACATGCTTAGTGGGGATGAGGGGATGGGGGGGGGTGTCCTCAGCGCGTGCCCAGTTGCTTGGATGTAGGGTGCTCTGCGGAGCGCGTGCTTAGTGGGGAGGAGGGGGGTGTCCTTGGCGCGTGCCCAGTTGCTTGGATGTGGGGTGGTCCGTGGCGCGCGCTTAGTGGGGATGAGGGGGGTGTCCTCGGCGCGTGCCCAGTTGCTTGGATGTGGGGCGGTCCGCGGCGCGCGCGCTTAGTGGGGATGGGGGGGGGGGTGTCCTTGGCGCGTGCCCAGTTGCTTGGATGTAGGGTGCACCGCGGCGCGCGCGCTTAGTGGGGAATGAGGGGAGTTCCGCGGCGCGCGCTCAGTGGTCTGGGGGGAGGGTGTGTCCTCGGCGCGCGCCCAGTTGCCTGGATGAGGGGAGGCGGCGCGCGCTCAGTTGTCTGGGGCGGGGGGTGTCCTCGGCGCGTGCCCAGTTGGCTGGATCAGGGGAGGTCCGCGGCGCGCGCGTTTAGTGTGGATGAGGGGAGGCGGCGCGCGCTCAGTTGTCTGGCGGAACGGGGTGGGGGGGTGGGGTGTCTTCGGCGCGTGCCCAGTTGCCTGGATGAGGGGAGGCGGCGCGCGCAGAGTTGTCTGGGGCGAGGGGGTGCCCTCGGCGCGTGCCCAGTTGTGGGGGGGGGGGGGTCCTCGGCGCGCGGCCAGTTGCCTGGATGAGGGGAGGTCCGCGGCGCGCGCGTTTAGTGTGGATGAGGGGAGGCGGCGCGCGCTCAGTTGTCTGGCGGAGCGGGGGGTGGGGGGTGTCCTCGGCGCGTGCCCAGTTGCCTGGCTGTAGGGGGGGGATCCGCGGCGCGCGCTCAGTGGTTGGGGGGGGGCAGTCCTCGGCGCGCGCCCAGCTGCCTGGATGCGGGGAGGTCCGCGGCGCGCGCTCGGTGACTTTGGTGGGGCGGGGGCGGGGGGGGGGGGGGGTTGGCAGGCTTGGTGCGCGTCCGGGGGCGGCAGCCGGGGGTTGGCGAGCGCCGGCCGGCCGGTCGGGGACAAGGAAAACATCCGCCGGAGGCCGGGCCGCGCTCCAGGCAGGCCGTGCAGGTGCGCGCCGGCTGAGGAAGTGAGCGCATCCCTCCGCCGCCCCGCCGCTCGCTGACTCATGCCCGGGGTGGGGGGGTGGGGGGGGCGGCCCGGGGCATGCCGGGAACTCGCCCGGAGGGGGCCCCGGAGCATGCCGGGAGCTGCCCCGACAGGCCCTCAGGACTGGCTGGGGGGGTGGGGGGGCGTTTGTGTGTAATAATAATGTTGGTATTTGTTAAGAGCTTACTATGTGCAGAGCACTGCTCTAAGCCCTGGGGGAGATCCAGGGTCATCAGGTTGTCCCAGGTGGGGCTCACAGTCTTCATCCCCCTTTTACAGAGGTGGTAACTGAGACCCAGAGAAGTGAAGTAATCATCATAATAATGTTGGTATTTGTTAAGCGCTTACTATGTGCAGAGCACTGCTCTAAGCCCTGGGGGAGATCCAGGGTCATCAGGTTGTCCCAGGTGGGGCTCACAGTCTTCATCCCCCTTTTACAGAGGTGGTAACTGAGACCCAGAGAAGTGAAGTAATCATCATAATAATGTTGGTATTTGTTAAGCGCTTACTATGTGCAGAGCACTGCTCTAAGCCCTGGGGGAGATCCAGGGTCATCAGGTTGTCCCCCGTGGGGCTCACAGTCTTCATCCCCATTTTACAGATGAGGTCACCGAGGCACAGAGAAGTCAAGTGACTCGCCCACAGTCACACAGCTGGCAAGTGGCAGAGCTGGGATTCGAACCCATGACCTCTGACTCTAAAGCCCCTGCTCTTTCCACTGAGCCCACGCTGCTTCTCTCAATAAATGGTGGTATTTGTTAAGCGCTTAGTATGTTACTATTATTAAGCGCTGGGGGGATACAAGGTGATCAGGTTGTCCCACGTGGGACTCACAGTTTTAATCCCCATTTTACAGATGAGGTAACTGAGGCACAGAGAAGTTAAGTGACTTGCCCACAGTCACACAGCTGGCAAACGGCAGAGCTGGGATACGAACCCATGAACTCTGACTCCCAAGCCCGGGGTCTTTCCACTGTGCCACGCTGCTTCTCTAGCACTGGGGTAGACACGGTAATCAGGTTGTCCCACTCGAGGCTCAGAGTCTTAATCCCCATTTTACAGATGAGGGAACTGAGGCACAGAGAAGTGAAGTGACTTGCCCACTGTCACACTGCTGGCAAGTGGCAGAGCCAGGATTCGAACCCATGACCTCTGACTCCCAAGCCTGGGCTCTTGCCACTGAGCCACGCTGCTCTCTAGTGTAGTGTTTATGTGAGGGTGTGTGTCCCTGAAACTGGGGAGGGGGGGTCCACTAAGCCCTCTTTTCCTCCCTTTCCCTCTGCTCCTCCCCCTCTTCCTTCCCCTCAGCACTGTACTCGTCTGCTCGACTGTATATATCTTCATTGCCCTATTTATTTTGTTAATGAGATGTACATCACCTTGATTCTATTTATTTGCTTTTGTTTTAAGGAGATGTCCATCCCCTTGATTCTATTTATTGCTGTTGTTTTTGTCTGTCTCCCCCGATTAATAATAATGATGTTATACGTTAAGCGCTTACTATGTGCAGAGCACTGTTCCAAGCGCTGGGGTAGACACAAGGGAATCAGGTTGTCCCACGTGGGACTCACAGTCTTAATCCCCGTTTTACAGATGAGATAACTGAGGCATAGAGAAGTTAAGTGACCTGCCCAAGGTCACACAGCAAACAAGTGGCAGAGCCGGGATCAGAACCCATAACCTCTGACTCCCAAGCCCGGGCTCTTTACACTGAGCCATGCTTGCAAGCGCTTAGTACAGTGTTCTGCACGTAGTAAGCGCTCCATAAATACGATTGAATGAATGAATGAATACAAGCAGATGAGGTTTGGACACCATCCCTGTCTCAGGTGGGGCTCACAGTCTCAATCCCCTTTTTACAGCTGAGAAAACTGAGGCACAGAGAAATGTGAATGGGGGTGTGTGGGTATTAGAGGGAGTTTGCATGTCAGTGAATGAGTGGTTGCATCTGTCTGTGTGTTGGAGTATACGTTGTGGAATAAGCAGCTGTGTGTGTCTGTTTTAGAGGGAGTGTGTACATCTGGGAATGGGGGGGCGGGGGTGTCCATGGGGAGTGTATATGTTTGAGAATGAGCGGGTGTGTGTCTGTGTGTACAACTGAACGCGTTTGTGAATGAGCCGGGAGTGCACATGTGTATACCTTGTATCTCCCCCAGCGCTTAGAACAGTGGTTGGCACTTAGTAAGTGCTTAACAAATACCATTATTATTATTATTATTATGTGTTAGAGGTAGTGTACACGTTTGTGAATGAGTGGGGTTCTATATGCATATGTTAGAGGAAGTGTACATGTTTGTGAATGAGTTGTGTGTATGTGTGTTAGTAGGAGGTGTATGTTAGGTAATGGGTGGGTGCGTAGGTCTGTGTCATATTTGTGAATGAGTGGTGTGATCTGTGTCTGTGTTAGAGGAAGCATACATGCTTGTGAATGAGGGGGATGGTGCGTGTCTGAGAGTGTACATGTTTGTGAACCAGTGGGGTGGTGTGTTATCTGTGTGTTAGAGGAGTGCACAAGTTTGTGAACCAATAAATCTCTGTGTGTGCCACTGTCTATGTGGGGTTGCCTGTCCGTGTAAGTGAGCGTGAATGAATGTTTGGGTGCTTGTCAGCGAGAGAGTCTGAGTGGTGTCTGTGTGAGTTGAAGCGTTTGAGTATTCATTCAGTTGTATTTATTGAGCACTTACTGTGTGCAGAACACTGTACTAAGCGCTTGGAATGTACAATTTATGTTTAGTATGCTAGTAACGTCTGACTCTCATGTTACACTCATTCATCCCGGAAGCGTGGACCAGGATGAATGGGTGTGTGTGAGTGAACATGTATCTGTGTCTGTATCACAGTGGACGAGTGTTAACGTGTACATGTCAAAATGAAAACAGTGCCAGGCGTTGCAAACATCAAGCTTGACAGCACAAAACAGTCTCTGTGATCGCACGACGTTGTCTGGGGCTGCAAATTCTGCGCTGACCCTTTCAGGCCCACATGTAACCACAGATGAGTAGAGTGTCTACGTCTACGTGTGTGTGCATGCCAGAAAAGGATTTGGGAGATGAGGTGAGGTGGGAAGTGAATGAGGGAGTTAATTGACTTGGGAATTGGGACTAATTGAAGGATGTTAAGAAGAGATAATTCCACGAGATTGACACGGGCATTCCAGTAACAGTCATAAAATAACTGTTTGGCGCCTAAATGTATTGCATATTTATGTCAGAGATGATGGAATTTTCTGAATAAAATGGCTGTTTATTCACAACTTTTGGTAATGTATGGAGTTTTTTTCTTTTCTAATATAATTAGAATTTATAATCAGATATGGAATTTGTAGTTGGCACTGGGCCAAGGTAAACATTATTTTAAAATCTAGAATTTAAAGCCACTCTTCCATTCAATTTAGAGAAGGAGCATGGCCTAGTGGAAAGAGTATGGGCCTGGGAGTCAGAGGACCTGGGTTCTAAGCCTGGCTCTACCAACTCCTTGCTGTGTGACCTTGGGCAAGTCACTTAACTTCTCTGTGCTGCAGTTTCCTCAACTGCAAAATGGGGAATCAATCCTCCTCCCTCCTACTTAGGCAGTGAGCCACATGGGGAACAGGGACTGTGTCCAACCTCGTAAACTTGTATTGATCCCAGCGCTTAGAATAGTGCTTGACACACGGTAACAACAAAACCGTAATTTAGCCCTATTCTCCATAATCTCTCTGCCTCCTCACATGGGGTGGCTCCCTGACAAGCATTTTAGCATTTTTTATGTACTACACTCCTCTTTCTCCATTGCTTGATGTTTCTCTATCCTTTGACTCCTTTGATTTATCTCCTTCTCAGTCATCTCTTTCACTCTAGTTCTTTCCGATCTCCACTTATAGTTTCACACTGGACCCCTTTGTTCTTCTCTCCTCCAATTTGAGCCAGCCCAATCCGCTTTATCCTCCACCTTCATTCCTGTTCTTCCTCCGCTGGGCACTTTGAGAGGAAAGCTTCACAATGACTTCCTTTACTATAAATTCTCCGACTTCCCTCAGTTCTACTCCGTTCCTTGCCAGAAAGTACTACTCCTCCCTTATTGACTCTCTAGCCTGCAACCTTCGCTGGCTCTTTTCCACCTTTGACTCTTTTAAAGCCTCCTCTTCTCCATTCTCTCTCCAAAGCTGTGCCGAGGGTTTGGAATTGCTGCACTTACCATGGGGGTGGAAAGGGTGCATTAATGCTTTACGTGCACTGGGGAAGCAACTTGGCCTAGTGGATAGAGCACAAGGCTGGAAATCAGAAGGATCTGCATTCTAATCCCAGCTCTGCGGCTTGTCTGCTGTGAGACCTTGATCTCGGTCATTTAACTTCTCTGTGCTTCAGTTACCTCATCTGTAAAATGGGGATTAAGACCGTGAGCCCCACGTGGGACAGGGATTGTGTCCAACCTGATGATCTTGTGTCTATCCTGGTATTTAGAACAGTGCTTGACAAATAGTAAGTGCTTAACAAATATCATTATTATCATTATATTATTATTAATAATAATAACGGTCCTGCTAGGGTAAGAAACTAAGCAATAGGAGAAAGACGTGAATAGTGTTGGAGTTGAGGGAAAGGAAGAAAAGGTGGAGCTTGCAGTTCCATCAACACACCTCCCTGCCTCGACCCATGGTCTATCACCACCATCTAGGAGGCCAAAGGAAGCAGGGAATTATGGAAGGATTGCCCGCTGAGGCAAAAAATATTAATGACGTGGCCCAGCCCTTGTTCTCTGCCCAAGACCTCCTCTTTAAAAAAAAAAAGCGAGACTACTAGACTTTTGCTCTTTCCCTCCCATAGAAACCTCTCTGGTTCACCTACTTCTTCTCTTCTACTATCTACTAGATTCTTCTCTTCCACCAATAAAGTAAAGCAAAATAAGACCAGTCCTGGTCAGGGTGATCTAAGTTGCTAGACTTTGATTTTTGAAATAGCTTTTCATCCTTCAAGGAAAATTTAGTTTGGCAGGACTCAATCAGTGGTATTTATTGAGTGCTTACTGTTTGCAGGACACTGTACTGAGTGCTTGGGAAAATACAGTCGGGTTGGTAGACACAATCCCCACCCACAAGGAACTTGTACGGGAGGGCTTTACAGCCTACGGGAATAAGACAGAGGGGAGAGAGATTGATCAAGGGGGAAAGGATGGGAATAGGGAGGAAATAGAGGGATCACCAGGATCAAAGAGGAATTAGGGAGGGTAGATTTAGGAGTTGACGTGATTTACTTGGGTGACCCCTAACAGATGTCCAAAATACCACTTGGAGATACACCTGACACATCACATGAGTTACGGAGGGAGGACCGCCGTTTTGCTGACGATCCCTGAATTTCTCTGACCTCCAGCATTTCTCCAGGTGTGAAAGGTTCCCGGCTCCCCAGTTGTCCCAGAGCCTTTCCGAGTTCTGTGGACCTCAGTGGCAATAGAGACTGTGTGCTGAGAAGAAAAATCCTAGACATAAAGCTGTCTGGTGCCATATCTCATCTGGGAATAAAACAGAGGATGGTAATCCTAGAAGGGGGTGGAAAGTGGACAAGGTTCTGAATCTGCAGTGTGCTAATTTCCTGCATTTCCTCTATAGGTGTGGTAGTAATAGTATTTCTGTAACCATTACTATGTGCAAAACACTGTACTAAGTGCTGGGAAAGAAATATATATATGATTCGATTTATCTTGATGATATTTACACCAGACTACTTGTTTTGTTCTGTTTTGTTTCGCATTCTGTCTCCCCTGATTAGACTGTGAGCCTGTTATTGGGCAGGGATTGTCTCTATCTGTTGCTGTACATTCCAAGCGCTTCGTTACAGTGCTCTGCACATCGTAAGTGCTCAACAAATACGATTGAATGAATGAATGAAATAGAAGCAGCATGGCTCAGTGGAAAGAGCACGGGCTTGGGAGTCAGAGGTCATGGGTTTGAATTTCAGCTCTGTTGCTTGTCAGCTGTGTGACTGAGGGCAAGTCACTTAACTTCTCTGTGCCTCAGTTACCTCATCTGTAAAATGGGGATTAAAACTGTGAGCCCCACGTGGGACAAGCTGATCACCTTGTATCTTCCCCAGCGCTTGGAACAGTGGTCTGCACAGAGTAAGCACTTAACAAATACCAACATTATTATTATTATTATAAGGTGCTGACAGGATCCCTGCCCCTGAAAGCACGCAAAATCTAAGAAAGAGAGGGGCGGTAGATGGGGGAGTAGATCGGCAGCAGACACATAAGAAGGGTGAACAGAAACAGAAAAGACAAAAATGATGATAATAAAAGGAGCAGCAGGATTACAGGCAGCTCCTCATAGCTCAGTTCATCAGTTACAGAGATCAGAGCTGTGGCTACAAGTTGAGACGGACTCCAGGGCTGAAACAGAGGACCATGGGGAAGGGGCATCACCTGTCCTTGCAGGGATGAGACAGTAAATGATTGAGTTGCCCAAGGACCTACAACCACAGTGGGTATCTTATGCCCCATGGTTGATCGTGTTGAAGAGCGACCAGTCCTTAAGGACTCTCTTGCCAGCAATGTAGAGCTATGAGATTCAGCAATCGTTTCCTACACTGGTTTTCTTCATGCAGGAGATGGTGCTGGTGGATCTTAAGGAGCTATATCACTGCATTAGCAATTTGTCCCCCTATCTTTGGGAGCATAAATTGGCCCTTTTCCCAGCTGTTGAGGAGGGAAAGGAGGTGGTTCCTCAGGGAAAGGGGCCCTGATCCCACATCCTCTCAACAGGAAATAAGTCTGGGCCCCCTGAAAGTCGGAAAATTCTGATGACTGTTTAATGGAGAGAACTGTTTCACTGACAGTGCGGTACTATGGACCAACAATAAGTCTGAAAAGACTGAGGAAAATCCTACACACATTTGAACATTTTCATCTGCAACACAGAACGTCTGTGAGTACCGTGTGGGACAGGGACTGTGTCCAAGCTGATTACCTGGTACCTCCCCTGGTGCCTAGTTCAGTGCTTGGCACCAAGTAAACATTCAACAAATACTACTATAGTCATCATACTATCTAAGTAGTAATAATACTAGTAGTAATGGTATTTTTTGAATATCTTCCGACTACAACACACCGTACTAAAACAAACACGTATTCCCTGCCCAGAAGGAATTTACAATCTGAGGTTGAAACGCACCTACCAAATAATTTGCAAATAGTGCAAATAGTAAGGAAAGCAAGGATCAGATGGGTTGTCAAACAAATCTTCAAGGTCATCAGAATAATTCGGAATAAATAATGGAATGTGGAAGTGAAGTATATCTTTATACCCTTCCTCAGCACTTATGTATTGTATGGATAAGTGCTGTGTGACTGTTAGGTTGAAATGACTTGGGGTGATGTGAATAAGAGCAGACCTCCTGGAGGAAGTGGGATTTTAGGAGGACTCCGAATATAGGGAGGACTGAAGTCTGGGCGGTTTTGAGGGGGAAGGATTTTCAGGCTACGAGAACAGCCTGAGCAACGGGTTGGAGGTAGGAGTCAAGAGCAGGGTGTGGTGAGAAGGTGAGTGTAGGAGGACCAGAGTGCAAGCCGGCGAGTAGCAGGTGAAGGGAGCAAATACTGTAAAAGTAAGCTAAACTTGATATTGATCTTACGACAGGATTAAGAACAGTGAAGTCCTAGAATCAATCAATCGATGGTATTTATCCAGCGCTTACTATGTGCAGACCATTGGATTAAGTGCTTAGGAGAGTTCAGCACAAGAGAGTCGCTAGACACAATACCAAGTGATTATTAAGCACTTAAGTGCTTACTGGGTGTAGAGCACTGCCCTAAATGCTGGGAAAGAGCATACAGGTGGGAATTAGACATGGACCCTGCCCCTCAAGGGGTTCCCAGTCTATGAATATAGGTTATGGGGTGTGGGGATGACTGGAGATGGACATGTTGGGAGCAATGAAACGATAAAACATTAAAACAGCATAAATGACAAGGACAAATATAGGTTAGTGAGGATACAGATATTAAGATAATTTACAGCTAGGGGAAATGGGAGAGTTTAAGGCTACGTACCCAACTGCTATAGGTTTGAGGATGGGTGAATATTAAGGGATACAAACCCGAGTGCCTAGGCAACACAGGAGGGAGGGTGAATAGGGGAACTGAGGGCTCAGTCAGGGAAGGCCTCTCAGAGGAGGTGTGATTTTAGTAGGATTTTGAAAGTGGGGAGAGCAGTTGTCTGTCAGACACGAACAGGGAGGGAGTTCCAGGCCAGAGGGCAGATGTAGGCTAGGAGTGGCTGGCGGGGTAGGTGAGATGGAAGTAGGATGGTGTTAGAAGAGCAAAGCGTTCAGGCTGGGTTGTGATAGATCACTGGTAAGGCTGATTGAGAACTTCAAAAGTGATGGTAGGGAGTTTCTGTTTGGTGCAGAGGTGGGTGGGCTCAGCACCGAAGCATAACTTTACAGGGTGGAGCCATTTTGGGTGTCTCTTGGGATTCCTCCCTAAACCCCTACTCTTTTCTTCCTTAATCCCCTCAACTTGATTCTTGCCTGGTCGTAGTTGTTAGCAGCAGCAGGATTTAATGAGTGTTCTCCTTGAGGTGCTGTACTATACTAATCTACGTTCAGAGACTGTGAACCCCTCGAGGGCCAGGGTCCATGTCTTATTCCCTCCTATATACCCTTTTCCAATGCTTAGTACAGTGTTTTTCACACTATACTATTACTACTAAGCATACAGAATTGAGAAATGATAGGTTCCCCATCCACAAGGACGTTACACGCTAATGGGGGAAACAAATGTAAAAGTATTCACAACTTAAGTTGTCAAAATAAATAATCGAGTACACATAGATACACGAGTGCTGGTGTTAGTGCTAAGTTCATAAGTGCCAGGGTAATTCTTAATTTATTTCCTCTTCTCTCCCTTTGTCTAGACCATAGCTCTCGCTCAGGCACCTTCTCCAGGAGGCCTTCCCAAACTGAACCTCCCCTTTCCTTCTGCTCTCCCTCCCCTTCCCTCCCCTTCTCCCACCCTCTGCTCTACCCCCTTCCCCTCCCCTCAGCACTGTGCTCATTTACATATATTATTTATTTTCCTATTTATTTTGTTAATGAGGTGTATATCTCCTTGATTCTGTTTATCTTGATGATGTTTGTTTGTTTTGTTCTGTTTTGCTTTGCTGTCTGTCTCCCCCATTTAGTCTGTGAGCCCGGCATTGTCTCGATCGGTGGCCAAATTGTACATTCCAAGAGCTTAGTACAGTGCTCTGCACATAGTAAGCGCTCAATAAATATGAATGAATGAATGAATAAATGTGTCTCTGACATTTAATGCATCTCCTGCTATTTCCTTTTTTACCTCTGAAATGTTGAAGAGTCTTTCTGTCCCTTGTCTCCAGTTCCAAGGATGCAGTGTAATCTTTATCTCTCTTTCTTATACATATCCAACCAATTTCCAAATCCCATAATTTCCCCATCTATCCTTTTCCCTCCTTCCCTGTTAGAGATGTTGATGTTTTGATGATCTCTCAACTTCTGACTGTCTTAACCATCTCCTTTTCTTTCCTCAAAGCTAACAACATTACTCTCTTATGGCTTCTGCTTTCTCCTCGATCCCCTTGTAAAATGTCCCATTATCTCACATGACATTGATTTTAACCATAATTTGCAGATCTGCTTTGATCTTACCTTTCCACCCTATACCCTCTTTTTTTTTTTTGCATCTGTGCCAGATACTTTACTAAGTGCTGGGGTAGAAACAAGATAATCAGGCTGGACACAGTCCCTGTCCCACCTAAGGCTCACAGTCTTAATTTCTCTAAGCCTCAGTCACCTCATCTGTAAAATGTGAACTAAGTGATTTGCTCAAGATCACGCAGCAGACAAAAGGCAGAACTGGGATTAGAACCCAGTTCTAATTAGACCTATGAGCGTTTCACTAGGCCATGCTTCTTCTCTTACTACTATTTTATTCCAGTATCTCTCAATCCAGCCCCATCTTCTCCCACTAGAATGTAGGCCTGGAACAGCTTCCGATGCCTATCATATCAAGAGTGCCTGCAAGGCAAATGTCCTGGCCAGCTTCCCCAGATCACCTTCCCTGAGGGCCGGTCTAACTCCAGATTATCACTGGCAGGTTGGAACAAGATGTGCCGTGAGGGCCTGGTACCTCTCCAGTAGAGCAATCTTAGGAAGCTGAGCCCAACAATAATAATAATAATCATTCAGGCCTGTATCACCCAGAGAACATTCGTGAACCTCACTGAACTGTCTCATTCATTCAATCGTATTTATTGAGCACTTATTGTGTGCAGAGCACTGTACTGAGCACTTAGGAGTGTACTTAGCCCTTTATTGTACTATCAACAAATAGACCCTTTCCCTGCCCTCAATGAGCTTACAGTCTAGAGATTGTAGAGAAACAAGTCTAGAGAATTTCCAAAATTTCCAGGCCCTCTCATCAGAACCAGTCTGGTTCCCCTTTCGCTTCTCCTCTTGACCCTCTTCCCTGAGCTGGATCAGCACCAACTTGGCCTCTGCAGAACAGGAGGAAGGTCTCATATCCTGGGGCTTTTGACTCTTTGAAAGACCCCATGTCTGATCCGCAACCTTTTTTAGATGGTATTTTTTTATATTTGTTAAATATTTACTATGTGCCAGGCACTGTACCAAACATCGGGGTAGATAGAAGCTAATCGTGTTGGACAAATCCATGTCCCACAGGGGCTCACAATCTTAATTACCATTTTATAAATGAGATAAATGAGGCAGAGAGTAATTAAGTGATTTGCCCAAGGTCATACGGCAGACAAGTGGTGGAGCCGAGATTAGAACCCAGATCCTCTGACTCCCGGGCTCGTGCCCTTTCTAATAGGCCATGCTGCTTATTGTCTTCAGATCCTTCTCATTCTCTGGGGGCTTGCCCAGCCTGAACCTCTGAAGAGTGGGGATCAGAACAGAACCACCTGCTGGGCACCCAAGACTTCTCCATGGGAGTGGCCCATTTCTTTCATAGGTTGTCTTCTTCCTCCACCTCCTTTGTCGGTTTCTTCACCCTTCCACTGGAATTCATACCCTTAATTCATCCCACCCTCAGCCCCATAGCACTGATGTACACATCCGTAATTTACTACTTTATATTAATGTTTGTCTCCCCCTCTGAACTGTTAGTTTTTTGAATGCAAGGGATCTTGTCTACCAACTCTGTTATATTGCAGTCTCCCAAGTGCTTGATACAATGTTTTGCCCACAGTAAGCACACAATAAATGATTGGTTGATTGATTGAGTGGCTCTCTGTCTCTCTGTATGTTTGGGAGCCCCTGAGGCAGGATAGGGATTGGCTCTGGTCTATAATATTACCGGTGGTATTTGTTAAGCGCTTACTATGTGCCAGGCACCGTATTAAGCTCTGGGGTGGATACAAGCAAATCAAGTTGGACACAGTCCCTGTCCCATTTGGGGCTCACAATCTAAATCCCCATTTTACAGATGAGGTACCTGAGGCACAGAGATGTGAAGTGACTTTCCCAAGGTCACTGGGCAGACAAGTGGTGGAGCCGGGGTGAGAACCCATGACCCTCTGACTCCCAGAACCGTGTTCTGTCCACTTCACCACGCTGTTTCTTGGTTCCATGGATGTGACTAACGCTCATGGATTTACCACTCAGTCAGATTTAACAAATAATCACTATTTCTGCCTCGGGGTTTTCCAAATTCCTCTCACCATGCACCTCTGGGCCACGCCAATGTAGTACTAAATGCTACAGTAGTGGTGACAGAATATCCTCTCACACAGGAACCAAGACTTTCTGGATGGGCCAAAGACAATGCAGCGAAATTGGTTTGGCATCTTCTCTTGAGCACTGGGCTTTTCTTTTCCTGGACTGTACCTTTGGCTGGAGCCCCGGAAGCAGGATGGCCATTGCTAGCCTTATTCAATGAGACATTCATTTGACTTTATGTTTGGCTGCTTTAGGTCTGTTTGTGCGTGGCTGAGCCTGGGCCTTCTCCTCCACATCCACCTCCTTGCCATTTTAGGACCCACCCCCCACCCTCCCTGAGCCCCAATCACCAGCACCTCGCCCCCCAGCTCCGATCCCTCAGTACCTTGCTTCCAGTTTCCTGCCTCTAGCTCTCTGCCCCCAGGCTCTGTCTTTGCAACTCCCTCCCCTCAGCATCCCACAGTCAGTTCCTCCCCCCTCAGCTCTCCGTCCCCAACTTCTTGCCCCCAGATCCCTGTCCCTGCTTTGATTTGGCTGGGGCACAGCTTCTGCATGACCCATATTTTCCCCTGTAAGGCTGCCTGCCCCAGCTCTGGCTCTCCTTCCGCCTGGGGCACCATGGTGCCAACACAAACAGGGAGGCCACAGGTTACCAGGACAACCAGAGCACAGGAAACCATAAAGCTGAGGGCTCCCTCAGGCACCACAGACAGACTATGCTACCCCAGTCATCCCCAGGGGACTGAACCATTCCTTTCCTCCACGCCCACCTAAACTGTATCCACTTACCCCTCAGGGGGCAGAAGAGGGAGCTTGATCAGTCTGATCAATGATCAGTTTAGGGAGGCCCAACAAGGGCCCAAGGATTAAGTATGTTAATAAGTAGGTTAGGGAGGCCCGCAAGGGGGCCTATGTGGGGGTCTGCAAATCTCTCTCTCTCTCTCTCTCTCTCTCTCTCTTTCTCTCACTCTCTCTCACTCACTCTCTCTCTCCCTCAATGCACTTTCCCTGCCCCTGCTGGAGCTTGGGTCCTCTGTTCCAGATTCTGATTTTTCCCATTTGTGTGATAGTAGTCCCCGGATGGATTCGAGAGGATTCCTCTCATCTTAACTGAGTCAGGCAGAGTGGGGTTACCACTACCAGGGCCCTGGCATTTGTTTGCTGTAACATGTCCCAGGCTGTACCTACCTCGAAGGACCTGACCACAGGCACCCCTCGTCTCTCGCTAAATGGCCCACTCTAGTGGGAATGCTAATCCGAACCAGTTGGCCATAAGGATATAAGAACATGCCCAGTGCCATTCCTGGGTCAGACCAATTGTCCCTTCTATCCAGAATTTTCTCTCCAAAGGTGGCAATAGGCAGCTGTGAAGCACTATGTGATAGATGCCCTTCATGACATCTAGCCTAATGGTTTGGGAAGAATCATCCAACGTCTCTCACCTTTACTCTGACATCCCTAACTCACCTGCTATCATCTATAAACCCCTCTCGTGAAATAGTGAAATAAATTGCTTCATAGCAGCCAGTTTTTTTAGATTATGGCCATATGGCTTAATAGATAATGAGGATGAGAAGAGGGACCTGGATAGGGCTTAATTGGTAATGAAAGAGGTGCCAAGGATTGAGCGATTACTTAGTTTTCACACTTAAACTGTATTATGACTTTGTATGGCACTGTTATTGTCGTTATTATTGATAATAGTATTGCCTGTTCAATTAAGAGCAGTTTATTTGAAAGAGCAGTCGATTAGTAAAGCATTATATGTGTTAGCCATTACATATTGAAACTAGATTTTATCTTCATTTTCATAATTGAAATGTGTAGCTCAGAGGTTCTGGGGCTCTGAACTGCCAAGGCTAGTGGTGCTGGGCTAAGCCATTCACTCATTCATTTATTCATTCATTCAATCATATTTATTGAGCGTTTACCATGTGCAAAGCACTGTACTAAGCATTTGGGAGAGTACAATATAACAATAAACAGCATTTGGGAGAGTACAATATAACAATAAACAGCGAGCCATGGCAGAGACCTGATAAAAGATAAGCACTGGGTGCAGTTGGACGCGTTACTTACTGCCTAGAAAGTTGCAGCAAACAACATCAAGACTTTTTAAGATTATGATATTTGTCCATCTAACATATTCATTCAATCAATCGTATTTATTGAGCTCTTACAGTGTGCAGAGCACTGTATTAAGTGCTTGGGAGAGTACAATACAAAAATAAACAGACACATTCCCTGCCCACAACAAAGCTTACAGTCTAGAGGTGCTGAGACAGACATTAATATCAATAAGTAAATTATAGATATGTATATAAGTGCTGTGGGGCTTGGGTAGGAAGAACAAAGTGAGCAAGTCAGGGTGACACAGAAGAGGGGGGGAGAAGAGAAAAGGTGGGGCTTAGTCAGGGAAGGCCTCTTGGAGGAGATGTGCCTTCAATAAAGCTTTGAAGTAGAGGAGAGTAATTGTCGGATTTGAGGAGGGAAGGCATTCCAGGCCAGAGACAGGATGTGGGCAAGAGGTCTGCAGCAAGTTAGACGAGCTCGAGGCACAGTGAGAAGGTTATCATTAGAAGAGCTAAGTGTGCGGGCTGGATTGTAGTAGGAGAGGAGCAGTGTGAGGTAGGAGTAGGCAACGTGATAGGGTGCTTTAAAGTCAAGGGTAAGGGGTTTTTGTTTGATGCGGAGGTGGATGGGCAACCACCGGAGTTTTTTTAGTAGTGGGGTGAAATGCGTCACCAAACTAACTCTCTTTCCCTCTTCAAAGCCCAAGAGCTCACCTCCTCCAGGAGGCCTTCCCAGACTTATCCCTCCCTTTCCCTCTGCTCCTCCTCCCCTCCCTATTGCCCCTACTCCCTCCCTCTGCTCTACCCCCTTCCCCTCCCCACAGCACTTGTGTATATTTGTATATATGATTTATTTCTCTATTTTATTAATGATGTGTGTATAGCTATGGTTCTATTTATCTATTTGGATGGCACTGATGCCTGACTACTTGTTTTGTTTTGTTGTCTGTCTCCCCCTTTAGACTGTGAGCCCATTGTTGGGCTGGGATTGTCTCTGTTGCCAAATTGCACATTCCCAGCACTTAGTACAGTGCTCTGCACACAGTAAGCGCTCAATAAATATGATTGAATGAATGAATGAGTGAACATTTTTGTAGAAAAATGATCCAGGCAGCAGAGTGAAGTATGGACTGGAGTGGGGAGAGGCAGGGAGGCCAGCAAGGAGGCTGATGCAGTAGTCCAGGCGGGATAGAATGAGTGATTGTTTTAACATGGCCTAGTGGAAAGAGCACAGGTCTGGGAGTCAGAAGGTCATGGGTTCCATTCCCTGCCCCACCACATTTCTGCTATATGACCTTGGGCAATTCACTTCACTTCTCTATGCCTCTGTTACCTCATCTGTATAGTGGGGATTGAGACTGTGAGCCCCATGTGAGACAGGGACTGTGTCCATCCCAATTTGCTTGTATCCACCCCAGCACTTAGTACAGTGTTTGGCATATAATAATAATAATAATGGTATTTATTAAGTGCTATGTGCCAGGCACTGTACTAAGCACTGGAGTGTATACAAGCAAATTGGGCTGGACACAGTCTGTCCCTCTTGGGGCTCACAGTCTCAATCCCCATTTTACAGATGAGGTAAATGAGGCACAGAGAAATGAAGTGACTTGTCCAAGGCCACACAGCAGACAAGTGATGGAGCCTGAATTAGAACCCATGACCTTCTTACTCCCAGGTCCATGCTCTATCCACTACACAAAGCATGTAGTAAGCACTTAACTAATACCATTATTGTTTTTATTATTATTAACGTAGTAGCAGTTTGGATGAAGAGGAAAGGGAAGATTTTAGCGATGTTGTGAAGTTGGGACCGGCAGGATTTAGTGATGGATTGAATATGTGGGTTAAATGAGAGAGAGGCGTCAAGGATAACACCAAGGATATGCCAAGTGTCAATTTTTTTAATAAAGTAGGTGGCCAGGTCACTATGGGCAAGGGATGGGGGGTTAGGGGAACAGGGGACCTGAGGAGAGAGCTAAATATCTGGAACTGGTGGTGGCGATGGGTGTCAATAAGGGTGGAGGAATAATTTTGCCAGGCAGAGGAGAGGGCACAGTTAAAGAAGCATACAAGAATAAACTTGAAGCGGACAAAGTCGACCTGATATTTAGATTTCCACCAGCAGCACTCTGCAGCTCATGCATGGGAGCCAAGGAGGCGGACTGTGCAGGTGATCCAGAGCTGTGGGTTAGTGGTACAAGATCAATGAGGGGATAGGGGAGCTAGTGAATTGAGTTCTGTAGAGAGACTGGAGACCAATTTGGTCATCAAGGGAAGGTGGTTTGGGTATGGAGACTTAAATGGGGCATTAAGACTTAAGAAAATTGGATGGGCTCTGTTAGGGAATAGTATAGATTTATGGGGAGGAGGTGTGTGGGAGAGGAGGCAAGTGAGGAGGTTGTGGTCAGATAGAGGGATTTCAGAGTTGGTGAGGGTAGAGATTGTGCAGTGGTTAGAGACGATGAGATTGAGTGTGTGTCCAAGCTCGTGAGTGGGTGAGGTGGGTGAGGAGGTCAGTGGAGTTGAGGAGTGATAGAAAACGGTCAGCAGAAGGGTAATCAGGAACATCGCTGTGGCTATTGAAGTCCCCAAGGATCAACGTGGTCATGGAGAAAGAGAAGGAATGTGAGAAAGGGATCAAAATGGTTAAAGAAGTTGGAGGTGGGACCTCGGGAGTGGTAGATGACAGTTACTAGAATCTGGAGTGGGCAATAGAGGCAGTTGGTATGGGCTTCAGTGTAAGGGAAAGAAAAACGATGGGGGAGGTGGAATGGTCCGAAAGCGGCTTTGGCGAGTGAGAAGGAAGCCGACACCTCCTCCTTTCCCAGTGAGTCTGCAGATATGGGAGAAGATGAGGCCTCCCCTGGAGAGAGCAGCAGGGGAAACTGTGTCGCTTGGGGAGGGCCAGCTGTCAGTGATAACAAGGAGGAGGAGCGACTGAGTCAAAAACAGGTCAAGGATGAAGGGAAACTTTCTCATGATGGGGTGGGGATTCCATAGTCCACACTTGGCTGAAGCTGTGGAGTGGGTAGTGCGGGAGGGGTGGAGAAGGTTTGGATGGGAGTGAGTTGACAGAGGGCGGCATGGGGGTAGGGGGACAAAGGATGGTCCCGGGACAGGATGAAAGGGATGGGAAGAGGAGGAGGAGTAGGGAAGGCGCAAGGGGAAGGGAGGAGTGGGGTGGTGGCAGAGGAGGTGTGGTGGGATGGGAGGACTGGTATGGACTGACAAGATGTGGGGGGATTGAAGGGTCGTGATGGGGTGGGTGAGGTAAAAGACAGCAATAACAGCTTAAACCGATGATACCCAGAGGAGATGGTTGAATTTTCCTTGGGTCATTGAGTGTGAAAAGGCCAGGGATTAGGAGTGCCCTGAGGAAATGGTTGAATCGCCCTTGGGGTTTTGAGAGTGAAGAGTCTAGTGTTTAGGGGAACCCTGAGGAGATGGTTGATTTGTCCGTGGGGCCTTGGTAGTGAAGAGGCTAGTGAATAGGAGTAAACAGTCTGGTTTGGTTGGAGTAGGTGTGAGGGCAGGTGACTTTTGATTTGTAATAAGGTGTGAATCTGTCATCTGGGGGTTAACCAGCCTCATGCTGAACTGACTGCAGAGAAAGAGGGAAGATGAAGAAAATGGTGGCTTCTCGGTTGCAGCAGATGGGGAACAAAATGTCCTATAATCCTGGCTGGTGGGCAGATGGTATTCAGTTACTCATTCAATCCTATTGATTGAGCACTTACTGTGTGCAGAGCACTGTACTAAGCGCTTGGGAAGTAAGCAGTGGTTACCCTAAACACTGGACTCTTCACTCTCAAGGTCCCAAGACCCCAGATCTCTTGCACCCCTGTCCATCCACTGATCTCATTCCAACAACCCGCAGCTCTGGGTCACCTCTATGGTGCCCTGCCTACGCTCTGTGCCCATGCTATGGAGCACTGTGGACAGAAATCCAGATATCAAGTCAACCTCATCCATCTGAAACATCCTCTCCTGTTAAACTGTGCCTCTGTCCAACAAGAATGTCGGGCTTCTCTTTCCTTATTGACACCTCTACTAACTGAACTCCTCCTCTTCCCTCCCAAAGCTTCTGCCCCAATTCCCCCAGTTGATTTTCTTATCACTGTTGGCAAACCACCATTTTTTCTGTCACACAAAAGCACCTCTGCTACTAACTGCGAGTCTCTCTGCTGACCACCCCCATTTCCAGACTCACTTCTCACCAGTCCATACTTCATTCATTCATTCAATCATTTATTGAGCACTTACTGTGTGCAGAGAATTGTACTAAGCACATGGAAAGTACAATTCAGTGACAAATAGAGACAATCCCTGCCCACAACGGGCTCACAGTCTAGAAAGGGGGAGACAGACGTCAAAATAAGTAAAGAGGCATCAGTAGCATCATTATAAATAAATAAAATTATAGATACAGTCACATCATTAATAAAAATAAATAAAATTATAACTATGTACATAGATGCACAAGTGCTGTACTGGGGAGTAGTGGGTAGAGCCAAGGAAGTGAGTTGGGGCGATGGGGAGGGGAAGCAGAGGAAAAGGGGGGCTTAGTCTGGGAAGGTCTCCTGGAGGAGGTGAGCCTTCAGAAGGGCTTTTAAGGGGGGAAGTGTGATTGGCAGATTTGAGGAGGGAAGGAGGGAGTCTCAATCCTCATTTTACAGATGAGGCCCAGAGAAGTCAAGTGACTGGCTCAAGGTCACAGGCAGACAAGTGGCAGAGCTGGGATTAGAACCCACAACCTTCAGACTCCCAGACCTGTGCTCTATCCACTAGACCATGCTGCTTCTCGGCCCCATTTGACCCCATCTCTTCTCAACTTTCCCCTTCTCTTGCCAAATTATCTCCTTTTTGCCAAATCAAGTAACCTCTACTCCATCCTAATCCTCCTTGACCTTTCAGCTGCCTTCGACACTGTCGAACACCCCCTTCTCCTGGAAACATTATCCAACCCCAGCTTCACTGACACTGTCCTCTCCTGGTTCTCCTCTATTTTTTCTCTGGCTGCTCATTCTCAGTCTCTTTTGTCGGCTTTTCCTCTGCCTCCCACCCCCTAACTGTGGGGGTTCCCTCAAGGTTCAGTTTGGGGTCCCTTTCTATTCTCCACCTACACCCAGTTCCTTGGAGAACTCATTTGCTCACATGGCTTCAACTACCACCTCTATGCAGCTGATTCCCAAATCTAAACCCCCAGTCCTGATTTTTCTCCCTCTCTGTGGTCTCGCATTTCCACCTGCCTTCAAGTCATCTCTACTTGGATGTCCTGACATCATCTCAAACTTAACATGTCTAAAATAATGATGATAATAATGGTATTTGTTAAGCACTTACTACATGCGAAGCACTGTTCTAAGCGCTGGGGGGTTACAAGGTGATCAGATTGTCCCACGTGTGGCTCACAGTCTTAATCCCCATTTTACAGATAAGTGAGGCACAGAGAAGTGAAGTGACTTGCCCAAAGTCACACAGCTAAGTGGCGGAGCCAGGTTTAGAACCCATGACCTCTGGCTCCCATGTCCGCTCTTTTTCCACTGAGCCACATTGCTTCTCTAAAACAAAACTCCTTGTCTTCCCACCCAAACCCTGTCCTCCCCCGACTTTCCCATTACTGTAGACAGCACCACCATCCTTCTTGTCCCACAAGCCAATAACCTTGGCATTATCCTTGACTCCTCTCTCTCTTTAAACCCACATATTCAATCCCGTTTGGCCTTCACAAATTTGCTAAAATCCACCCTTTCCCCTCATCCAAACTGCTCCTATGTTAATACAATCACTCATTCTACCCCTCCTTGATTACTCCTTGATTACTGTACCAGCCTCCTTGCTGACCTCCCAGTCTCCTGCCTCTCCTCACTCCAGTTCTACTTCATTCTGTTGCCTGGGTCATTTTTTGGCAGTTTAGCCAAGTTTCTCCTCCACTCGAGAACCTCCAGGGGTTATCCATCCACCTCGGCATCAAACAGAAACTGCTCACCACTGGCTTTAAAGCACTCAATCACCCAGCCCCCTCCTACTTAACCTTACTACTCTCCAATTACAACCCAGCCCATACACTTTGCTCCTCGAATGCCAACCTTGATCTGTACCTTGATCTTATCTATCTCGCAGCCGACCTCTCACCCACGTCCTGCCTCTGGCCTGGTATGCCCTTCCTTTTTATATCCAAGGGACAATTACTATCCCCACCTTCAAAGCCTTATTGAAGGTACATCTCCTCCAGGAGGCCTTCCCTGACTAAGCCTTCATTTCCTCTTTTCCCACTCCCTTCTGCGTCACCATGCCTTGCTCCCTTTATTCACCACCTGCCCCCACAGCTCCACAGCTTTTATGTGCATAGCCATAATTTATTTATTTATTCTAGTGCCTGTCTTCCCTACACTATGGGAAGGGAATGTGACTGTTGTATTGTTGTGTAAGGGCTTAGTAGAGTGCTCAGCACCCAGTAAGCCCTTTATAAATATGATTGATTGTTGTGATTTTAGAAGGGCTCTGAAGATGGGCAAAGTACTCATCTGCCAGAAAGGAAGAGGAGAAGGGTCCCAAGGAGAATAGGTGGGAACAAGGGGCCAGCCGTGAGAATGAGGCACATTGAGAAGGTTGGGGTTGACTGAGGGAACAAAATGTTCAGACTGTATTTGTAGTGGGAGAAGAGGGAGGATAAGTAATGGGTGAGGCCTTGTTGAGTTCCTTAAAGATTATAGAGAGGAGTTTCTCTGTTTGATGCAGAGATAAATGGGCAACCATTCAACGGTTTTGAAGAGTGAGGAGACATGCACAGAATAGTGTTTTAGAAAAACGATATGGGCAGCAGAATGAAGTATGGACTGGAGAGGTGGAAGCAGGGAAGTCAGCAAGGAGGCTGATGAAATAGTTGAGACTGGATAAGACAGATGCGTTGGACCAGCATGGTGGCAGTTTGGATGATAAAGAAGGATCGAATTCTGGAGATGTTGGGAAGATAAATCCAACAGGATTTTGCAACTGACTGATATGCAAGTTATGAAAGAGAGAGATGAATCAAGGTTGTGGACTCATGAGATGGGGGTGATGAGGTTATCAGTAGTATTGGGAAAGGCAGGAGGAAGAGAGGGTTTGGAATGAAGATGAGTTTGTATTTAGATATGTTGAGTTGTAGTGTCAGCAGAACATCCAAGCAGAGATGTCCCAAGAAGAAATGTGAGATTGCAGAGTTGGAGAATGGTAGGGGCTGGAGAGATAGATTGGGAGCTATATAATGATGGTAATTAAGCCATGGGAGTGGGTGCAAATCAAGAATAAAAGGGGAGAGATAACTGATGCCTGAATTTGTATAAATGGCATTCCACATCATGAGAGCACTAATGGAGGAAGTGTACTTTTGGAGGTGATCCACGGTTGGGAGTTGGTGGTGCAAGATCAAGAGAGGGCTAGGGATGCAAGGGAGCTGAGTTGAGGTGATTTGAAATAAGTGGAGGGGATCAAGAGACTGGTATTCTCAACCTCTCATTTCCCCACTCAATGTGCTCTCCCCTCTGCATCATTAGTGTACTTGGTCTGTACCCCTAAAGCACTCTGATATTCACCCCACCTCTAGCTCCACAGCACATATGTATCTATCTTTATACTCTGTTGCTTCCCTTATTTGTAATTTATTTTAGTAGCAGTCTCCACTGCTAGGCTGTAACCTTCTTGAGTGTTAAATTACAGTCCTAAGTGCTTAGTAAGTAAGCACTCAATAAATACCATTGATTGATTGGGAGAGGACAGTTTGGCAGGGAATAGGGGAGCAAGAGAGATGGTAAGGGAATGCTGTTGGAGAGAGGGATTTCAGAGTTGGTTCAAGACAAACTAAAGGAAAATTTCCTCACTCAAAGGGTGGATGGAAAACAAATGGGATTCACTTGCACACACAAAAAAAAATAAATGGTGATATTTGTTAAGTGCTTACTATGTGCAAAGCACTGTTCTAAGTGCTGGGGAATACAAGGTGATCAGATTGTCCCACGTGGGGCTCACAGTTTTAATCCCCATTTTATGGATGAGGTAACTGAGGCCCAGAAAAGTTAAGTGACTTGCCCAAAGTTACTTGGTCTGTACCAAAGCTGGCAAGTGGCGGAGCCTGGATTAGAACCCACGACCTCTGACTCCCAAACCCAGGCTCTTTCCACTGAGCCATCAGCTTTCCCCTAACAAAACGTGCAGGACAAAAAAAATCCAGAAAGGTCAAGTATGTTTAAATAGGTGTTTGAGCTCTGACTCAATAATAACATTACTTGTGGCCTGTGATCTGGTGTCTGATAGCCCCCCAAGCCCAAAAGGAGATTGATTTTGGTCTAGTCTGTAAGGTCAGATCTGGATCAGAGAGGGTTCAGGGTAACCTCAACTTCTTGGACTAAACTGGACCCAACTCTGTAGTGTTCTGGAATGCCCTGGGGAGCTGGCTTCTGAGTGAGCCCCTGCCCTGGGTGGTCACCATGTCAGGAATTAGGTCAGCCTTTGGGTTTTAGGGCTACAGTTCACAAGATGTTTGCCCCATGGTCAAGAACAGATTTTCCAAAAAGCCCTATAGACTCTAGTCTAAAGCAACAAATTTTGAAGGTGGAGGAGGGATGGTGGTAATTTTTCAAGGCAAAACAATTAAAAATCCTTTTATATAGTTATCCAAGGTACTTATGCATATTTCTTTCACTGCAATTTGCTCCCTACAGACTATATGATAACACTGCAACATAGTAAACAATGTAACAAAATCCAATGGCTCCTACTCTATCCTAATCCTCCTCAACCTCTCAGCTGCCTATGACACTGTCGACCATCCTCTCCTCCTCCATACAATATCTAACCTTTGCTTCACGGACTCCGTCCTCTCCTGGTTCTCGTCTTATCTCTCTGACCTTCACTCTGGTCTCCTTAATGGGCTCCTCCTCCCCCTCCCATCCCCTAACTGTAGGAGTCCCTCAAGGGTTAGTTCTTGGTCCCCTTCTGTTCTCCATCTATACTCACTCCCTTGGTGAATTCATTCACACCCATGACTTCAGCTATCATTTCTACGCAGATGGCACCCAAATCTACATCTCCTCCCCTGTTTTCTCCCCCTTCCTCTAGGCTCGTATCTTCTCCTGCCTTCAGGACATCTCCACCTGGATGTCCTCCCACCACCTAAAACTGAACTCAGTCCAAGACTGAGCTCCTTATCTTCCCTCCCAAACCCTGTCCTCTCCCTGACTTTCCTGTCACCGTGAATGGCACTATCATCCTTCCTATCTCACAAGCCCGCAACCTCGGTGTCATTCTTGACTCTGCTCTCTCATTCATCCCACACATCCAATCCTTCACCAAAATCTGCCGGACTCACCTTCACAACATTGCCAAGATCTGCCCTTTCCTCTCCGTCCAAACTGCTATATTATTGATACAATCTCTCATCATATCCTGACTGGACTACTGCATCAGCCTCTTTTCTGATCTCCCATCCTCATGTCTCTCCCCACTCCAGTCTATACTTAATTCCGCTGCCTGGATTATCTTTCTGAAGAAATGCTCTGGAAATGTCACTCCCCTCCTCACAAACCTCCAGCAGTTGCCTATCAACCTTCATATCAAGCAAAACTTCTCACTCTTAGCTTCAAAGTTCTCCATCACCTTGCCCCCTCCTGCCTCACCTCCTTTCTCTCCTACAGCCCAGCCCACACACTCTGCTCCTCTGACAGTAACCTCCTCACTGAGCCTTGTTCTCGCCTGTCCCGCCGTCAACTCCTTGCCCACGACCTGGAATGCCCTCCCTCCTCACTTCCACCCACCTAACTCTCTTCCCCTCTTCAAAGCCCTACTGAGAGCTCACCTCCTCCAGGAGGCCTTCCCACACTGAGCCCTCCCTTTCCTTCTGCTCCTCCTCCCTTCCCCTACTCCCACCTTCTGCTCTACCCCCTCCCCTCCCCACAGCACTTGTATATATTTGTACATATTTATTGCTCTATTTTATTAACGATACGCATTTATATGGTGTATTTATCTATTTTGATGGTATTGATGCCCATCTACAAGTTTTGTTTTGTTGTCTGTTTCCCTCTTATAGTCTATGAGCTAGGGATTGTATCTATCTGTTGTCGAACTGAACTTTCCAAGCACTTAATACAGTACCCTGCACAGAGTTAGTGTTCAATAAATACGATTGATTGAATGAATGAATGAATGTAGCAAGATTCCTTGAATGACCAGAGCAAATTAATCCCTGGATCAGTGAGGACAAGTACACAAGACAAAATGCTATATCTTTTATGAGAGCTGGAAAAAAGTTGAGCAGAGCTCAATATAAAAATGAGTTAAATAGCATTAAAGATATTATCACTTTGCGGAAAGGAAGGTGAGATGTTGGATAGTGTAAATTCTAAAGTAAGTTCATAATGTAATAAACACTGATTCTTTTTAGGAGTAATAATGATGGCATTTATTGAGTGCTTACTATATGCCAAGAACTGTTCTAAGCACTGAGGTGGGGGCGGGGGTGGTAATCAGGCAATCAGGTTGTCCCATATGGGGCTCATAGTCTTAATCCCTATTTTACAGATGAGGTAACTGAGACACAGAGAAGTTAAGTGCCTTGCCCAGAGTCACACATCTGACAAGTGGCAGAGCCTGGATTAGAACCCATGACCTGTGACTCCCAAGCCCGTGCTGCTTTCCAGGCAAGTAAGATCAAAATTCAACTCTGGAGAACCTTCTGTAGGAAGGGAAGAGTAATTCTTCAATTTACTGTAGGAAGGGAAAGATTATTCTTTCTAGGGCTGGCGAGCTGTTTCTGAGGGTCTCCCTCTGGCAGATTTTTCATTTAGACTGTGAGCCCGTTCTTGGGCAGGGATTATCTCTATCTATTGCCGAATTGTACATTCCAAGCACTTAGTACAGTTCTCTGCACATAGTAAGCGCTCAATAAATACTATTGAATGAATTAATTTTCCTCTTGGGAAAACAGAATGGATAAATAGGCATTTTGGCCCGGTTGATAGAGGGAAAGGATGAGGAAGGCAGTTGAATTATGTTGGTATTTTTTGTTAAGCGCTTACTATGTGCCGAGCACTGTTCTAAGCGCTGGGGTAGACACAGGGGAATCAGGTTGTCCCACGTGGGGCTCACAGTCAACCCCCATTTTACAGATGAGGGAACTGAGGCACAGAGAAGTTAAGTGACTTGCCCACAGTCACACAGCTGACAAGTGGCAGAACCGGGATTAGAACCCACGACCTCTGACTCCCAAGCCCGGGCTCTTTCCACTGAGCCACAAGTGAGAAGCAGAAATCCGAAAGAGAAAAGAAGCACCCCATTGCTGAGCAGGGCCTTGAACAATTGTCTAGATTGATAAGAAGCAGGGTCGATTTTAAGAAGCAGCGTGGCTCAGTGGAAAAAGCCCGGTCTTGGGAGTCAGAGGTCAAGGGTTCTAATCCCAGCTCTGCCTCTTGCCAGCTGTGTGACTTTGTGCAAGTCACTTAGCTTCTCTGTGCCTCAGTTACCTCATCTGTAAAATGGGGATTAAAACTGTGAGCCCCACGTGGGACAACCTGATCACCTTGTATCCCCCAGCGCTTAGAACAGTGCTTTGCACATAGTAAGCGCTTAGCAAATCCCACCATCATCATTTCTCTGAACTTGCACCCCAACTGTGCAAGTCGAAGGCTCTGGAGTCTGAGTTTGAATCTCTACCTTTATCCCAGCAGGTGTCGCTGTCTTCTCAGGGACCCTGCTCCCTGATACTTGTCCTGTCTAGTAGGGGGGATTCCTGGCTAGGGCAAGGAGCTAGAAGATATTGGAAGGAATTGGAGGGAATTGGGGGGAGGAAAGAGGGACAGAAGGGGCTAGAGAGCAACAGCACTGTTTTTACCTCCTGACCCAACTCATGAGCTGGTTTTGGTTCAGTTCCTGTGATATCATCAAGTTCTTTTCTTCCCTCCTTAGGCCATATCCAATAAATGGCAGGCGGAAGTTTCTTGTCATAATCTGCTATTATCAATAAATGATATTTATTTACACTATAGAACACTGCACTAAGAAACACTTGGGAGAGTACAAAGAATAGGTAAACATGATGCCTGCCCTCAAGGAGCTTAAAATCCAAGGGGAAGGCAAACATTAAAATATAACTCAGGTAGGGGAAGAATTAGAGAATAAGGACAAGCTCCTTGTGAGCAGAGAATATTTCTGTTTATTGTTATGTTGCACTCTCCCAAGTGCTTAGGACAGTGCTCTGCACACAATAAGCTGTAAGCCCGTCAAAGGGCAGGGACTGTCTCTATCTGTTACCGATTTGTACCTTCCAAGCGCTTAGTACAGTGCTCTGCACATAGTAAGTGCTCAATAAATACTATTGAATGAATGAATAAGCACTCAAAAAATAGGATTGATTGAATAACGGATGATATACACATAGGTACATATAGTCAGTGGGGGTGAGGTGAGTTCATTAATTCATTCATTCCATCATATTAACTGTACCGCACTGTACTAAATTCCGGGGAGAGTACAATATAACAATAAACAAACACCTTCCCTGCCCACAGTGAGCTTACAGTCTAGACCAACATTCACATAAATAAATAAATTACAGATATGTTCATAAGGCTGTGGAGCTGGGAGTGGGGGTGATGAATAAAGGGAGCAAGACAGGGTGAAACAGAAGGGAGTGGGTGAAGAAGAGGAAAGGAGGGCTTAGTCAGGGAAGGCCTCTTGGAGGAGATAAGACTTTGACTGAGAGGAGAGCAATTGTCTGATTTGAGGAAGGAAGGCGTTCAGGGTCAGAGGCAGAATAGACAAGAGCGAGGTACAGTGAGAAGGTTAAACATTAGAGGAGTGAAGTGAGTGAGCTGGGTTGTAGTAGGAGAGTAGTGAGATGAGTTAGGAGGGGGCAAGGTGGTTGAACCCTTTGAGGCCAATGGTGAGGAGTTTTTGTTTAATTTGGAGGAGGATGGGAGACCACCGGAGGTTCTTGAGGAGAGGGGAGACATGGACTGAACGTTTTTATAGAAAAATGATCCTGATAGCAGAGTGAAGTATGGACTGGAGTGGGGAGAGACAGGAGGTTGGGAGGTCAGCAAGGAGGCTGATACAGTAATCAAGGCGGGATAGGATAAGTGATTGGATTAATGTGGTAACAGTATAAATGGAGAGGAAAGGGTGGATTTTAGCAATGTTGTGAAGGTTGAACCAACATTATTTACTGATGGATTGAATATGTGGGTTGAATGAGAGAGAGAAGTCAAGGATAACGCCTACATTATGGGCTTGTGAGACCAGAAGGATGGTGGCACTATCTACTGCGATGGGAAAGTCTTGGGGAGGACAAGGTTTGGGTGGAAAGATAAGGAGGTGTGTTTTGGACATGTTAAGCTTGAATTGACAGGAGGACATTCAGGTAGAGATGACTTGAAGGCAGGAGGAAATGTGAGACTGGAGAGAGGGAGAGACTGGAAATGTAGATTTGGGTATCATCTGCATAGAGATAGTAGTTGAAGCCATGTGAGCAAATGAATTCTCAAAGGGAGTGGGTGTAGATGGAAAATAGAAGGGGACCTGAACTGAACTTTGAGGGATACCCACAGTTAGGGAGTGGGAGGCAGAGGATCGTGAAAGAGACAGAATGAGTGGCTAGAGAAATAAGAGGAGAATTAGGAGAGGACAGTGGCAGTGAAGCCGAGTGATACTAAAGTGCTTAGGATATATAGACTGAAGTGCATAGGTGGTTATTCCAGGATTGGCCTTGGCATTACCCTTGACTCATCTCTCTCATTCAACCTATATATTCAGTCTGTTACCAAATCCTGTCCATTCTGCCTTCACAACATTTCTAAAATGTACCCTTTCCTCTCCATCCAAACTGCGACTCTGTTAATCCAAGCATGTATCCTATCCTGTCTTGATTACCAGATCAGCCTCTTTGCTGACCTCCCTGTCTCCTTTCTGTCCCCACTCCAGTCCATGCTTTACTCAGCTGTTCAGATCATTTTTCTAAAAAAAAAAAAGGGTTCAGTCTATCTTTCCCCACTCTTGAAGAACTTCCAGTAACTGCCCACATATCAGCAACAAACAGAAACTCCTTGCCATTGATTTTAAAACAGTCCCCTTCTATTTTTCCTCACTCATTTTTTACCACAATCCAACACACTCACTTTGCTCCTCTACTGCCAGTCTACTCACTGTACCTCGATCTCATCTATCTGGCCTCCAACTTCTAACCCACATTCTACCTCTGGCCTGGAACTTCCTCCCTCGTTGTTTCTGATAGGCCATTACTCTCCTCACCTTCAAAGCCTTATTAAAATCACAACTCAACCAAGAGACCTTCCCTGACTAAGCCATTATTTCCCCTACTCCCTCTCCCATTTGTATCACTCTTGCACTTGGATACCCTTTAAGCATGTTATGCAATTATTTAATGGCATTTGTTAAGCGCTTACTATATGTTAAGCACTTTCTAAGTACTGGGATATATACAAGTTAATCAAGTTGGACACAGTCCCTGTCCCACATGGGACTCACAGTTTATGTAGGAGGGAGAACAGATACTTAATCTCCATTTTATAGTTGAGTAAACTGAGGCACAGAGGGGTTAAATGACTAACCCAAGTTCACCCATTAGACAAGTAGAGGGGTCAGGATTAGAACCCCAGTCTGACTCCAGGCCTATGCTATTTCCACTTGGGCCACACTGTTTCCCGTTCTGATATTCACTTTGGCCCTCAGCCCCACAGCACTTATTTAAATATCTGGAATTTATTTTTTAATGTTTATCTCCCACGCTTAGAGACTGTAAGCTCCTTGAGGGTAGGGAATGTGTCTACCAACTCTGTTACATTGTACTCTCCCAAGCACGTAGTCACTCAGTCAGTCAGTCAATTGCATTTATTTAGCACTTAGGGTTGTAATAGGAGAGTAGTGAGGTGAGGTAGGAGGTGATTGAGTGCTTTAAAGCCAATGATGAGGAATTTCGGTTTGATGCAGAGGTGGACTGCCAACCATTAGAGGTTCTAGAGGAGAGGGGAAACATGGACTTTGAATGTTTTTGTAGAAAAATGATCCAGGTAGCAGAGCTAAGTATGGACTGGAGTGGGGAGAGACAGGAGGCTGAGAGGTCAGCAAGGAGGCTGACACAATAATCAATGTGGGATAGGATGAGTGATTGGATTAACACTGTAACAGTTTGGATGGAGAGGAAAGGGCAGATTTTAGCCATGTTGTGAAGGCTGAACCAGCATTATTTACTGATGGATTGGATATGTGGGTTGAAAGAGAGAGGAGTCAAGGATAACACTACTCAGGGGCTTGTGAGACAGGAAGGATGGTGGTGCCATCTACAATAATGGGGAAGTCAGAGGGAGAAGAGGATTTGAGTAGAATGATAAGGAGTTCTGTTTTAGACATGTTAAGTTGAGGTGATGGGAGGACATCCAAGTAGAGATGTCTTTAAGACAGGAGGAAATGCAAGACTTCAGAGAGGGAGAGAGATTGGGGCTGGAGAGATGTAGATTTGGGTATCATATGCATAGAGGTAGTAGTTGAAGCCATGTGAGCCAATGAGTTCCCCAAGGGAATGGGTGTAGAAGGAGACTTGAAGGGGACCCAGAACTGAACCTTGAGGGACACCACACTTAATACTGTGCCCTACACACAGAAAGTGCTCAATAAATGTGCTTGATTGATTGAATGCTTTAAACTGAGGTTTGCCTCTTACAATTTTCCTAGTCCAGAGTTACCCCAAAATGAGTAAGTATAATATTAGCCTTCAGTGCCTGACCAGACCTTCATAGCTGTCAGAAGAAGAGAGAGAGTGACTGTGATTAAAAAGAAAGTATGGGTAAACTAAAAATCAGGACATTTTAAAGGTATCACTTTTGTTAACCACAGTAATAATAATGATAGTATTTGTTGAGCAATTATTGTGTGTCAAATACTGCTCAAAATACTAGGATAGATAATCAGGTTGTACACAGTCCCTGTCCCACATGGGGCTCAACAGTCTAAGTAGGAAAAAGTAAGATTTGATCCCCATTTTATAGATGAAGCATCTGAGGCACAGAAAAGTAAAGCAACTTGCCCAATGTCACACAGTAGCAGAGTTGAGATAAATACATTCAATAGTATTTATTGAGCGCTTACTATGTGCAGAGCACTGTACTAAGCGCTTGGGATGAACAAGTCGGCAACAGATAGAGACAGTCCCTGCCGTTTGACGGGCTTACAGTCTAATAAAGACCCAGGTCCTTTGACTCCCAGGCCCTCACTGTTTCCTGTAGGCTAAGCTACTTCCTTTCCCTTTCTTTTAGGATGTTAGCACCTACTAGACGTGCCCTGCACCCAACAGATGTTCAATAAATACTACAGATTAGAGAAGGTAATGTTTGCTCCATAAGGTGCAGGTAGTTCTTTCCTCAGCTTGCGCAGTTATGAAGACAACAAGAGGTTAAGTTAGGTTTCATGGCCAGAGATGGTTCTCTAAGGGATCAATCCCATCAATTTATTCACCTATACAAACTACCTTTTCCTTCCAGCCTTTAATCTGTTTTCTTAGCCCTGCACCCTCTAGCCTATACAGGTATCCTTGCCTAACATTGCCCTGGCTAACTTTGCTTTGTTGTTGTTTTTCTAACCTACAAAGGAACATACTAGATTCATATTTTGCAATATTCCATTACAACATTGTTTGGATACGGCACCCATGACTAAATTCAAGCAACACCCCTGTTTTTGGGTTGCAGCCCTTATTTTCAGGCTTGTAGTATTTGAATATTTCTCAGTCCTTCAATCAATCCATCAGTCAATCATGTTTATTGAGCACCAGTGGTGTGCAAAGCACTGTACTAAGCTCTTGGGAGAGTACAATATAACATAGTTGGTAGAATGTTCCCTTCCTGAGACAGGAAGCACAGTAGTGCAGTCTAGTGATGGGAAAGTTATGGGGAGGACAGGGTTTGGGTGGGAAAATAAGGAGTTCTTTTGGACATGTTAAGCTGAGGTGGTGGGAAGACATCCAATTAGAGATGTCTTGAAGGCAAGAGGAAATGTGAGACTGCAGAGAGGGAGACTGATCAGGGCTGGAGATGTAGACTTGGGTATCATCAACATAGAGGTGGTAGTTGAAGCCTGGGAGAAAATGAGTTCTCCAAGGGAGTGGGTATGGATGGAGAATAGAAGGGGGCCCAGAACTGAACCTGAGGGACCTCCACAGTTAGGGGGTGGGAGGCAGAGGAAGAGTCCATGAAAGAGACCAAGGATGAACAGCCAGAGAGACAGAAGGAGAGCCAGGAAAGGGCAGTGTCACTGAAGCTGAGGTTGGATAACATTTCCAGGAGAAAGGGATGATCTACAGAATCGAAGGCATCTGAAAGGTTTAGGAGGATTAGGATGGAGTAGAGGCTGTTGGATTTGGTGAGAGGAGATCACTGGTGACCTTTGCGAGGGTGGTTTTAGTGGAGTGAAGGGGAAGGAAGCCAGATTGGAGGGCGTCAAAGAGAGAATTGGAGGACAGGAATTTGAGAAAACGGGTGTAGACAACTCACTCAAGGAGTTGGGAGAGGATTGGTAAGAGGGTAGAATGCAAAGGAGAGATTGGGGCTAGTAAAGTAGATTTAAAAGACATCTACGCAGAAGTGGTAGCCAAAAGTATATGAAGAAATGAGTTTTATGAGAAAGCGAATGTAAAGTGAAAAGAGTAGTGGACCTACCTTAGAACCTTGTGAGACACCCATAGCTAGGGGATGAAAAACAAATAAGCCGAAATAGAGACAAATTCAGGGAAGTAGAGTGTTCCCAAGCTCTTACCTGCTCTGTGCTCCAGGGAGAGGTGGAAACTCAGCCCCATGGGGGTCAGTAACACCTCTAGCACTAACCAAACAATACTAGACTTGCTGTGAATCATCATTCGATCTTTGAATAGTATCACCAGCATCATATATAATTATCTTTCATATTCAAAGAAGACATCATTGATGGTGAAATTTGCCTTTGGTTAATTTGTGACTGAAAAAGCCATTGTGGGGCCCTAGGTACTGGTCACAAATTGCACCCACAAAGCCTGACCCTTGTTGTGCTGTCAAGTTAGAATTCTGCAATACTTGTCCTTGTCTTCTTGCCTCTTGGTCCTTATGAAACTTCTGTTCCATTAATAGCCACTCCTTCCTTGCTGGCAGTATGACATGCTGCTCTGGGGCACTTGACTCCCTATTTTCAACTGGGATGCAATATAATCCTGAGGCTTGGTTTTACAGCATCTGTAGGACATTTCCTCTGTTCTCCTTGTTTTCAGTTCCCTATTTCAGCTCATCATGCAGTAGTTGTATGGGTATCCAGTCCTCGCCAATATTCCTCATGGGTCCCACATACTGCAGCTGTGATACGGTGAATCAGTGTAGCTTCGATGTTAGGAGGCTGACTTCATTCTAATGCTGAATCATTTGTGATCCTGTCTGTCTCCCAAAGATGAATATAGTCTGTAAATGATGCTAATGGACTGCTCAAGGAGTAAAATATTCAAAGAGTCTCTAAATAATAATTATGGTATTTGTTAAGTGCTTACTATGTGCTGAGCACTGTTTTAAGCGCTGGGATAGATACAAGGTAATCAGGTTATGCTACATGGGGCTCACAGTCTTAATACCCATTTTACAGATGAGGCACAGATAAATTAAGTGGCTCGCCCAAGGTCATACAGCAGACAAGTGGCAGAGCCAGGATTAGAACCCATGTCCTCTGACTCCCAAACTCCTAATAATAATAATAATGTTGGTATTTGTTAAGCACTTACTATGTGCAGAGCAGTGTTCTAAGCGCTGGGGGATACAAGGTGATCAGGTTGTCTCATGTGGGGCTCACAGTCTTCATTCCCATTTTACAGATGAGGTAACTGAGGCACAGAGAAGTTAAGTGACTTGCCCATAGTCACATAGCTGACAAGTGGCAGAGCCGGGATTCAAACCCATGACCTCTGACTCCCAAGCCCGGGCTCTTTCTACTGAGCCACGGTGCTTCCCACACCTCCTCCCCATAAATCTGAACTATTCCCCCACAGAGACCCCTGATTTTTTTTACCCCATCCAATTTTCTCAACTCATCTTGCCCCACTTAGCCTCCACACCCCAACTACCATCTCTTGATGATCAAATTGACACCCTCAACACCACCCTCTCTACTGAACTCAAAGCACCCTCTCCCTTATCCTTTTGTCGATCTCGTACCACTAACCCACAGCCTTTGATCACCTACACAGTTTGCCACCTTCACTCTTGTACATAAGCCACAAAGCGCTGCTGGCAGAAATCTAAATATCAGGCCAACTTCATTCACTTCAAGTTTATCCTTACATGCTTTAACTCTGCCCTGTCCTCTGCCTAGCAAAATTACTTCTCCACCTTTATTGACACCTATGCTCATCTCCCTCACCAGTTGTTCTAGACATTCAACTTCCTCCTCAGGCCCCCGTCCCTCCCTGGCCCCCCCATCTCTTGCCCCAAATGACCTGGCCACCTACTCTATCAGGTGTGATCTCTTTAAAATCTCCCTTGCCCCTTTTCGATCCCTCCCCCCTCCCACTGCCTCTTCAATCTCCCATCTTTCCCAGTAATATCTTTAGAGGAGATCTCCTGCCTCATCTCAAAATCCACTACTTCCACCTGTGCATCCGACCCCATTCCTTCACACGTTATCTAAACACTTGCCCCCTCCCTTCTTCCTTCCCTAACAGTCGTCTTCAACTGTTTGAACTCCAATGACTTCTTCCCCACTCTTTTCATATCCATCTCTCCCCATCCTAAAAAAACCCTTCCTTGACCCTAAGGCTCCCTCCAGTTACCACCCCATCTCCCTCCTAACATTCCTCTCCATTCTCCTTGAGCAAGTTGCCTACATCTGCTGACTCAACTTCCTCTCCTCCAATTCCCTTCTTGATCCCCTCCAATCTGGCTTCCATCCCTTTCACTCCACAGAAACCACCCTCTCAGAGGTCACCACTTGATCTCCTTCTTGCCAAATCCAGGGGCCTCTACTCCATCCTAATCCTCTTTGACCTCTCAGTTGCCTTCAACACTGGCAACCACCCCTTATCCTGGAAACATTATCCAACCTTGGCTTCACTGACACTGTCCACTCCTGGTTCTCCTCATCACTCTGGCTGCTCAGTCTTCTTCATGGAATCCTCTTCTTCCTCCAACCCTCTAACTGTGGGGGTACCTCAAGGTTCACTTCTGGTCCCTTCTATTTTCCATCTACACCCACTCCCTTGGAGAACTCATTCACTTCCATGGCTTCAACTACCACCTCTATGTGGATGATACCCAAGTCCACATCTCCAGCCCTGATCTCTCTCCCTCTCTGCGGTCTTGCATTTCCTCCTGCCTTCAAGACATTTCTACTTGAATGTCCTCCCATCACCTCAAGCTTAACATGTCCAGAACAGAACTCCTCATCTTCCCACCCAAACCCTGTCTTCTCTGTGACTTCCCCGTCACTTTAGACAGCACCACCATCTTTCCTGTCTCACAGCCTGCAATCTTGGCATTATCCTTGACTCTTTCATTCAACATACATATTCAATTCATCACTAAATCATGTCAGTCCCACCTTCACAACATCATTAAAATCCACACTTTCCTCTCCATCCAAACTGCTACCACGTTAATACAATCACTCATCCTATCCCTCCAGGATTACTGCATCAGCCTCCTTGCTGACCTCCCCACCTCCTGCCTCTTCCCACTCCAGTCTAAACTTCACTCTGCTGCCCAGATCGTACTTTCCCAAGCATTTAGTACAGTGCTCTGCACACAGTAAGCACTCAATAAATACTATTGAAAGAAATAATGAAAGTGCTCATTCAGTCCATGTTTCCCCACCCTCAAAAAACTCCAGTGGTTGCCCATCCACCTCCATATCAAACAAAAGCTCCTCACTGTTGGCTTTAAAGCACTCAATCAACTTGCCTCCTCCTACCTCACCTCATTACTCTTCTACTACAATCCAGCCCACAAGCTTCTCTCCTCTATTGCTAACCTTCTCACTATGCTTCCATCTCACCTACCTTGCCACTAACCCCTTGCCCACGTCCTGTCCTGGAATGCCCTCCCTCTTCAAATCCAACAGACAATTACTCTCCCCCCGTTTAAAGCCTTATTGAAGACAAATCTCCTCGAACAGGCCTTCCCTATACCCTCCTTTCCTCTTCTCCCAATCCCTTCTGTGTCACCCTGACTTGCTCCCCTTATTCATCCCCTCTCCCAGCCCCACAGCACTTATGTACATACCTGTAATGTTTTTATTTATATTAATGTCTGCCTCCCCCAATCTAGACTATAAGCTTGTCATGGGCAAGGAATGTGGCCTCTTCTCATGCCCTTCTCACTGACTGAAACTCCCTCCACACATATATCCAACAGGCTACAGATCTCCCCCACTACAAAGCCCTTCTGATATCATATATCCAAGAGGTCCCCCCTGATTAATTTCTAATCTCCCCACTTTATATGCTTGACTCCCACACCAACACATGCACATCAGCACTTTCATTATTTCTTTCAATAGTATTTATTGAGTGCTTAGTGAGTGCAGAGCACTGTACTAAACGCTTGGGAAAGTACAATGTAACGATAAACAGACACATTCCCTGATCACATTGAGCTTACAGTCTAGAGGAGGAGACAGACATTACCTTAAATAAAAAAAGTTACAGATTTGTACATAAGTGCTGTGAGGCTGAGAGAGGAGGATGAATGAAGGGAGCAATTCAGGGTGACTCAAAAGGGAGAGGGATTAGAGAAAAAGAGGGCTTAGTCAGGGAAGTCCTCTTGGAGGAGATGTTCCTTCAATAAGGTTTTGAAAGGGGAGAGAGTAATTGTCTGTTGGATTTGAGGAAGGAGGACATTCCAGGCCAGAGGTGGGATGTGGGTGAGAGGTTGGTGGCAAGATAGATGGGATTGAGGTACAGTGAGAAGGTTAGCAATAGAGGAGTGTAGGGTGCAGGCTGGGTTGTAGTAGGAGAGTAGCAAGGTGAGGTAGGAAGGGGAAAGGCAATTGAGTGCCTTAAAGCCAATAATGAGGAGTTTTTGTTTGATAAGGTAGTTGATGGGCAACCATTTGGAGTTTCTTGAGGATTGGGGAAACATGGCCTGAATGTTTTTATAGAAAAATGATCCAGGCAGCAGAGTGAAATGTAGACTGGAGTGAGTAATCAATGATTGGATTAATATGGCAGCAGTTTAGATGGAGAGGAAAGGAGGGATTTTAGCAATGTTGTGGAGATGGAATTGACAGGATTTAGTGATGGATTGACTATGTGGGTTGAATGAAAGAGAGGAGTCATGGATAATGCCATGGTTATGGGTTGCAAGACAGGAAGGATGGTGATGCAGTCTACAGTGATGGGAAAGTCAGGGGGAATACAAGGTTTGAGTGGGAAGTTAAGTAGTTTTGTTTTAGACTTATTCAGTTTGAGGTGACAGCAGGATATCCAAGTAGATAGGACATCCTGTCTTGAAGGCAGGAGGAGATGTGAGACTGCAAAGAGGAAGAGAGGTCAGTACTGAAGATGTAGATTTGGGTATTATCCACATAGAGATGGAGAAGCTGCATGGTGTAGTGGATAGAGCATGGTCCTGGGAGTCAGAAGGTCATGGGTTCTAATCCTGACTTTGTCACCTATCTGCTCTGTGACACTGAACAAGTCACTTTACTTCTCTGTGCCTCAGTTACCTCATCCCTAAAATGGGGATTGAGAATGTGAGCTCCCTGTGTGACAGGGACTGTGTCCAACCCAATTTGCTTGTATGCACCTCAGCGCTTAGTACAGTGTCTGGCATATAGTAGTACTTAACAAATACCACAATCATTATTATTATTATATAATTAATAATAATAATAATTGAAGTCACATAAGCAAATGAGCTCTATAAGGGATTGGGTGTAGATGAAGACTAGAAAAAGACCCAGAACTGACCCTTGAGGGACACCCACAGGTAAGGGGAGGGAGGCAGCCCATGAAAGAGACTGAGAATGAATGGCCAAAGAAATAAGAGAACCAGGAGAGGGCAGTGTCAGTGAAGCCAAAGTTGGATAACATTTCCTGGAGAAGTGGGTGTTCGACAGTGGCGAAGGCAGCTGAGGGGTCAAGGAGGATTAGGATGAAGTAGAGGCCAATGGATTTGGCAAGAAGGAGATCTTTGGTGACCTTTGAGAGGAAGGTTTCTGTGGAGTGAAGGGGACAGAAGCCAGATAGGAGGGGGTCAAGGAGGGAATTGGAGGAGAGGAAGTTGAAACAGTGGGTGATATTGGCTTCGAAGGAAGGAAAGAAAGGGATGGGGGAGGTGGAATGGTGAGAAAGTGGCATTGGGGAGCAAGAAGGAAGTCAACACCTCTTCCTTTTCCAGTGAGTCTGGGGAGTGGGAGAAGATGAGACCCACTCTGGAGAGAGCAGCAAGGGAGGCTGTGTCATCTGGAAAGAGCCAGGTTTCAGTGATGGTGAGGAGGATTAGTGAATAGGCCAGGAACAGGTCAGTGCACATCCGCAGGCAACTAGCTCAAGGAATTTGGAGAGGAATGGTAGAAGGGAGATGGGATGGTAACTGGAGGGATCCGTAGGGTTAAGAGAGGGGAGATAGGGTCTGATGGGGGTAAGGAAAGGGGAGACATGGTCATGAAAATAGTGGGGAAGAAGCCACTGGAGTCCAAAGATGGTTGTTAGGGAGAGAAGAAGGGAGGGGGCAAGTGTTTTGATAAGGTGCAAAGGAATGGGGTTGGACACACAGGTGGAGGGAGTAGATTTTTGAGAGGAGGCAGGAGATCTCCTCTAGCGATACTACTGGAAAAGATGGGAGAGTTGAAGAAGGGACAGGAGCGGGGAAGGGCTAGGGGGGCAGGGGAGATTTTAAGGAGATCACAACTGATAGTGTCACTTTTCATTCATTCATTCATCCAGTCAACAGTATTTATTAAGCACTCACTGTGTACAGAACACTGTACTAAGTGCTTGGGAAAGTACAATACAACATAAACAAAATTTCTCAATAGAGTAGGTGGCCAGGTCATTGAGGGCAAGAGATGGGGGTAGCTAGGGGCAGGTGTTTGAGGAGGGAGTTAAACAAATGTGGACAAATAGGGGGCAATAGGCATGGGTTTCTAAGGATGGAGAAATTTTGCGGGGCAGAGGAAAGGGTAGAGTTAAAGCATGCAAGAATAAACTTCAAGTGGGCGAAGTCAGCCTGACAGCTAGATTTCCACTAGCAGCACTTTGCGGCTTGGGCACAAGAGCAAAGAAAGTGAACCGTGGAGGTGATCTGGGGCTGTGGGTTAATGTCACAAGATCGGCAAAAGGGTGGAAAGGGTGGTGTTGAGAGTGTCAATTTGGTTATCAAGGGAAGGTGGTTTGAGTATCAAGGGAAGGTAATTTGGGTATGGAGGCTAAAGAGGGCATAATTATTTGAGAAAATTAGATGGGGTCAAAAGATCAGAGGTCTTTGTGGGGGAACAGCATAGATTTATGGGGAGGAAGTGTGTGGGAAAGAAGGCAGGTGAGGAGGTTGTGGTCAGATAGAGGGATTTCAGATTTGGTGAGGTTAGAGATTGCTCTGTGGCTAGAGATGATGAGACCAAGTGTATGTCCAAGTTGGTGGGGAGAGGAGGGTTGGAGCAGGAGGTCAGTGGAGTTGAGGAGTGATAGAACGCAGATGGCAGAAGGGCCATCAGGAACATTTATGTGGATATTGAATTCCCCAGGGATCAATGTAGTGATGGAGAAAGAGAGAAGAAATGTGAGAAAGGGATCTAAATGACTAGAGAAGTTGGAAGTGGGACCTGGGGGGTGGTAGATGACAGCTACTAGAATCTGGAGTGGGGGGGTGGGTAGAGGCGGATGATATGGGCTTCGAAGGAAGGGAAAGAAAGGGATGGGGGAGGTGGAATGGTGAGAAAGTGGCACTGGGGAGCAAGAAGGAAATAATAATAATAATAATGTTGGTATTTGTTAAGCGCTTACTATGTGCCGAACACTGTTCTAAGCGCTGGGGTAGACAGAGGGGAATCAGGTTGTCCCACGTGGGGCTCACAGTCTTAATCCCCATTTTACAGATGAGGGAACTGAGGCGCAGAGAAGTGAAGTGACTTGCCCACAGTCACACAGCCGACAAGTGGCAGAGCTGGGATTCGAACTCATGAGCCCTGACTCCAAAGCCCGTGCTCTTTCCACTGAGCCACGCTGCAAATCAACACCTCCTCCTTTTCCAGTGAGTCTGGGGGAGTGGGAGAAGATGAGGCCCCCTCTGGAGAGAGCGGCAGGGGAGGCTGTGTCATCTGGAAAGAGCCAGGTTTCAGTGATGGTGAGAAGGATTAGTGTTTAGGCCAGGAACAGGTCAAGGATGAAGGGAACTTTCCCCATGTTGGAGTAAGGGTGTCACAGACCGCACTTGGTTGAGGCTTTTGGCATTGGAGGGAGGGGGAGGGAGAGGTTGTCTGGTTCAGTTTTGGTCATGATGAGTTTGAGGTGCAAGGGGTACATATAAGGTCCATGTGCTTTTAGGTGCATGTAGATATGTCCTGATGCAATTCTGCAGAGAAGGAGAGATACCAGGGATAGTGAGATGGATTTGGGAGACATCCACATAGAGATGGCAATTAGAAACCTGGAAGTAGATAAACTTCCCTGTTCTCCCTCCTACTTAGACTGTGAGCCCCATGTGGGTCAGGGATTGTATCCAAACTGATTAACTTATATGTACCTCAGAGCTTAGAACAGTGCTTAATACATAGTAAGCACTAAACAAATGCCAAGAAAAGGTGTGTTATATTATGACCCTACCCTCCATTCTCCCTGCCTTCCTCCCCTCCCCCTTCTAGATTGGTAACTCCTGGAGAGCAGGGTTATGGACTACTTGATCATACTCTCCCAAATGCTTAGTATAGTACAGTATAAATACCACAGATTGAGTTAAATTGTGTAGAGGGTGACCCAGAACAAAGCCTTGAGGGACATTCATATCAATCGACCGATCGCTCAATCGAGCACTTACTGTTCGCAGAACACTCATAGTTAGGAGGTGAAAGGAAAGGCTGGTGAAAGAGGCTGAGAAGGATCAACCAAAGAAGCAAGAGGAGAACCAGAATAACAATAATAATAATAATAATAATAACGATGGTATTTGTTAAGTGCTTTACTATGTGCCAGCACTGTTCTAAGCGCTGGGGTAGACACAAGGTTATCAGGTTGTCCCACGTGGGCCTCACAGTCTCAATCCCCATATTACAGATGAGGTAACTGAGGCACAAAGAAGTTAAGTGACTTGCCCAAAGTCACCCAGCTGACAAGTGGCAGAGCCAGGATTAGAACCCACGATCTCTAAGTTCCAAACCCATGCTCTTTCCACTGAGCCTTGCAGAAGAGAAATGTGGTAGAGAAACAAAGAATAGATATTTCCAGGAAAAAGGCACGGGCTTCAGTGACAGAAGCACCTGGAAGGTCAACTAGGATGAAGATGTTAGATTTGGCATCAGAGACCATTAGATTTGGAGAGAAAGAGGTCATTGATGACCTTGGAGAGAGCACTTTGAGTGGACGGGACAGAAGCCAGATGGTAGCGGGTTGAGGATGCTGCTGAAGAAGAAGTGGAAGCATGGGATGTGAACAACTAGTCCAAGGAGTTTGGACAAAAATGGTATGAGGGAGAGGAGACAATGGCTGGATGGTGCAGTGGGATTAGAAGAAAGTTTTTTTAAGGCAGGGGACATAAGGGTATGTTTGGAAACAGAGGGAAGTGTGGTGAGCCCTGAACAAGCTGCCTTATTAGTGACTGATTGTGATCCCATGAACCACAAGGAAGAGACTGGAGAAGATACTGATGGGCTCTATTTGAGGGCAGGGGATTGCTGGCCTAAGGGGGCGGAGCATGGAGGGAGGCATGGCCTTCTCTCCCTCTTCTACCAAGTAACAGACCTGAACCATCAATGACTGTCACATAGAGGCACAGCTGCGACGCCTAAGGCAGATAAAAGCTGGTCGTGTTAAATCGTGAGAAGACACAGAGGCTTGCAGAGAAAAGCACCTGAAGCAGAAGCAGCAGAGAGAAGCAAGCACTGAAGAAGCATGCCGAGAGCAGCAGGAGAGCAGCACTCGAAAGCAGCAGAAGGTAGTAGCACTTGGAAGTAGAAAGAAGAAGTGGCAGAATGGGTTTCTTTGACCAGCAGACTGGTATTGGACCCTTGGTGGAGTAAGTGAGTGGATGGATGTGTGTTTTGATGTCTGTCTCCCCCCTTCTAGACTGTGAGCCCGCTGTGGGCAGGGATTGCCTCTATTTGTTGCTGAATTGTACTTTCCAAGCGCTTAATACAGCACTCTGCACACAGCAAGTGCTCAATAAATACGATTGAATAAATGAATGAATGTGTCACTCCCTTGCATGTTAGTAAAACTAAATAAAAAAAACTTTCCACAGTAACACTGGTGATCAGAGATGTGGTTTTGAACTCTACTGAGGGTCCTCTGGTCCAGGAAGGTCCTGGTTGATATAAGCCTGGGGGGAGGCTTGCGACAGGAAGTAGCCATCAGAGAGTGAGCAGTTGAAGATGGCATTCAGGGAAGGAAGAAGGACTCATTATATCAGGGTTAGGCTACTGAATCAACCTTCTTGTTGGTCTCCCTGACTCAGGCCTCTCCCCACTTCAGTCCATACTCCACAATGCGCCTCCTGAATTGTTGCTGAGAAGACAACTTCTCGCTCTCCTCAAAATCTTCCCATGGTTGCCAATCTCCCTCCATAGGAAGAAAAGACTCCTTATTTTTGGCTTCAAGTTTCCCAGCTAGTTCTCCCCATCTTTCTTATTGGTTCTCCTCCCCTGCTACTTCCTAGCTTGTGCTAAATGGTCTTCCCAAGACCACATCCTAACTTGCCTGCCTGTTTGCTTCAGATTCCTTGCCCATACTGTTCCCCTGCCTGGGACTCCCTTCTTCTCACAGGTCTGCCAGATCTCACCTTCAAAGTCCTCCTAAAATCCCATCTTCAACAAGCCTTCCCTAATTAACCCTCAACACAACTAGTCGCATCAAGTCATCGGCCACCTCTGCCACTTACATAAATGTAAGCCCTAAGAGGTATTTTTCTCGACCCCTATCCATTAGGTTGGTCCTTCAAAGGTGGTCAGCCTGTGACCAAACCCAAACTCCCAGGGAAGACTAGTCCTTAGGGAGAACCTATCCTTTGGAGACTCCAGGGGTGCTCATCAGGCCAACCTCAGGGAATGTCAGGAATCACCAATTGTCATTCTAAAGTATGCTTTACTTAGCACAGATTGCAATGAATGAATGAATGATCCTCAGTAGGCCCTGTGTGAAGTGGCCAGACCTCCTCAGCACACTGGAGCTCTACCAACCCCCATTGGCAAGAGTGCCCCAAAACACTGTGGGCTCAGCTGTGAGTAGCCAGGGTTAATCTTTCCAGTAGGGAGAGGAGTCCCTGAGCCTTCCCTAGGGGAGGCCCCTCACTGAGCCCCCACTGTGGGCTACTTTTGTAAAATTCATCAACTTTATCACATCCTACTCCTTCATTGCCCACTGGTCAATCCTCATCTGTTTCCCCTCTGTCCCTCCTCCTTGGAAGGGAATCCTTTGCCTCCTTGGCCAGGGGTCCTCTTCTCCAAGGGGTTATCTATTCTGTACTTGATTGCTCCTCCCCCTTTGGAGGGAAGCCAAGCTCAGCTTCTAGCGCTCATAGGGAGGGGTCCTGCTTGATCTTGGGGTCTCAGTGCTTGATTCTGCTTCCCTCCATTTTGCCTCCTTCATTTTGGGAAGGAAGCAAAGCTGGGCCACTATTGCTCATGAGGAAGGGAGAATGCTTGGCCTTTGGGGCCCCCTTTGCCTGGTGCTTCATCTATTTTGGACTAGGTGTTAATGGTTCTGGTCACGTTCATTCATTCATTCATTCAATAGTATTTATTGAGCGCTTACTATGTGCAGAGCACTGTACTAAGCGCTTGGGATGAACAAGTCGGCAACAGATAGAGACAATCCCTGCTGTTTGATGGGCTTACAGTCTAATCGGGGGAGACGGACAGACAAGAACAATGGCACTAAACAGCGTCAAGGGGAAGAACATCTCGTAAAAACAATGGCAACTAAATAGAATCAAGGCGATGTACAATTCATTAACAAAATAAATAGGGTAACGTGATTCATATTGGCAGCCTGAGCAGCAAACCACTTCTCCACAATCCTTCTCTTTGCTTTGCTTGGTGTCTTATCTGACAATATTTAGTTATAACCTCCCTCAACATTTATGATTGTGTGTATGCACGATTGATCTTATACTCAATCAGTTTATTCTTATTTTTCTATTTGTAACTATTTTTATGTTTGCGTCCCCCCCATAATGTAAGCTCCTTGTGGGCAGGAGATGTGTCTCATGCACCTATTTTACTTTCCCAAGGGCTTAGTCAAAAAAATTCAGGCCAAATCTCCCATGCCTCAAGAACCTCCAATGGTTGTCCATCCATCTTCCATTCAAACAGGAACCCCTTACCATTGGCTTTAAAACACTCAGCCGCCTTGCCCGCTGCACCTTACCTCACTGATCTACTACAGCCCAGTCCACACACGTCACAACTCTAGTCTCAGCTTGCTCTCTGTGCCCTGATCTCATCTATTTCCCCTCTGACCTCTTTGGCACATCCTCCCTCTGGCCTGGAGCTCCCTCCCCAACCCAGATATGCCAGACCTCCACTTGCCCCACCTTCAAAGCCTTATTAAGGTCGCATCTCCTCCAAGAGGCCTCCCCTGCTTAAGTCCTCGTTTCCCCACTCCCTCTCCCTTCTGCCATCATCTATGGACTTGGATCTGTATATTTTGGGCACTTGATATTCATCCTACCCTTAGCCCACAGTACTTATGTAAATATCCATTATTTGTATTAATGTCTGACTCCCCCTCTAGTCAGTAAGCTTGTTATGGGCAGGGAACTTGTCTACTTACTCTGTTGTACTGTGCTCTCCCCATTGTGTTCTTCACACAGTAAGCACTCAATAAATAAAATTGATTGATACAGTGTACTGCAGCCAATGGGTAATAATCATACTAGTGTTTTTTTAGTGCTTACTATGTGCTAAGGCCTCTGGGGTAGATATGGGATAAAGAGGTCGGGCACAGTTCCTGTCCCATATGGGTCTCCCGATCTAAAGGGGAGAGAGACCAGGCAATGAATTCCCATTTTACAGATGAGGAAACTGAGGCACAGAGAGGTTAAGTGATTGCCCAAAGTTATACAGCAGGAAGTGGCAGAGGCAGGATTAGAACCCAAGTCCTCTAACTTCCAGCCCATGCTCTTTCCCCTGGGCTATGCTGCTTCTTGAGCTTACATTCTCTATTAGAAACACTGAAATTGGAATACATAAATTGATTGTTCAATTAAAATAAACATATGGACCCAAGTGCTGAGGATGGGTATAAATAAATACATAAGTGCAAGAGGTGGTGGCTGAGTTGATATGGCTTAGAATGTGGATAATTAGGAAAGTCCTGTTAAAAAAGTGGGATTTTTAGGAAGGTTCTGGAGTTGGGGGGGGCGGGGTGGGCAGAATTCATTCATTCATTCAATAGTATTTATTGAGCGCTTACTATGTGCAGAGCACTGTACTAAGCGCTTGGGATGAACAAGTCGGCAACAGATAGAGACAGTCCCTGCCGTTTGACGGGCTTACAGTCTAATCGGGAGAGACGGACAGACGAGAACAATGGCAATAAACAGCGTCAAGGGGAAGAACATCTCGTAAAAACCGATGGCAACTAAATAGAATCAAGGCGATGTACAATTCATTAACAAAATAAATAGGGTAACGAAAATATATACAGTTGAGCGGACGGGTACAGTGCTGTGGGGATGGGAAGGGAGAGGTGGAGGAGCAGAGGGAAAAGGGGAAAATGAGGCTTTAGCTGCGGAGAGGTAAAGGGGGGATGGCAGAGGGAGTAGAGGGGGAAGAGGAGCTCAGTCTGGGAACGCCTCTTGGAGGAGGTGATTTTTAAGTAGGGTTTTGAAGAGGGAAAGAGAATCAGTTTGGCGGAGGTGAGGAGGGAGGGCGTTCCGGGACCGCGGGAGGACGTGACCCAGGGGTCGACGGTGGGATAGGCGAGACCAAGGGACGGTGAGGAGGTGGGCGGCAGAGGAGCGGAGCGTGCGGGGTGGGCGGTAGAAAAAGAGAAGGGAGGAGAGGTAGGAAGGGGCAAGGTGATGGAGAGCCTCAAAGCCTAGAGTGAGGAGTTTTTGTTTGGAGCAGAGGTCGATAGGCAACCACTGGAGTTGTTTAAGAAGGGGAGTGACATGCCCAGATCGTTTCTGCAGGAAGATGAGCCAGCCAGCAGAGTGAAGAATAGACCGGAGTGGGGCGAGAGAGGAGGAAGGGAGGTCAGAGAGAAGGCTGACACAGTAGTCTAGCCGGGATATAACGAGAGCCCGTAATAGTAAGGTAGCCGTTTGGGTGGAGAGGAAAGGGCGGATCTTGGCGATATTGTAGAGGTGAAACCGGCAGGTCTTGGTAACGGATAGGATGTGTGGGATGAACGAGAGAGAGGAGTCAAGGATGACACCGAGATTGCGGGCCCGAGAGACGGGAAGGATGGTCGTGCCATCCACGGTGATAGAGAAGTCTGGGAGAGGACCGGGTTTGGGAGGGAAGATGAGGAGCTCAGTCTCGCTCATGTTGAGTTTTAGGTGGCGGGCCGACATCCAGGTGGAGACGTCCTGGAGGCGGGAGGAGATGCGAGCCCGAAGGGAGGGGGAGAGGACAGGGGCGGAGATGTAGATCTGCGTGTCATTTGCGTAGAGATGGTAGTCAAAGCCGTGAGAGCGAATGAGTTCACCGAGGGAGCGAGTGTAAATGGAGAACAGAAGAGGGCCAAGAACTGACCCTCGAGGAACTCCAACAGTTAAAGGATGGGAGGGGGAGGAGGCTCCAGCGAAGGAGACCGAGAATGACCGGCCAGAGAGGTAAGAGGAGAACCGGGAGAGGACAGAGTCCGTGAAGCCAAGGTGAGATAAGGTATGGAGGAGGAGGGGATGGTCGACAGTGTCAAAGGCAGCAGAGAGGTCAAGGAGGATCAGAATGGAGTAGGAGCCATTGGATTTGGCAAGAAGGAGGTCACGGGTGACCTTAGACAGGGCAGTCTCGGTAGAGTGGAGGGGACGGAAGCCAGATTGGAGGGGGTCTAGGAGAGAATGGGAGTTAAAGAATTCTAGGCATCGATTGTAGACGACTCGTTCTAGGATTTTGGAAAGGAAGGGTAGTAGGGTCTGGCTGATTTGCAGGAGTGATAGATGGAGGGAACAAGTTGAGCAAGGGATCTGAGGCGGGCAAGATGAGAACGAGGTACAGTTAGGACAGGGGCTTGGGAGGAGTGGAAAGTATCAGCTGGGAAGTCACGGGTGAGAAGAGCCAAATAATAAAGTGGAGAGACGGGGGCCTTGAGTCTTGAGGCTTTGCTTGATGTTGGAATTCGGGCAGCCATTGGAGGGTTTGGAGGAGAAGGGGTTACGATCTGCACAGCAGCATGGAGTACTGACTATAGTAAGCTGAGGCAGGGAGACCAGCAAGGAGGTTGTTGGCACCAGAATGGATGTGAATTATTTGAAAGCTCAAGCTTTGCTCTGCTGCGGCTCTTGCAACTGATCCATTCATTCATTCATTCAATAGTATTTATTGAGCGCTTAATATGTGCAGAGCACTGTACTAAGCGCTTGGAATGAACAAGTCAGCAACAGATAGAGACAGTCCCTGCCGTTTGACGGGCTTACAGTCTAATCGGGGGAGACGAACAGACAAGAACAATGGCAATAAACAGAGTCAAGGGGAAGAACATCTCGTAAAAACAATGGCAACTAAATAGAATCAAGGCGATGTACATTTCATTAACAAAATAAATAGGGTAATGAAAATATATATAGTCAAGCAGACGAGTACAGTGCTGAGGGGTGGGAAGGGAGAGGGGGAGGAGCGGAGGGAAATGGGGGGAAAAGAGGGTTAAGCTGCGGAGAGGTGAAGGGGGGGGTAGAGGGAGTAGAGGGAGAAGGGGAGCTCAGTCTGGGAAGGCCTCTTGGAGGAGGTGAGTTTTAAGTAGGGTTTTGAAGAGGGGAAGAGAAGAAGAGGGGAAGTGATCCAGACTTCACACTGACCTGGGAAGCATAAAGCACAGGGGTGGAAATCACCTCCCCATGAAGGCAGCTTTGTGAGGGCACGGGGACCCCCTGCACTGCACTGAAATGTATCATCTGTTCCTGCGGTGAGCACAGCAAGGGGCTGGGAAGGGTTTCAGGTGTAAGGGGTGGTTCCAAGTTAAGGGGCGTTGGACAGTTTCCTGCAGAAGGGGGAGGAACAATGATAACGATGGTATTTAAGCATTGGGGAAGAGATGGGTCACCTTGGGTGCTCATTTTAGCTATCTCCATTGTGCCACGCAATCCACTTCCTCAAATGGCACAAGAGCTCCAAGCCAACTTGCTTGGAGGATCCTCCCCTGAAAGAGACAGGATGGAGCCAAGAGGGTAGGCAAGACCTGTCTGAGGCCGGTACAGGTCGGGGTGAGAGACTGGTTGATGCATCTTCTCCCTCCAACTAGCGGATAGAGCTCAGGCCTGGGAGTCAGAAGGTCATGGGTTCTAATCCTGCTCTGCACCTTGTCTGCTTAGGAAAGTCACTTAGCTTCTCTGTGCCTAGTTACCTCACCTGTAGAATGGGGATTGAGAAGATGAGCCCCATTTGGGACAGGGACTGTGTCCAACCTGATTACCCTGTATCTATCCCAGTGTTTAGAATAGTGCTTGGCACATAGCAAGCGCTTAAGTACCATCATCATCATTATTATTATTGTTACTAAGGGAGAAGCCCTGAGAGACCTAACCTCAGCACTTGGGTCCATACGGGAAGCAGCGTGACTTAGTGGAAAGAGCACTCCACCACGTGTCAGCTGTGTGACTTTGGGCAAGCCACTTAGCCACTGACTCAGAGCCCCCACAGTTAGGGTCTGAGCTGAAAGAGCCAGCCCAACCCTCACGTGACCCAAACTGCTTAATCTATCCCTAGTGGAGTCACTCTAGATGCAGGAAGGAAAGGCAAAGAGGGGTAGAGGTCCCTGCCTGGAGTTATCTGTTCCCTGCCTAGCCGTTCGGAAGCTAAGAGCCGGCTGTGGCCTCCGGTGTTCATTTCCAGCCCCTGCCGCAGCTGGCACCTCCTGTCCCATTCTAATTTTTGCCCCTACATTGATCTGACCCAGCCTGTAACTCTACTGTATGTCGATTATGCCAAGTGTTTAGCCTTTATTAAAGGAATTCAAAGTGCCGATCCCAACACTAAGTATGATTAAATCTGTGGGAGGCTTTAGAAGTTAAAGCTTGTTCTGCTGACTTTGGTGGTGATTTTTCCATTTCTACAAAGAAATGATCCAATTTAGTTTGAACAACAGCCTTCTTTTCGGCACAACATATTGAGTAGCAGGCTAATTCCTTCTAAACACCTCTGCACACCTTCTTCAATTATTTTTATAAATTAATCTGCTTCCTTAAAAATGGATGCAAGACTCCTTAAAAACCCCAACTTTAGCAGCTGGTGGAGAGACCATAACTATGTCTATTTTGTCATCTTTCCAAAATACATTGTGTGGTCAAATATCACTGAGGCCCTCCTTGGACAATGATTTCACTGAGTGAGATGCAGTTAACTCACCGACACCTGCATCATCTATTTCTAAGTGAAGCTGTTTCAACAGTTTCTCAGGTGATCTCAGTAGTCCCTCTTTGTCCTTGAACAACTGACTAAGCGGGATTTTTTTTAACGGTATTTGAGAAGCACTTACTATGCGGCAGATACTGTACTGAGTGCTGGGCTAGATACAAGCTAATCAGGTTGATCGCAGTTCGTGTCCCATGTGGGACTCACAGTCAATCAGTCAGTATTTATTGAGCACTTATTTTGTGCAGAGCGCTGTATGAAGTACTTAGGAGCATATAATACAACAGAATTAACAGACACGTTCCCTGCCCACTGCCTAGAGGACTTGATACTTTACCTTCGGTCTAATGGGAAGGTGGAAATGGTTTGGTTTGGGGGTGGCTTTTTCACTGGTATGTCCTAATCCCCATTTTACAGATGAGGTAACTGAGGCACAGAGAAGTGAACTGACTTGTCCAAAGTCACCCAGTAGACAAGTGGCAGAAGTAGGATTAGAACTTTCTCTGAGATCCATTCATAAAAGTGACTCCTTAAGGTCAGCTCAAGCAGGGAAGAGAGGGGGAAGGATTTACTTAGCAGCAGCAGTCTTCTGGAGTGTGGCCAGAGGGTGGGACTTCAGCACTGGGTCAGTCTTCAAACAGCATAGGTTGCATCCTCAAGTGGTCTGTGTCATGGAGTGGCTCTAACTTGGGATATGTCTGTAGCTGGTGAAGGGCTAGAGAGAGAGGTGGTAGAGGCACTAAGGGCTTCAAGAGGAAGTTAAAGGTTTGGAAAATTAGGTCAGGGTTGTGAGGGTGGACTAGAATATTTGTTGAGTGGATGAAAGAGCTGAGTCACAGCAGGATAGAGTGAATCTGTAATTGCAGGTCAGCCCAGGCCCTGGATTTCCACCAGCTGTGTTCAACTACATGGGGCAGAGGAAAGAAGCTGTGGGAGTGATCCAGTGCTGGGTGAGGTTTCGGGGTGCAAGAGTTGATTGAGGATGTTGAGATTGGTGGAGAGGATAGATTTGAAGATAGGAATTTTTGCATCAGGACTATAAGCTCATTATGGGCAGGGAACATGTCTGCTAATTCTGTTGTACTCTTCCATACACTTCTGATGCTATTGATGCCTGTCTATTTGTTTTGCTGTCTTTCTCCCCATTCTAGACTGTGAGCCCATTGTTGGGTAGGGATTGTCTCTATCTGTTGCCAAATTGTACTTTTCAAGTGCTTAGCACAGTGCTCTGCACACAGTGAGCGCTCAATAAATGACTGAATGAATGACCTTAGTGCAGTGCTATGCACATAGTAAGCATTAAATAAATGTCATTGATTGGTCAAGGTAAAGAGGGTTGGCAGAGATGAGTCCAGGAGAGGGTGATAGCCTGAGTTAGGGAAAGTGGATACAGAGAGTGGAGTTCTTGGAAGTGAGGGGAGGACTGAGTTCATAGGAGAGGTGTAAGGGAAGGAAACATTTTAGAAGGATGTTGCTCTCAGGGACTTGCTACATTGATTCTCATAGGATATAAGATCCCCGTGATTGGTTGGTGTTGGTCCTAGGATAGGTAGTGATGGGCTAGACAGAATGGACTTTGTGGAATTACAGTCAGATGCAGGTGCTTTCTGAACTCTGAAAGTACCACCTGTATGACCATTCCACAGGTATAGAAAGGAAACCTACTGGAATAAATAGGACTTGCCAGTTGGAGGAAACAAGGACAAAGGGTAAAGTCATGGGACAATTTGCCAGTGATGTAGAGTTAAGCAATTTAGTGCTTGAACTGTACTAAGTACTTGGGAGAGTACTGTAATGTTATATCTTGTTATATCCCAGCTAGACTACTGTGTCAGCCTTCTCTCTGATCTCCCTTCCTCCTCTCTCGCCCCGCTCCAGTCTATTCTTCACTCCGCTGCCCGGCTCATCTTCCTGCAGAAACAATCTGGGCAAGTCACTCCCCTTCTTAAACACCTCCAGTGGTTGCCTATCAATCTCCACTCCAAACAAAAACTCCTCACTCTAGGCTTCAAGGCTCTCCAACACCTTGCCCCTTCCTACCTCTCCTCCCTTCTGTCTTTCTACTGCCCACCCCGCATGCTCCTCTCCTTTGCCGCCCACCTCCTCACCGTCCCTTGGTCTCACCTATCCCGCCGTCGACCCCTGGGACACATCCTCCCGTGGTCCTGGAACACCCTCCTTCCTCACCTCAGACAATCTAATTATCTTCCCCTCTTCAAATCCCTACTTAAAACTCACCTCCTCCAAGAGGCCTTCCCAGACTGAGCTCCCCCCTTTGTTTCTCTGCTCCCTCTACACCCTTCACCTCTCCACAGCTAAACCCTCTTCTCCCCCCTTTTCTCTCTCCTCCTCCTCCCCCTCTCCCCTCCCACCCCCTCAGCACTGTACTCATCCGCTCGACTGTATATATCTTTATCACCCTATTTATTTTGTTTATTTTGTTTAATGAGATGTACATCACCCTGATTCCATTTATTTGCCATTGTTTTTATGAGATGTTCTTCCCCTTGACTCTATTTATTGCCACTGTTCTTGTCTGCCTGTCTCCCCCGATTAGACTGTAAACCCGTCAAACAGCAGGGATTGTCTCATCTGTTGCCGACTTGTACATTCCAAGCGCTTAGTACAGTGCTCTGCACATAGTAAGTGCTCAATAAATACTATTGAATGAATGAATGAATGTTACTAGACATAATCCTTGCCCACCACAAGCTCGCAGCCTTGTGTTAGAGGCCGGCAATAAAATGAATTACAGATAGGGGAAACCACAGATTATAAGAATATGTACATCAGTGCTCTTGGGATGGTGGTGGGGGTGAAGATCAAATTGCCAGGTGGTATGAAAGTAATTACATATGCAACACAGATGGGAAGAATAGGATAGGACAATCATAAGTCAGGGAAGGCTTCCTGGTGGAGATATGGTTTTAGTAGGGCTTTGAAGAGGGGGAGAGTGGTGGCCTGTAGGATATGAAAGAGGGAGGTCATCTATTGGAGGTTTTTGAGGAGTGGGGAGATATGTGTAGAATGATTTCTCAGTACTTGGTGCATAATAAGCACTTAACAAGTACCGTCATCATCATTATTATTATTTCTCAGAAAAATGATCACAGCAGCAGAGTGAGAGGTTTCTGAGGAGTGGGGGTGACGTGTACAGAATGATTTCTCAGAAAAATGATCAGGGCAACAGAGTGGAACATGAACTGGAGATGGGAAAGTCTGGAGGAAAGAAAGTCAGCAAGGAGGCTGATGCAATAGTTTTGGTGGGCTATGGCAAAGTATTTGTACCAGAGCGGTGGCAGTTTGGATGGAGGTATGGAAGTCAGCAAGGAGGTGGATGCAATAGTCAAGGTGGGAGATGACAAATGCTTTGGATGAGTGCACTAGCAATTTGGATGGAGAGGAAGGGGCGGAATCTAGAGATGTTGGAAAGGTAGAACCAATGGGATTTGGTGACTGACTGAATATGCTGGTTGAAAGAGAGAGATATTAAGGATAATGGCAAGATGGTGGACTTATGAGACAGAGAGATTGGGGGTGTTCTCAATGATATTAGGAAGTCCGGGGAGAGCAGGGGGGTTAGGTGGGAAGATGAGGAGTTGTTTTGGACATGTTGAGTTTAAGGTGTTGTTGAGATATCCAAGGAGAGATGTTCTGAAGGCAGGAGGAAATGTGAGATTGCAGAGATTCCAGGACAGTTTGGAGGATTTGCTCTATGAAATGTTAATTAGGTGAAATCCTTCAAAATGATCCCATAAAGCAACGCTTTATAAAGCCTCTTGGCCAGCTTACTGCATAGTTTACATTACGAAGTCACCGGACCTTCCGAGCAGGGGCCAGTGCCAGGGAAGAGGGAGATGGGACTTTCCACGAAGCTCGGGAGGAAGGGACCCAGGCCAACCTCAGGCACACGTGAGGTTTCCTCTCTGTCCGGGCTCATTTTCCCGAACTCAGTCCATCAACCAATCGTGCTTATTGAATGCTATTGTGTGCGGAGCACTGTATTAAGTGCTTTGGTGGGTAAAAAGTTGGTAGACATGTACCCAACCCACAAGGAGCTCTGGAACAGGCAGTAAAATATGTTTTCCTCCACAACCCAGCTCATCTTCTTGGGATCAGGAAGGGTGGCTGCAGCCAGGGAAGGCGGAAAATGACTTTCCCTTCACTATACTGGTCTCCTTGCTGGCTTTGCTACTTCCAGGCTTTCCCCTCCATCCAAAGGGCCATATCACTGGTCCAAACATCCTGCCACAAATGTTGCATCAGCCTCCTTGCTGGCTTCCAGGCTTTTCCCCCCATCCACTTGTCACCTTTTAGACTCCAGAGTGAGCAGAAAAACATATTTTTCTCTGCTGTCCCAGCTCATTTTCCCAGGCTCTGGAGCAGCAGCTGCAGCAGGGGAAGCAGGAATAATAATGAAGATGATGATAACAGTAATAATGATTATCATTGTATTTTGTTAAACACTTGCTATGTGTCAAGGACTGTACTAACACTGGGATTATCAGATCCCACATGGGGCTCACAGTTAAAGTAGGAGGGAGAACAGGTTTTGAATCCCCATTTTGAAGATGACGGAACTGAAGCAGAGAGTAGTTAAATGACTTGCCCAAGTTCACACAGCAGGCAAGTGGATTAAGACTGTGAGTCCTATGTGGGACAGGGACTGTATCCAACCTAATCAGCTTGTATCTACCTAGTACAGTGTCTGGCACAGAGTAAGTGCATTAACAAATACTGTTTAAAGCAAAAACAAAAATGTGGAGGAAGTGGGATTAGAATTTAGGTCTTCTGACTCCAAAGTCCATGCTCTTTCCAATAGGCCATGCTACTTCTTAAACACAATTCCTTCCACTATGCCAGCTCATTAAAAAAAAAAATGGTATTTGCTAAGTGCTTACTAAGTTCCAGACAATCTACTGAGCTCTGATCATCAGGATGGACACAGTCCCAGTCCCACGTGGGGCTCACAGTCATAATCCCCATTTTACAGATGATGCAACTGAGGAATAGAGAAGTTAAGTGACCTAGGTCTTCTGACTCCCAGGCCCAGGGTCTTTCCACTAGGCCACATAGCTTCTCACCTGCTTCTTATTCTCTAGACTTTAAGCTCATTGTGGGAAGAGAATGTGTCTGTTATACTCTTATATTGTACACTCTCAAGTGCTTAGTACAGTGCTCTGCACACAGTAAGCACTCAATAAATATGATTATCCATGCTCCAGAGCAGACAGGCAAATGCCATTTCTTCTACTATACTGGCTCATTTTCCTGGGCTCCAAAGAGGTGACTTCAGCAGGGGAAGCAGGAAAGGCATTTCCCCCTGCTGTCCGGCTCATTTCCTCATGCTGATCCTGGTGGTGGTGCCATTTCTGCTGCTTTACCACTACTGCCATGCTTGGGATTGCCGGAGGGGAGGGAGCCAGGCTGGACTTTGCTGGTGGGGCAGAAAAAGCTTGGGAAGGTTTTCTTGCCCCAAGTCAGTCTCCCCACAGGGCAGGCGGAAGAGAAGGAACAAGAAGGCTTGGGCTTGTTTTCATTTTACTTTAAAAATTGGCAAAAAATAAATGTCCCAGGGCCAGCAGAGGTCTGAGGCAGGGGGAATGGGAGTGTTGTGGCCACTGCCTGGCCCAGCAGGACTGCTGCTCCTCCCCTGTTCTCTCCCCCTCCCTTCAGGCTCATATCTCCTCTTGCCTCCAGGATGTCTCCACCTGGATGTCTGCCTGCCACCTAAAACTCAACATGTCCAAAACTGAGCTCCTTATCTTCCCTCCCAAACCCTGTCCTCTTCCTGACTTCCGTCACTGTGGACGGTACGACCATCCTTCCCATCTCTCAAGCCTGCAACCTTGGTGTCATCCTTGACTCAGCTCTCTCATTCACCCCACACATCCAATCTGTCACCAGTGTCTGCCGGTCTCACCTTTACAATATCGCCAAGATCCGCCCTTTCCTCTCCATCCAAATGGCTATCATACTGGTACAATCTCTCATAATATTCCGGCTGCATTATTGTGTCAGCCTTCTCTCTGATCTCCCTTCCTTTTGTCTCTCCCCACTCCAGTCTATTCTTCATTCCACTGCCCGGATCATCTTCCTGCAGAAACGATCTGGGCATGTCACTCCCCTTCTTAAAAACTTCCAGTGGTTGCCTATCAACCTCTGCACGAAACAAAATCTCCTCACTTTGGGCTTCAAGGCTCTCCATCACCTTGCCCCCTCCTACCTCACCTCCCTTCTCTCTTTCTACTGCCCAACCCGCACGCTACGTTCCTCTGCCGCTCACCTCTTCACCGTCCCCCATTCACACCTATCCCACCATCGACCTCTGGCCCACGTCCTACCACTGTCCTGGAATGCCCTCCCTCCTCACCTCTGCCAAACTAAGTCTCTTGCCCTCTTCAAAGTCCTATTGAGAGCTCACCTCCTCCAAGAGGCCTTCCCAGACTGAATTACCCCTTTTCCCTCAGCTCCCTCTGCTCCCTCTCTGCTCCCCCTCCACCCTTTGCTCCCTCCCCTTCCCCCCTTCACCTCCCCTCAGCTAAGCCCCCTTCCCTCTGCTCCTCCCCCTCTCCCTTCTCCTCCCCTCAGCACTGTGCTCATTTGTATATATTTTTATTACCCTGTATATTTTGTTAATGAGATGTACATACCCTTGATTCTATTTATCATGATTATGTTGTTTTGTTTTTGTCCATCTGTCACCCTGATTAGACTGTGAGCCCATCATTGGGCAGGGATTGTTTCTATCTGTTGCTGAATTGTACATTCCAAACGCTTAGTACCGTGCTCTGCACATAAGTGCTCAGTAAATACTACTGAATGAATGAATGAGCAGGCATAAACTGGTGACAGATTACATGATACAACTGTGGTGAGAGGAGGTGGTGCCATGTTGGACTGTAGTTCAACCTTTCACCTCAGGATTGGTAGAACTGATAGGTGCCCAGACAAATTTATAAGCCAACCATATGCCTCTTGTGAAAATCACAGTTTGGTCGTGGAATCATTGCAGAGGATGGGAGAAGGGGATGGAGAATAGAAGGGGACCTAGAACTGAGCCTTGAGGGACTCCCGGAGTTAGAGGGCAAGGGGCGAAGGAGGAGCAAGTGAAAGAGACTGAGAAGGAGCATCTAGAGAGACAGAAGGAGGACCAGGAGAGAGAAGTGTCAGTGATTCCCCAAGAGAAGTGAGTGGTCCACACTGTTGAACCAGCTGAAATGTCTGAAAAGATAAGGATGGAGAAGTAGCCATTGGATTTGACAAGAAGCTTATTGGTGACTTTGGAGGGATTCAGTGGAGTGCAGGGGTTGGAAGTCAGATTGCAGGGTTCAAGGAGAGAGTTGGAGGAGAGAAAACAGTTGGGGTGGGCAATGGGCATGGAAGTCAATAAGGGAGGAGAAGCACTGTTGTTGGTAGAGGAGAAGGCGAAGTTATAGCAAGTGAGGTTGAATTTGACAAGGTGGATGAGGTCAGCCTGATGCCTGGCTTTTCTCTGGGACACTCCTCGGCATGAGCACAAGAGCGGGGGAAGTGTACTGTGGAGATGACCCAGGGCTGCAGGTTGGTGGTATGAGATGGTCAGAGGGACAGGGGGTCAAGGGAGTTGAGTTCAGTGGTGAGAGCAGAGTTGAGGACAGTGATATGTCCATTAAAAGGTTGTAGGTTGGGTAGGGAGTCTAAATGGGGTATGAGGGCTTGGGATAATTAGAGGAGGTAAAAAGATAGGAAATGTTTGTTGGGGAACAGGACAGTGTTGTGGGAAGCGGGTATGGAAGAGCAGGCAGGTTGAGAAGGTTGTGTTGGAAAAGTGGGATTTCAGAGTTAGTGAAGTTAGAGATTGTATGGTGACAGTTGAGGGAACATGACATTAATAATTGATATGATTACTTATATTAAGATATACTAATAATTTATAGGAAGATGGGATGTTAATGAAGCAAGTGGTGTTGTTTCAGGTTGGAAAGTCCCCTTTTCTTTAGCTCCCCCCACCCATCACCCAAACTCGCTCCCTTTGCTCTACATCCCTCCCCACCCCACAGCACTTGTGTGTATATGTACATATCTATAATTCTATTTATTTAGATTAATGCCTGTTTACTTGTTTTGGTGTGTATATATATCTATAATTCTATTTATTTATACTGATGCTATTGATGCCTGTTTGTTTTGATGTCTGTCTCCCCCCTTCTGAACTGTGAGCCTTTTGTGGGCAGGGATTGTCTCTCTTTGTTGCTGAATTGTACTTTCCAAGCACTTGGCAGTGTTCTGCACACAGTAAGCCCTCAAATAAATTATATTGAATGAATGAATTTCAAAAACCAATCTGGGATCAGGAAATTGAAATAAGCTTCTACTTCAAGACTGAGTAAAATGAGAGAATGTCATTGGACAAATTTTATCCTTTTGATAACGAATGATGTTGCTGGACAAACTTTACTCTCTTGGTCTGAAGCCCCAAACCTTTAGCTCAAAGGGAGAACTGGGGAGGGACTGCTCATAAAGTGGGGTTTTCAAAATGGGGAAATGGATTAGAGTGAGGGATGGGGTACATGTGGCTGTGACTACACAAGGGAGGTAGAGGGCAGAGAAGGAAACTGCAGGTAGAGGCAAACCTGGGGGAAGGAAGGTAGGAGTTTTTGGTGTTTACACTAGCTGTGGTGATTCCAGAATCCTAGGCACAATGAACAGTGGGAATAAAGGCCCTCATGCATGTGGGGATCCATATGAGGTATTTGTCTATCCAGACTTGCCAATAGGTACTTTCTGCTCTATGGGTCCCAAGTCCTATATTGGGAATTCCAGTAACAGAAGTGAAGAGAGGTGGACAGTTAACCTGGGGGAAAAAAAAGTCTCACTAGAGGTACCGATAGAAAGTCAGTGGATAATGAGTAGGTCTGAGGGTATGGGGAGGCTAGGGAAGTTGGGAATCAGAAGGATGTTAGGAGAAGTACAGAAGAGGGAGATCAGAGTGGTGGCAGGGATGTAGGTCCCAGGGACTTTTGGTGAGGCGGAACAGCTTTGGGGGACTTGGAATTCTGGGTGGGTATGAAGGGCATGGAATGGCAAAGGAGTGGGTGGGAGCTCTTTGGAGGATATATATATATATATATATGTGAAAATTATAGGACGTTGGGGCAGGTTCTTGGGAAGACAGGCTATACAGGCTCCAGGAGTGGGATTCTAGAGGTGGGTCATATGAAGAGTAACTTCTCCAGTGCCCTAGAGCCTGTTGTTTGTATTCTGTTCTGTTACCACAGATTGTACCCTTTCCCCCTACCAGTCATGTCATGATGTGTGCCACTGGGCACGGAGGGACCAGAGAAGAGAGTGAGGACATCTCAGAGCAAAGAATTACTACTGTAAAAGCCAACTAGCACACATCCTCTCTTAACTATTTGAGCCTGAGCAATGCTCCTTCAGAAAGACAAGGGGCCAGAAAAGGTGCACTACTTTATTTTTATGGACAAAGTATTTTCATGGATATATGCGAGAAAATCTCTCTCAGAAACTCCTTATGGGCAGTATGGTCTTCAGCCTGAAGGGCAACGCCATACTTGGGAAGAGAGACAATATGAGGAGGGGCTTTTGAGGGGGAGTCAGGGCAGTGTCCAGGATTTCTGACGAGACTAATCTACCAGGGCTCCTGTGGAGGCAGGTATAGTTTTAGCTCTTGGAGATATGGGGGTATTGGGAACTCTTGGGATAGAGCAGTGATGGGAGAACCCTCGAGGAGACTTAGGATCAGAAAGAGACTTTGGGGAGATGAAGGGATACTTAAGGCCTCCGGAGAGAGACATGAAGATGCCTGGGGAGAGAATTGGGCATTTGTCTATAGGAAGGTTGGATGGGGAGTGCTTGAGGAAACAGAAAACCGTGAGGGATTCTGAGGAAAACAGACACTTGAGGAACTTGGGGGTGTTGCAGATGAGGGACTTTGGGGGTGCTTTGCAAGGATTGGGGGCTCTTGGGCAAACGGGACTGTGGAGGACTCGTGGAGCGGCAAAACATTTGGAGAGGAGAATTTTGCGTGTGTAGGGTAGGGAGAATCTTGGGAAACAAAAAGTAAGGGAGCGGTGTTTCAAGGTTAGGAGTGGGGCTAAGGGGATGAGAGAAGGTTCTTTGGGGCGACCTGGGGAATCAGATGTAAGGGGGTTCCTTAGGGGCATAGGGAGGAAGGAGGAAAAATGCGGAACCTGGGGTGGGGGATCTAGGGAGACAGAAGGCTTAGAAGTTCCAGGAGGGCAGGCGGTAGCGTGGGAGTGAGAGGGCACAGATGCCAACCCCACGAGGGCAGTTGTCCCCACCAGTTTCGGGGCTGGACTCCCAGCGAAGCTCTGTCCTGAAAGTTTTGACTCAGGGCTTCCAAGCCCCAAAATGGTGGTTTTCTGACCCGCTGGCTCTTCGAAGCCTGCCCCCGCCAGTTTCCATCCCAGCTAAAAAATAAAATAAAAAATCTCTGCCCCCACCCCGCCACCCCCGCCCTCAAAAGGAAAAGCGGGAGCATATCCCGGGGGCTCCCTGCTTGGATCCGAAGGGAGAAATCCGAGTCGCTGGCTTGGGCCCCAGGGAGGGAAAGGGGTGGTCGGGGTCGAGGGCCGGAGTCGGGGGGGAGAGGGACGGCCGGCGCCGAGCTGAGGGAGGGTGGGGTCGAGGGAGAGGAGGGAGGAAGAGGAGGGAGGAGGGGGCCTGCTGGAAGAGGAGGGAGGGGCAGCCCAGAGAAGAGGGGCCGGAGAAGGGAGGCGCCGGGTTGGAGAGGAGGAGGAGGAGAAGGGGCGGGCGGCCTGTCCGTCTGTCCGTCCGTCCGCTGCCCGGCCGGGGAGGAGCCGCCTCGACCCCAGCGAGAGCCTCGCAGCCGAGGGCCGGGAACCCCGGAGCCCCCGCCGCCTGGCCCGCGAAGGAGAGCGACGCAGGCCGGACTGAGCCGGGAGCCCGGCCGGGCTGGATCGGGCCCACCGCCGCTCAGGACGGGGCCAGCGCCCCGGGGCCTCTTCCCTCCCCGCGCCCATCAACCCCGACCCCGATCGCCTGGGGCGGAGGGAGGCGGCCTTGCCAACCCCGGTGTGCCGGCAGCCCCATCTTGCAGCCCTCTGACCAAACCTTCCCCTCCCGCGCCCCCCGCCCCCAACCCTCTTGCAAGACACCTTTCCCCTCTCCCTTCCCCCTGGACTCCTCGCCCTCCTCTTCCAGACCCAGGCGTCTCGATCCAGCTCCCGTCCCTCGGTGGTAAGTGCCCCCAACCCCGTGCCCACCTCCGAGCCATCTTTCCGCAGCCCTGCCTTGTCCGCCCTCTCCTCCTCCCCACAACTCCAGATCCCTTTACCCCACCCCATTTGGCCACCTGACCCTGAGCTCCCGGCCCCTGTTGAGGGAACTCTTATCTCACCCTCCCCCCTCCGTCAGGGCAGGCCGAGGGCCCCAGGGTGCCCGAGGGGCCGTGGGGAGGCCGGCCTTTCCCCATGGCGCTGACCCCACGGCTGCCGCCGCTGCTGCTGCCCTTGCTGGTCGTGGTGGTTGGGGGAGGGCGGCCCCCTGGGACCCGGAATCTGACCCTGGCAGTGGTCCTGCCCGAGCACAACCTGAGTTACGCCTGGGCCTGGCCCCGGGTGGGCCCGGCGGTGGCTCTGGCGGTGGAGGCCCTGGGCCGCGCGCTGCCGGTGGACCTGCGCTTTATCAGCTCCGAACTGGACGGGGCCTGTTCCGAATACTCGGCCCCACTGGGTGCCGTGGACCTGAAACTGTACCACGACCCCGATCTGCTGCTGGGCCCCGGCTGCGTTTACCCGGCCGCCTCGGTCGCACGCTTTGCGTCTCACTGGCGGCTGCCGCTGCTGACCGCCGGAGCCGTGGCCTCTGGCTTCACGGCCAAGAGCGAACACTACCGCACGCTGGTTCGCACCGGACCCTCGGCCCCCAAACTGGGGGAATTTGTGGTGATGCTGCATGGACACTTCAACTGGAGTGCCCGGGCTGCCCTGCTCTACCTGGACGCCCGCACTGACGATCGACCTCACTACTTCACCATCGAGGGGGTCTTCGAGGCCCTGCAGGGCAGCAACCTCAGCGTGCAGCACCAGGTGTATGCCCGAGAGCCAGGTGGCCCTGAGCAGGCCACCCACTTCATCCGGGCCAACGGGCGCAGTGAGTGCAGCCCTGAGCCTCTGGGCCTCTGGGCCTTCCCAAGGAATATGTGAGCAGGAGAGGGAGAATGGGCATGATGAGGAGCATAGGTATTGTGGCAAGGTGGGGACCTCTAGGAGGTAGTGGGGCATTTTGAAGGGGTGAGAGCCTGAGGGGCATCGTTGGAGGGGGCCCGGGGCTGAGGTGCGGAGCGGAGGGACAACCTGGGAGGAAGGTTTGGCATGGAGGCAAGAGCTTCAGGGAAGATCAGGGCATCAGAGGAAGATGTGGAGATTGGAAAGGAAGAGACCCGGGCAATGTGGGCTGTTGTGGGAGCATGGCATCAGCCTGGGCTGTGGTGGGAATGTGGCATCGAGTGAGGTGGCTACCAGGAAGGACCTTAGAATCGCTGGGTGCCACATGAGGAAGTCTGAACGTGAGGAGCACTTGTTGGCTGTGCAGGTAGCGGGAGTGAGCCGGGGGAAGGGGAGGTAGAGTGTCGGGAAGAGAACAGTTTCGTTGTCTTGTGTCATGGGGTAGGGACTCTCCCCATATTGGGGCTAGAAGCCCGTTGGGAATCTAAAGAACGAGGCTGGGTGGGGAAGGTGGAGATGGCCCACTCTCAGGACAGGGACTGAGTTTGGAGGCAGGAAAGGTAGCCCCCCCGAGCCCAGCCCCTCTGGGAGCAGAGATGGGCCCTTCAGCAGATGAGTGTCTGGGGCTGTGGGGAGTTGGGGATACTTTGAAGAGGAGATGATGACAGTGAAAGGCTCAGGCTGCAGCCTCTGTGTGAGGCCCAAGGGATACTGGGCAGTCGGCTCCTTCCCTCCGAGAGCGGTTGTGGCTGAGATGAGAAGCCCGGAATTCCGGTCCCCAGGTCCCGGGGAAGATTTGGCAGGGGAGGAGGGGGAGGCAACTTGACTCCCCTATCCCCAGCAGTGACCAAGCTTGCTGTAGCCTGACCCGGAGATGGGAGGGATGGGAGAGGCTCCACAGAGCAGGAGGGCCAGTTTTGTGGGGTGAAGAGCTCCCCTGTTTGTGCCTCGTTCCCAGTCGTGTACATCTGCGGGCCCTTGGAGATGCTGCATGAGATCCTGCTCCAGGCTCAGAGAGAGAACCTGACCAATGGAGACTACGTCTTCTTCTACTTGGATGTTTTCGGGGAGAGCCTGCGGGCCAGTCCCACTCGCCCCCCTGGCCGGCCTTGGCAGGACAATCGTACCTGGGAGCAGGCCCAAGCCCTGAGAGAAGCCTTCCAGGTAACCTGTTCCCTGAGTGTGGGTGGGGAACTTCTCCTCCAAAATGGGCTTGTGAACCTGCACAAGTCCAGCCAGGCTGGGAAGTTGGATGGCATGGGGGGATACCCAAAAATGCAGAGCCAGCCTCAGCCATCACATTTAAGTCTGGCTAGGCTCAGGCTGTTGTTGCTGCTGAATTGGGAAGGAACTGGAGACCTGGAAGTGAGCTCAGGGCCAAACCGGTAGAGACCCAGCCTAGCCTCATTTCCGCCCCTAAATCTAACACCCAGGAACCCCGCCGGTACAACTTGGGGCTTGGTTGCTGAAGTCCACATCCGGAGCTCTTCCCCATATTTCCATGATGTTCAGGACTTTTGTGGGCAGAGAGGTGTGGTAGGCTCCCATAACCTTAGATTTGTCCATTTCCCCTGCTCCAGACCCTATCTGTTTCCCCAGAGTAGAACTGCCACCTGTCGAAGGCTCCATCTGGGCCCATTTTAAAGGTTTTTGTTTGGAGGGTCACTGATCATAGCTTCTCTCAAGCTCCACTCTTTCCTCCATTGCTTTTGTGATCTTTCTGTGGTTCTGGATGGAAACTTGTTTTTCTGTTATTCCCTCAATCACTGACTCTCATTCCCTGTCTCTTGCTATGTCCTTCTCTTTGTCTGTCACTGAATCTCTCCCATCATCTTTGTCTTCTGTCCTCTCCTCCACCGCCCTGAAAGCAAACCAGCCTTTTTCTCTCTCTTATCCCCTTTTCTCTCTCACCTGTCTCTATCGTACCCTGTTTTCTGTTTTTAAAGATTTAATGAGTGTTAATATTGGACTGGGTACGGCACACGTCTGGCACCAGAGCCAATCCCTACCCTGCCCTAGGGGAATCCTAACTGCTATGGGGGATAGAGAAGAGCAGACTGAAGGGGAGTAGGAAGACACACCCCAGAGAAAGCGGGGGACGGTACCATGCGGAAGACTGGAACTTGACCAGTTCATGCAACGGGGGATCCAGTGAAGTTGATCAGCACCTTCCAGTGCCTTTCAAGGGCACTTGTATCAGGCTGGCAGCAGGAGCTGTTCCAAGGTGTGCATTCTGGCAGGAGAAGGCAGCATCCTGGTGAGAAAGAAGGGAATGAAGGAGTCAGATGATCAGATTCCTTAGAGTTCTCTGAGGGAAGGAGCCTGCAGATAGGAGGATATGGAGAAAAGGCAAGGTCAGCCAGAGCACAGTTGAGAAGAGTGAGGACAGCCTCCAGGTGGGGTATAAACCCTGAGCGATAAAATGGGAAGGGCCAAGGAGTCAAACTTAACAGGAGGAGATGGGGACTGGAGGAGGATTTGAAAGGGAGATGGAGGAAGATTGAGAGGAGCCACTTTTGGAAGTGCACTTTTGAGAAGCAGCGTGGCTCAGTGGAAAGAGCGTGGGCTTTGGAGTCAGGGCTCATGAGTTCGAATCCCAGCTCTGCCACTTGTCGGCTGTGTGACTGTGGGCAAGTCACTTAACTTCTCTGTGCCTCAGTTCCCTCATCTGTAAAATGGGGATGAAGACTGTGAGCCCCACGTGGGACAACCTGATTCCCCTATGTCTACCCCAGCGCTTAGAACAGTGCTCGGCACATAGTAAGCGCTTAACAAATACCAACATTAATTTTGGAAGTGTAAGTTTGCTAGACAGACTAGAGGGAAAAGACCTTGCTGGGGTTGTTCAGAAGGAGAAGTCTCTGTACTGCCAGAGTTCCTTCCATTCCAACACCTCATTTCTCCCCCATTCCCACTCCACCTTACAGCGTGGAGGTCTCGCAGTGTGGTTTGATCAGGTCTGTTCTGCTGTTTCCAAAATTTGCCTCCCCATTCTGAGGCAGCTGCTCTACTCCTTGTTCTTCTCATCCTCATTGTTGCTTCTCTTGTCGTTTTTCAGGAAAGATCAGTCAATTGGTAGTATTTATTGAGCATCCACGGTGTGCAGGGAATTGTAATAAGAATTTGAGAGTAAAATAGATTGAGTAAAATGTGATCCCCACCCCCCAAGAAGTTTCCACTCTAATGGGAGAGAAGCACTCTAGAATAAATTACAGACGGGAGGAAGACAGAATAGGGAATATGTTCCCAGGCTAGTAACTAGTCTGGTACATAAGAAATATACAAAAGTGCTACAGAAGTTTATGAGGACTTAAGGATGTAGGGGGCACAGAAGCTCTGAAGTGGTAGTTGGAATTTAACCTAGAGAGATGGGAGATTCATCGGGAAAGGCCTCCTGGAGGAGATGGATGGGATTTCAGAAGGGCTCTGGAGTTGGGGACAGGGAATCCACATTTGAAGGGAGAGAGAGTTTCAGATTGTGGGGAGAACGTGAACAAGAGGTCAGGTACAGGAGACGAGATGTGTGCCCAGTAAACAGGCTGACTTGAGAGGAAGGAAGGCTGCAATCTAGGGAAAAGAGAGGGAATAAATAGGAGGGGAGGGAGCTAATTTGAGTGCCTTAGAGCCAATGGACAGAAGGTTCTGCTTGATATCTGGAGGGAATGGGTAACTTTCAGAGGTTTTTGAAGAGTGGGGAGATGCAGACAGGAGAGGCAGCAGATGTTTTCAGCTCATCTGAGGAGTTTGGACAGGAATGGGAGCATGGAGGTGATATGGAGCTGTGGGATCCAGAGCAAGTTTTGGGGTGGTTTTTTTTTTTTAGGATGGGGAAATATAGGTGCATTTTAAGACAGAGGGGTTGAAGTTGGCAGCTGGAGAAGGAAAAAGTGGGCACGAGGATTTTTAGAAGGCAAGAAGGGATTTGGTCAGTGACGTAGGTGGAGGGGGTAAATTTCCAAAACAGGCAGAAGAGCTTTTGAGAGGAGTCCAAGATTGATGACAGTGGATGTAGGGGTGGCAGGGAGTTGGGGAAGCGAGGGAGAGATTTCTTTGTTAAAAGAAGATGACAAGGTCATCAGGGGCAAGAGAAGGGCAAGGTTGGAGTAGTGGGGTTCCAAGAGGGAGTTAAAGGTCTGGAATAACTGATGGAGGTAATGTGCATGGGAGTTGATGATGTGCAGAAGAGAAGGCCATAGCCAGTAAGGATGTAGGCAAGGATTTAGGCAAGTAAACCCATGAAAGATGGACTTAAAACCTGATTTCTCAACTCAGTCAACCACAAGCTTCTCCCATCCTCTCACTAGCTCTGCTGGACTGGGCTGGGTTGGGTCACTGGCCCCTGAGATCCAGCCACTGCCCTGTTGCAGTTACTTGGGGTCCTGAGGCTGACCCAGTGCTAGGGGCATCAGTCCACTCCCTGTAGGAGAAAGGGGTGGGATTTCCTGACTACTTTCTGGAACAGAGATTAAGGAGATGGTAGGGAAGCATCAGAGAATAAGAGGCCCCCTAATCCGTAGTTGATTTGGATTACGATGTGGATGGTGTTGGTGGTAAGTAAAGTTACTTGGACTGCCAGGTCTTTTACCAACACTGTGACATCGCCAAGGCGATATAAAGTCTTGGAATTTCTGATGCTTCTTACACAGGGTATGAGGTTTGTGTCACCAGATTCTTCTGTTCTCTTAAGGCTTTGAAGGTGGGGACAGTGGTGGTCTGACTTGTAATAATAATTATGGTATTTGTTAAGCACTTATTATGGGCCAGGCACTGTATTGAGCACTGGGGTGGATACAAGCAAATCGGGTTAGATATAGTCTCTGTCCCACGTGAGACTCACAGTCTCGATCCCCATTTTACATATGAGGGACCTGAGACAGAGAGAAGTGAAGTCACTTGCCCAAGGTCACACAGTAGACATGTGGCAGAGCTGGGATTAGAACCCTTGACCTCCTGACCCCCAGGCCATGCTGCCGCTCATCATATATGGAGAGGGAGGGAATTCCAGGCCAGAGGGAGGACATGGAAAAGGGAGCAGCGATGAGATAGATGAGATGGAGGCACAGTGTTCTCAGAGCACTGTACTAGTGCTAGGGGAGCGAAGTGTGTGGGGTGAGTTGTAGTAGGAGACCAGTGAGGTAAAGTAAGAGGGGAGAAGCTTATTTCTGTGAGGTTTTTTTAAAGATATTAAGTGCCTGAGGTAGATACAAGGTTGGACACAGTCCCTATGCCACATAGGGCTCACCATCTTAATCCCCATTTTACAGATAGGCAACTGAGGCACAGCAAAGTTAAGTGACTTGCTCAAGGTCACAAAGCAGGCAAATGGCGGACCCGGGATTAGAATGTCCTCTGACTCCTAGGTCCGTGCTCTATCCGCTAGGTCATTCTGCTTCTGAGTGTTTTAAAACACTTCAGATTGAGTCCTTCAAACCTATGGTAAGGAGTTTCTGTTTGATGTGGAGGTGGTGGGCAAACACTGGAGGTTTTAGAGGAGTGGGGCAACATGGACTGACCTCTTTTGGAAAAATCAACCAGGCATCAGAGTGGAATATGGACTAGAGTGGACTATAGTAGTAGTCTGTGAGACTGGGCAAGAAGGAAGCCATTAATCTGGATTGCAAGAAGTCAAGAAGGGAGTTGAAGGAAATAGTGACTGTATACGACCCATTTGAGGAGTTTGGACAGAAAAGGGAGCAGGGAGGATGGAATAGAATAGGGGAATCAGGAGCAGTTTTGAAAGCAGAGAAAAAACAGTCATCAAAAAGTGAGCTGTTGAAGATGACAGTTACAAGGGGAAGAAATGTTTTTAGAAAGGGATGTGGAGTTAACAGAAGAGCTACAGGAGGTTGATTTTTTGAAAGCAGGTAGGAGATCTGTGGCGAGATGTCTGGGAAAGATGAGATGAGAGAGACGATTTAGCAGAGGGAGGGAGTTTGGTGGTTGAGGGAACTCTGGGAAACTCATGCCTGAGGGTTTCAATTTTGTCAGCAAAGAAATTGGTAAGGTTTTTGGAGCGAAGAGGAAGGAAGGGCCACCAGGGGTTTTAGGAAGGAGTTAAAGGCATGGAATAATTACTGGGGTCAATGAGCATGGGAGTCAATGAGGTAGGAAAGCGGAAGAGAACCCAGAGCTATATATAGAAAGTAAGGATGAATTTGAAGGGATCAGAGTCGGCCTTGTGCCTGGATTTCTATCAACAATGCTCCGTGGCACTATGCTGCATGTGAGCTTCACAAGCAGGCTGTGGAGATGACACAGGGCCGGAGGTTGGCAGTGTGAGATCAGTGGAGATGAACGATGAGAAGGAGTTGGGTTTCCTGGAGAGGGTGGAGTTGAGGGTATGGATTTGTATGTCAAGAGAAGGGAGGTTGAGTAGCTACTTGAGGGCAGGGATCATGTCTACCAACTATTGTATTAGTATGGTGCTTTGCCCATGTTAAGTGCTCAAGAACTACCATTGATTGAGACCAAATGGGGCATGATGGCCCATAAGTGGTGTGGGGGGAGTCTAGTGATCAGGAGGTCGCTGTTGGGGGAGAGAACAGTTTTTCAGGGGGGAGTGTAAGGAGAGAAGAGAGAAGGCAGGTGAACAGGTTGTGCTCAAAGAGTGGTAATTCAGAGTTGGTGAGATTAGAGCTGTCACGATAACTACTGACGACGAGATCCATTGCATGTCCAAGTTAGTGAATGGGTCAGGAGTGTTGGAGCAGGAGGTTTGCAGAATTGAGTAGTGAGAAGAAAGCAAGTAGATCAACAGGCATGTTCACACATTGGTTGAGTTAAGCCCTGTTGCTACTCTGGGAGTTAGGGGGACCAGTAAATAGGTTTCCTTGCTAAAAAAGGTAGTCCCAGGCCCCTGTACCCTTCTCTCCATCTGGCCTTAGAACCCAACCAGGAGTGTCCTCCCAGTGTTGCTTGCTGGACTCCTGGTTGTTTGCTGGACTCTTCCCCCCGACATCCTCCCCTCCCATCTGCCAGAGGGGTCTCCTTCCCCTTCCCTCTCCCTTCCTCCTGATGTGAGGAGCTGGTGGTTGCAGACGGTGTTGGTGATCACGTACCGAGAACCCCCGAACCCGGAGTACCAGGAGTTCCAGCGCCGCCTACTGCTACGGGCCCGGACTGACTTTGGTGTGGAGCTCACCCCTTCCCTGGTAAGGAGCAAAACCAGCTTTCAGGAGGCCCCTTTGACTGAGAGTTCAGGCTGCAGAAACGCTTCCCCTAGAGTGACCCCCCCACCACCAACCCTCACCGCTAGTCCCAAGCCCTGATCTCCTGGCCCCAGATCTCTTCTAATCCTCTCTACCTGCTCCTACCCCCAACTGGCCATCAGGTTCTGCCTTTCTGCTCTTCAGCTTCCCGTCCAACCACCCCCTCCCCCGACCACCACCATCTCCCACCAGGGAAGGCACAATGGCTCTAGACTCTCTTTTGACTTCAGACACTGTCTGTGATGGAGAATTGACAGGCCCTAAAGCAACCTCTCTGGCTTCCTGAAACCTCCTCAGTCCGAGATTGGGGATGGGTTTCAGGATGGCAGGGCCCTCAGAGGAGAGGTTTGGGGGTTCTCCCTGGTGAGAACAGGATCCCCTCAGATGAACCTGATTGCGGGCTGCTTCTACGATGGGATCCTGCTCTACGCGGAGGTCCTGAATGAAACACTGCAGGAAGGTGGCACGCGAGAAGATGGGCTCCGCATAGTGGAGAAGATGCAGGGCCGGAGATATCAGGGTAACATGTCCAAGAAAGGTGGAAGGGAGTGGGGAACTCTGAGAGGGTGGGTGGCCCATTTTTGAAAAGATTTCTAGGCAGAATGGGGCAATGGGCACCAGGGGAGCTCATCTTCCCACAGCCCCTAACTCTTCCCCTGTCCCCTCTTTCCCATCCACGCTCCTTTTCTTGCCTTTCTACCTCCTGTCCCTTCTCCTCTCCTGCTCTCTGTCCCCCTCCACTCACTGTGATTTCCATCACCTGGCATCCACCCCTTTACTGTCTTATCCCCAATCTCACTTCTCTATGTCCTCTACTTTACAATTTCCCTTTTCTTCTTCCCCTCATCTTGTCTTCCTGCCCCCTCTGTCCCTGGCACAGGTGTGACGGGAGTGGTTGTCATGGACAAGAACAATGATCGGGAGACAGACTTTGTCTTGTGGGCCATGGGTGACCTCGATTCCGGGGATTTCCAGGTGAGGAGGATCCATTGGAGACCTAGACGCATGGAAAGGTCTAAGCCTGGGCACGGGAACCTTTTTCCCTCTAGATCAACTCGGGTGACTCAGTGTCTAGGGCTCAAGGAGAGGTCAGTCAGGGTGGGGCTGGGTGAATATGGGGTGGGGGCAACTGGAGATGAAGTTTGTTGGGGGTTTTTATGGTATTTGTTAGGCACTTGCTATGTGCTAGGCACTGTAGATACAAGGTAATCAGGTTGGACAAAGTCCTTGACCCCCATGGGGCTCACGGTCTTCATTCCCATTTTACAGATGGGGTAACTGAAGCACAGAGGAAGTGAAATGACTTGTCCAAGGTCACACAGCAGACAAGTGGCAGAGTCGGGATTAGAACTTGGGTCCTTCTGATCCCCGGGCCCATGCTCTATCCACTGTGCCACACTTCTTTCACATCTGTGTCCTGTGGAAGAGCTTTGGGAATTCGTAGGGTTGGGGGAGGTACTATGAGACTGCTAGGGGCAGAAGAAAAGGAGAATTCTGAGAGGAGCTTGCAGGAATCTGGGAAGGGACAGGGGCAGGACCAATGCTGCTTCTCTCCTACAGCCAGCTGCTCACTATTCTGGGGCTGAGAAGCAGATCTGGTGGACCGGGCAGCCTATTCCATGGGTGAAGGGGGCACCCCCTTCCGACAACCCTCCCTGTGCCTTCGACTTGGACGACCCCTCCTGTGATAAAAGTGGGTGTGTGTGTGGGGGCCAGGCAAGGATGGGAGCATATCCTACTCCCTCCTCTTCCTCCACAGCCCCCAGCCCCAATCAAAGTCTCTTTCCCCTCTAATGTAAAAACTGCCCCACCCGCAGCTCTTGGCCTCTCTTCCTTGATCATAGCCTCCTCTCTGCTCCCGTCTGCCCTTCTGTCTGTCATTCTCCCACCTGACTTAACTCTCTGCCTTTCTCCTCCTCAGCCCCTTTCTCCACTCTGGCCATCGTGGCTCTGGGCACTGGACTTACCTTCATCATGTTTGGGGTCTCCAGCTTCCTCATTTTCCGGTGAGTGATTACTCTTTCCTATCATTGTCCCAGTCCCTGTCATGGCTTTCAGGACATCAGAGCTTCTAGGGAAACTTCCGCAGAGAACGCTTTGGCTCTCAGCCAAATCCCGCCCTTGTTCCCAGACTGGGACCAGATGGGACCAGATAATTTTTCAGATCACAGGATCCATTTTTTTTCAGCAATCAATTAGCCTAGAACTTCTCTTTTTTCACATGGTAAAATGATCTGCTGCTTTTACGCAGCTTGCCTGCAGGCTCCATTGGCAGAGTGGCTCGGCCCATGGACATTCCTTGCCCTAACCCCACATCATTCCTATTTGTTGGAAGCCTCGCCCATCCCCCACACCTGTAAGACAAACACCTCCATCCAGCCTCCACAACCACAGGGTTGAGGATGGGGCGGACCAGCCACGTGGCTCCATTGCCACAGCTTCAGCAGATTGCCCACCGTCATCATGCAATTTAAAGTTGAAATTGAAAACTTGTGCAAAATACATTCACTAAAATACTTTTTGCTTAATTTTTTCCAATTCAAAATCTCAGGCCATCTGTACTGTGTGCTACAGAGTCTTACAGCCTGTTAGATATGGTAAATTGAAGCTTCCTTCCTTCCTCTCCTGGACTAATGAACAACTCACCCTGGGTGGGTCTGTCCCAGCTTAGTTTTCATCATTTTGTTTTTGGCTTTTTTATGGTATTTGTCAGGTGCTTACAATGTGTCCTGCACTGTATTAAGTACCGGGATGGATACAAGCCAATCAGATGGGACACACTCCATGTCCCACAAGGGGCCTCACAGTTTTAATCCTCATTTTATAGATGAGATAACTGAGGCACGGAGAAGTTAAGTGACTTCCCAAGGTTCACACAGCAGACTAGTGGCAGACCTGGGATTAGAACCCTGTCCGTTAAGCCACGCTGTTTTTTTCTTCTCCTTCTCTTGCTCCTATCCTCTTTTCTTCTTATATATTTTTCATCTTTGTCTATGGAGTAAGCTCTCCTTCTTAACCTCCAGTGGCCTATGCAAGTTTGCAGTAAAGCATGGTCCTTGCCTGGGAGGGGTACCCATCCTCATTGGGTACCGAGCCAAAACAGCTGGTATGGTAATGAATGGCATCAAGAGATGCTGAGCATCTACTTTATAGTATGGAGACTAACAATGCAGTGAATTTGATACAGACAGGAAACTAAATTCTACCATTGTGTTCAATTTGAAATGTTAGATGAGGAGTTTATAGGTAGGTCCTGGAGACCTGGTCTCTTTAGACAGAGTTCTTTATTATTATTATTATTGTTATTATTATTATTATTACTATTAAAGTGTGGTATTTGTTATGGACTTCTTTGTGCCAAGCACTGCTCTAAGCTCTGGAGTAGATATAAGAAAATCAGGCTGGGTACAGTCCCTGTCCTACATGGAGTTCACAGTCTAAGTAGGAGGGAGAACAAGTACTTAATCCCCATTTTACCAATGTGGAAATTGAGGCACAGAAAGATGAAGTGACTTGCCCAGAGTCACACAGTAGACAAGTGGTGGGCTCAGGCTTAGAACCCAGGACCTCTGACTCCCAAGCCCTTGTTCTTTCCAGTAGGTCATCTTGCTTCGCTAGCCAACAACTAAGGCTCCCAGGGAAGAGTTAAGTCTCAGGAACTGGGAATAATCCTGAATTAACTGTTCTTGGGCAGCAAAGGAAAGAGAAGGGCCACGCAAGGGATCCAGAAAAGGGAAATCATTGGTGAGAACCCTACAAACTAAGTCCTCTGAGCCCTTACCTTAACCTCCTTTTCTACTCCTGCTCCCTTGCACTTCTCCAAGACTGGAAGATGGGAAAGTGGATTTAAGACCCACGGAAGTGGAGAGGGCAGGAAGATGGGGTAGTGTGGGTGGAAAGGACCAGCTCAACCCTCCCCTTCCCTGATCCTCTGCCATTCTCCCCATGCCTTCAGAAAGTCAGGGGTGAGGCCTTGAAGATTGGGCAGAGGTGTCTTGACTAGACAGACCCGCTAGCACTGTCTCCAAAACCCCTTCAGAGTAACCAACTTGAGGCAAGACAGCAAGACTCCATTCACATTCACCAGCCTGGACTAATGCCTAAAGTTCTTGGAGCAATTGCCAGCAGAGATCCTTGAGAGTGTCAGTTGGGGAGAATCCCCACCGTTCTTCTGAGGTGTCCCTAGAAGAGGTGGGGTTGGGCGAATCTGTGGACTCCATTCCAGGCATTGGAAATGCTTCCATGGGAGGGAGATCCCACCAACCACAGCATGGCCTACTCTCCTTTCTTGGCGTCCCTGGGCATCTGTAAGGCTGCCCTCCACAGTTCCTAAAAGCCAAGGGCACTCCTGCACCTCCTCATAAGTGGGGACGAGGCAACCCCATTTCAGCCTGGCTCTTGCCTCTGTGATTTTTGTGTTGCTACTGTCTGAACTTGCCTTGGAAGTCGATCTGTTAGACCTTCCTCCACCTCTCTTATTCTGCCTCCTGCAATTTGCCTCCTCAACCACAGAGTGTTGGGGACCGGACCAGGTGCATCACCCAAGTGCCACAACTTCAGATTTCCCACCATCGTGGGGAGGTGGGATGGCTGGTGAATCTGAGTGACCTTCTCTCCAGCTGGCCAAGCCTGTTCAGCCCATGCCTAGGTCTTCTCTCTCAGCATCTGCAATAACTCCAACTCCCCCCACCCCCCAAATTGTATCAGGCGTACTTTTCACATTCAGGAAAGTATACTTCGTTCTTCTCTAACTGGCTCTCATTCTGGTCATCTAACTTGCTCACATTCCCTGGCTTCCACAGACTTCCTCTGGATGTTCGTGGCTCTAGGGTAAAGGGAGTCTTCCCTTTGACTCAGCCAGGAGATACAGTGACTCAAAGCCCTCCATCCCACAGTATATACCATCTAATCTCTTCATTGGGTAAATGGTCAATATGTCGGTAGCGTGTAAGAATTAAAGTCCCTTTCCCCAGACAAGGAGATATTTGTTTCGATTCCAGATGTCAAGTCTCTCTCTGGAAACGCTGGGTATTCCCCAGTTTTAGAAGCCTCTTCCTTAAACTCCATTGATTTCTCCAGATGACGTGGGCCGGCAACCTGCTGTCCCTCTTGTCTGCCTGGCATTGGGTCTCTGTATTGTTCTTTCCTGACCATCAGACCTCTTGTTGACCGGGCCTTATGGACTGGCCCCTGAGCCTGGTTAGCTTCAGAGATCTTGGGGTAGGAGTGGAAAGGATCGGGATAGAGGCCTCTCTGCCCCAGAGCTCTCTTTGGAGATACCCAGTCTGGCTTTCAGGTGATCCCAGTTGGAGGGGGCAGAAGGATCTCTGTCAAACGGGTTTGGCTTTGAGTCTGTCAGGGTTTTGCATCAGTTGGGCATAGCTTATGGCTCAGTGCCAGACCAGGCTCCAGGTTGTGGATGAATTCACAACTATAATGCAGGGTGACTGGGGCCAAAGCAGACAGGTTTGCCTCCCGGGGCCAGGGAGAGGGCTGCCCCGCTCCTATACCCACATCCCAGCTTTCCAGCTGGGTGGAAATCTCCCCTACAAACGTTCCTCTCTCTTCAGGAAGCTGATGCTGGAGAAGGAGTTGGCCAGCATGCTGTGGCGGATCCGCTGGGAGGAGCTGCAGTTTGGCAATGCCGAGCGCTACCATAAGAGTGCTGGGAGCCGGATCACCCTCTCCCTGGTGAGTGAGCAGCCCTGTGAACTATCCGCCCAATGCAGCACTGCCTGTTCTACTCGCCAGCCAGCTGGGCAGCCTCGGTTCGGGAGGAGGCCTGCCTCCCAGGAGGATCATTGAGTGCTGGCCAGGCCTCATCTCTCCTGCATCCTCTTAGCCTCCTGTCCCCCGGGGCACTTCAGCAGGCTTCGGCACAGCTGCTCCTCCGAAACTGTGACTCTGCTCCCAGCACGGCCCTCCGCCTCTCCTCCAGACGAAGCCGCGCTCCCTGTACTGCTCCTCTTCTCTGCCCCTGTGGGAGCACCACTTCCAGGCCCAGCTCTGCTTGTGCTGCCCCTCCTCCTGCAGCTCTGACCTTTCCTGCCTGCTTTCCCTCTCTCTCTCTCTCTGCTGTAGCGGGGATCCAGTTACGGCTCACTTATGACAGCTCATGGGAAATACCAGATCTTTGCCAACACCGGTCACTTCAAGGTGAACATTTCATCTGTCCTGAGCTCTCATCCCAGTCCCTGGGGCCCCTCCCCTACTTCCTTTCACTAGAATGCATAAAATGGAGGGCCCAGGCCTCTCCGTTTGGCCCCTTTCCTCTCTGAGCTTCCCTCCTCTGCTCCCCTTTCTCCCACCCGGTTCCTAAGAGAACCCTAGCAGCCCCATTTCACTCTTGGGTCCTGCCTCTTCCCTCCCAGAAACCACTAGTCCTCCTTTCAGTGTTCCTTGTGAGTCCTGTGGCCTGGGACACTGCCCCCACCCCCAAAGAACTTCGCCTTCAGATCCCTTCCCCTGCCGTGCCCCTATCTGCCCTGGGGAGGGGTGGCCCCTTCCTGCTGTCTCCCATGACCCCCGATTCTCCCCCCAGGGAAACGTGGTGGCCATCAAACATGTAAATAAGAAGCGGATTGAGCTGACCAGACAGGTTCTATTTGAGCTCAAGCATGTATGTGACAAGAGGAGGGGGACAAGGTTGGAAGGAAAGGTGGTGGGCGTTAGGGGTGGGGGGGTCAGTGGGGGCTGACTTGGGAGCAAGGAGAGAAAGAGGCGAGGGTGTTTGAGGAAGGGGATGGGGGAAGGCAGGGTGGCTGACCAGGAAGCAGAGGTATCTGGGAAAGGGTCTGAGAAAGGAGTGGAGAGGCAAAGGGACTGGGCCCCCTTCCCTTGCTCCTTTCCCCCAGATGCGGGATGTCCAGTTCAACCATCTGACCCGCTTCATCGGGGCCTGCATCGACCCGCCCAACATCTGCATTGTTACCGAGTATTGTCCCCGAGGAAGCTTGCAGGTGAGAGGGGGAGGGAAAAGAGATTCTGCCTAGCAAGTCTGCTGGGACCTTAGGACTTGGTGGCTTCCTCACTCTGGGTCGGACTGGGCTGTGTATCCTTTTGCAGGACATCCTGGAAAATGACAGCATCAATTTGGACTGGATGTTCCGCTACTCCCTTATCAATGACCTCGTCAAGGTGAGCATTTGCCTGACTCAGGCTTCTCAGTGTCGCCTGCTGCTTTGGGACTGTAATCCTCACTGAGAAGGGAAGTGTGGTGACTCTCTCAAGGTCCCGCAGCAGGCAGGAAGCAGAGCTGGGATTAGAACCCAAGTCCTCTGACTCTGAGACCCCAGCCTCATTCCACTAGGCCAGGGTGCCCCATCTCTGAAAGATCTGGGGAAGCTGGGAGCTATAGGCAGGAAAGAGGTTGATATGCTCAGCCCTAGATGCCCAGTGCCTCAGCTGAGAGCAGCCCAAATCCATCCTCAAAGCAGCTCCAAAATTTAGCCAGCGGGATTCCTCCCAATCAGTCAGTCGATTAATCGATCATTTAGTCCTCCCCCGCCCTCCCCTTCTCCCCACTCCCACTTTAGCTGGGGCTAGAGTTGGGAGTGAAAAAGAAAGAGACCTTTCCTGGGGCCCCAGACAGAGGACCTGGCACAGTGTTTTGGTAGGGACCCTGAACCACACAGGGAGCCTTTGGGGGCCCAAGAGAAGCCGGTGGAACCGGAACACCAGGGGGACCTGGATCTTTGGAAGTCTGGTACCAACCCAGCCCCAGAACAGTTGCCTGTGAGGAAGCTCAGTCAGCCAACCAATGGTATGTATGTGCAGAGCACTGTACTAAGCGCTAGGGAGAGTACAATTGAGTTGGTAGGCATGATCCCTACTCTCAAGGAGGTGAGGATCTAGCGAGGAGCCTAGCCAAGTTGCTGTGGGCTAAGCTGGTCCCCCGCCTGCCCATTGTCTTTAGGGAGATAAGGGCGGTAGCCTCTGGGGTTGGGCCGGGAGCCCCTGGTGACCAGACCTGTGTTCGCACAGGGCATGGCTTTTCTCCACAACAGCATCATTGGCCACCACGGCAGCCTTAAATCCTCCAACTGTGTGGTGGACAGCCGCTTCGTGCTAAAGATCACCGACTACGGGTTGGCCAGCTTCCGCTCAGCAGGGGAGCCTGAGGACAGCCATGCTCTCTATGCCAGTGAGACCCCCTGGACATCCTGCCTTCTGTACCCAGGAGACTGCCCTCCACCTTGCCCAAGGATAGCCCACACTCTGAGGCTCTGAAATCACCTCCTTTTCCACCACCATCCCCTCCAAAGCCTGTCCTATCCTTCGTGTCCACACACTCCCCCCCTCCCCCCGACAGCCTGTGCCTCGTGCAGGGGCAGGGATGCATTTATGACGGGGCATGTGACTTGGGGCCCAATATGGTGGTCTTCTTTTAGGAGTGCAGTCCAGGACCCAGGCCACCCCCCACCCCACCCCATCCTGTTTCTGCAGAAAAGCTGTGGACTGCCCCAGAGCTTCTGTGCCCAGGACGCTTGCCGACCATGGGCATGCAGAAGGGAGACGTATACAGCTTTGGGATCATCCTTCAGGAGATTGCTCTACGCAACGGCCCCTTCTACGTGGAAGGCATGGACCTGAGTCCCAAGGGTGAGACTCCCTTTCCTGGCCCCCAGGCAAGATCCCAGCCTCATCCCAGCCCCTTCTCCCACCAGCAGGCATGATAGGGCAGGGATGGGCACTCTTTCTTCTCTATCCTGACAGAGACCTCCACCCAGGCCTTACTGTCCCAGGACAAACTACTCAGGGGACTTGCCACTGTGGGTTTCCTTTGTCCTGCAGGCAGTGGAGGCTTGGAACCGTATGCTGCTAGGGTCATGATCGATTAATCGATCAGTCAGTCAAGAGTAACCCTGCTGCCCCCGCCCCACCCCGCCCTTCCACGCCCCAGGATAACCAATCCCTTCTGCCTCCTGCCGCCCCTCCTCTCTGCTGCTGGTCTAGGGGTGTCCTGAGCCCCACAGCACTTATGTACATATCGGTGATTTAATTTATGTTAACGTCTTTCTCGCCCTCTACACTGTAAGTTCACTGTGGTCAGGGAATGTGTCTGTTATATTGCATTTATTGTACTTTCCCTAGTGCTTGGTAGAATGCTCTGCACACAGTAGGCGCTCAATAAATACAATTGACTGACTGTCCGAACTGGGAAGAGGCCCTAAAACCTGTCACCTGCCCTTTTAGTCAGCTGAAGGCTCCCACTCTCATGCTTTTCCCTTTCCACCCTGCCTCTCCAGCTCCTTTTCTGCACTTATCCCACTCTGCTTCCTCTGACTACCGCCACCAGTCCCACCCTGGGGGCTCGCTGTTTAGCGGTCCTGTCCAGATGGCTGGGAAGACAGTTGAGAAGAGTCTCCATGTGGCTTCCCCCACCCGTGCCGGCTTTGCCCTGCCCCCTCCTCCAGTTGTTGACATCCCCCAGCTAGCCTGCCCCTCCTGGTTCCCCTCACATTTCATGGGGCTCCAGGCCCAAATATGGCCCACCAGCTGCTCCAGTGTAATTGGATCCAGAGGCCTCCACAGGCGCCTCCCTCCATGATCCTTCCCCAGATGGCTGAGTTGGTCCTCCTCCCCCTCCCCCAGCTAGAGAAGAAGCCTATGGTCCGAAGGGGGAGAGTAATGGTTTGTGGGGATTCAGGAGGAGACTCCTCATCTCCTGTTTCTCACATAGCGGTCCCCTCCACACCAGCTGCTTCTTTCTGCATTCTGCCGTCTCGCTCTCCCATCCCACATCTCCTGCCTGCCTGGCATTGTTCCCTCTAGGCTGCTCTGCCCTCTTCTCCCCAGTAGCCCATTCTTCTTCCCTCCCCTCCACCCCACACCGTCCTTTGCCCTCTCCCTGCCTGAGGCAGCAAAGAAGGGAAACCACTCCTCTGCTGGAAGTGGGTTCAGTGCCCTTCCCAATCTGCCCAGGACCTAACAGCTCTTTCCCATGTTATAGCATTATAACGTACTCTCCCAAGTGCTTAGTACCATGCTCTGCACACAGTAAGTGCTGCTCTGCACACAGTAGGCGCTCAATAAATATGATTGACTGACTCCCCCTTCTCCCACTTTTCTGTCCTGCTCCTGTGATCCTTACATCTCCCCACATCTTTCCTCCTCCCATTTGCTCCCCCCTTTCTCTGTCCCCTCTGTGCCCGGCACCCCTGCATCTTCTCCATCTCCCACTTATCCTCCCTCCATCATTCCGCCCCCCCCATCCCACCCCCCCCCCTGCCAGAGATTGTGCAGAAAGTGCGACATGGCCAGCGTCCATACTTCCGGCCCAGCATCGATCGGGGGCAACTGAGCGAGGAGCTGGCTATGCTGATGGAACGCTGCTGGGCCCAGGACCCTGCTGAACGGCCTGACTTTAGCCAGATCAAGGGCTTCATCCGCCGCTTCAACAAGTGAGGGGGGTGGGGGTGCTCCCTGAATTGAAGACATGGGCCCCAACCCTGGAAGGGCTGGGATGGTCTAGTCCAGGGCTGGGGAGGTGGGGTTTGGTGTGGGGGATGCAGATCAGGTGGCTCAGCATCTCTCTGTCCATCTCTGGGCAGGGAGGGGGGCACCAGCATCCTGGATAACCTGTTGTTACGCATGGAGCAGTACGCCAATAACCTAGAGAAGTTGGTAGAGGAAAGGACGCAGGCCTACTTGGAGGAGAAGCGCAAAGCTGAAGCCCTGCTCTACCAGATTCTGCCCCAGTGAGTACCCCTCCTCATGCCTCTCTTATCCCTAAGTCCTCTCACCCAAGGTTGCGCCACGCAGTGCCCTGTTCTCCCCCGAAGTGGCCTCAGGCTGGGACCCGGGCCTTTCTCTTGTGGGTAACTCACTCAGACTTCCCCCTACCCCCCGGAATTTCCCTCCCTACATTCAGCTGACCCTCTGCCCTGTCCCTGCCCCAGCTCTGTGGCTGAGCAGCTGAAGCGGGGGGAGACAGTGCGGGCTGAGGCTTTTGATAGCGTCACCATCTACTTCAGTGACATCGTGGGCTTCACTGCCCTGTCTGCGGAGAGTACCCCCATGCAGGTGAGGCAGGGTGTGGGGGAGGGCCAGGGAGCGGGTGGTCAAGAAAGAGAGCATGTTGGGAAGGGAAAGCGTGGGCGGAAGCCTGGAGGGCTTGGAAGGTCTAATTATGTCGGGTTATGCTGGGAGAGGGGCAGGGGAGGGGGCCACAGAGACTTGGCCATTTCTTGGACTTGGCAGAGGTAAGGAGATCTTGAAATGAAGGACTGTCTCTGGGACAGGTGGTGACACTGTTGAATGACCTGTACACCTGCTTCGATGCCATCATTGACAACTTTGATGTGTACAAGGTGGGACAAGCCCTGCCTCCTGACGACCCTTCCTTCAAGCCCCTGCATCAGAGTCGTCCCAGTTGCTCATGACCTTGCCGCCTGTACCTTCCAAACCTCTTCCTGTCCTCCCAACCTTCTGTCCCTGTGACACCCACCTCTCCCATTTACCCTGTTCCTCTGAGACCAATTCTCCAAGCCTGTGCCTTCCCCCCCACCCCATCTCTGCTCCCTCTTCAGGTGGAGACAATCGGCGATGCCTACATGGTGGTGTCAGGGTTGCCTGGACGCAATGGCAAACGGCACGCACCTGAGATCGCTCGCATGGCCCTGGCCCTGCTGGAAGCTGTGGCTTCATTCCGGATCCGACACCGGCCCAATGACCAGCTGCGGCTGCGCATTGGTGTCCACACGGGTGAGGGTGTCCACGCGAGTGAGATCTTGGCCCTCTCCTGGGGACTTCCCCAGGCTAAGCCCGTTCCTCATCCATGGCCCTCTCCTGACCCAGCCTGAGTCACAGTTCAGCCCCGACCCTGCCCTGACCCCAGCCCCACCCAGCCCATACCCACTTCCTCTCCATCTAGTCTTGTGCCCCCTTTGGCAGGACCTGTGTGTGCTGGGGTTGTCGGCCTGAAGATGCCACGGTACTGTCTGTTTGGGGACACAGTGAACACTGCCTCACGCATGGAGTCCAACGGGCAGGGTGAGGCCTTTCCCCCCACCTCCCTGGGGTGAGACCACCCCCCTCACTGCCCCAAAGTCAGATCCCTTCCCCAAAACCTCAAGGTGAGCTCCTTTCTTCCTTCCTCATTCTCCAGCCCTCCAGGCCATTTGCGTGTGCTTCTATAGAGCTGTGGTCACTTCTAGTGGGGTAGTCTGTCCGAGGGCAGCCCGGGAGGTGTGCTGAAGGAAAAGGGTTATAAGTGGGTGGGGGGGGGGGGGGGGTCGGTGAAGGGAAAGGGCACTGGGGAGGGAAGGAGGAAAAGGGATCGGGAAGAGCTGCTGTCTGCCTTAGGTCCAAGCCCATCTTGCGACTGATTGTCTCGTCTCCCCCACTCCCCACTGCCCAACCCACAGAGACAGGAAATTCAAAACCGAGGTCAATCAGGCTTGGGCCAGGGCTGGCAACCCACTTAGTCCTTCTTTTTATAACAGTGTAGAGCCACAGCAAATGGCTCCCTTGCTTTGTCTTCCCTTCCAAATCCTCTTCTCTTCCTGACTTTCCCATCGTTATCAACAACATCCCCCGACTCCCAAGACTGCCACTTTGCCGACGTCTTTGATTCCTGCCTCATTTACAAACACCTAAGAGGTGAAGACCAAGCACAAAGCCGTGATTGGGGTAGACCAGTGGTCCATCCGGCCCAAGTCTCTGTTTCCTTCAGAGGCGACAGTATTCTTGGAGTCGTACCCTCAATTGTCCGCATAGACCTCCCTAAATTTCCCCTTTACATTCCTAACTTTCCCTCTCCTAAACCCAGTTAAGAACTGCTTGTCCCCAAATGCATCCAAACCCCTCTTGGATCTGCTGATATTTTTGGTTGCCCAGTTCCTTTGGCAGCAAATTCCATACTTTTCCAGCTCCTGGGTAAACAAAGGTTTCTTTTGGTTTGTTTTGAACTGACCACCTTCACTCCCCAGTGGGTACCCTCTTTCTTGCTGTTGTGGGTCTTGGGTTACTACGATTCTAGTTTCGCCCTGACCACCCACTTTGTGATTTTGTAAACTCCAATTCTGTCCTCTCTCAGCCTGCGTTTTTTTCTAGGCTGAGGAGCCCTATCTCTTTTAGTCTGTCCTCATCCAGAAGCTGCTCCATCCCCTGATCATCTTGGTTACTCTTCTCTGTCCCTTCGCCAGCTCTCTTATGTCCTTCCTAAGATGCGGAGACCAGACTGCACACAGAGTTCCAGGTGCGGATGTACCATGGTTTTAGTGGCAAAGCTCCACCTCGTGTTTTGTTTCCTATCCCTTCTCACCCGGTCACTCTAAATCCTGCTGGTTCCTCATCTACGGTATTTCACAGGTCCTCACCGTCCTTACTGCCACCATCCTGGTACGTGCTCTTATCACCTCCTGGCTGGATTCCTGTGCTGGTCTCCTTGCTAGTGTCCCCCTCAACACCTCACTCCACAGCCTCACCTCTTTTCGTTTTGTACTACATTCAACTAGCTGTTCATATCATCTTCTTAACCCATTCGAACCCCCTCCGATAGCCCCCCAATTTGCTCTGCACAAACTCCTGACCATCGCTTCAAAAATCTCCACTAGCTGGCTCCTTCTTACCCATCTGCTCTCCTGCTACGCCCCCAATCCACACTCTCCCTTCTTCCCAGGCAGACCTCGTTACTCTCCCTTGCCCTTCTCTGACTCATTGACCACACTTTTTTTCCCTTGCCTGGAATACCGTACCACCTCAGCTTCACCAAAACACTTCCCTCCCCTCCTTCAGAGTCTCCTGAAAAGGCGCCTCTTGCAGTAAGCATCCCCCCACATTTCCCTGGTCATGCCATTCTCTCCGCTCTCTCAGCACGCCTAGATCACTTTTTGTACTGATCTGTTTGTTAGCTGCATAGCCATTCATAATTGTTCTTTTTGCCTATGCTCACATTAACTGTCATCTTGTATATTATTTGTGCTTCTCTCCTCGAGGGCAGGGACCCGGACTTGGGTGCCCAGTCCAGTGCTCTGCCCAAAGGAAGTTAAATCAGGACTATTGCTGATGATCCCAGCAAGAGTGGGTGAAAGTTCTGCCTGGGAGGCCTGGACCCCCTCTAGGTTGTGAGCCTTATGAGGGACAAGGGACTGTGTTTGATCTCATTCTCTTAAATCTACCCCAAGCGCTTAGCAAAGAGCTCGGCACATAGTAGGTGCCTATTAAGTGCCATCATCTCCTCTGGTCCCATGAGGGGGTCAGTTCTGCTTGGGCAGAGCATGGGCCGCTCCTGGATGTGGCCCCAGGGCGTCACTCATGTGGACCGATCCGGTCTTGGGACCGGGTGGCAAAATGACAGCGTAGGGAAGTAACGTGGCCCAGTGGAAAGAGCATGGGTCTGGGAGTCAGAGGACATGGGTTCTAATCCCAGCTCCCCCATTTACCTGCTGTGTGACCTTGAGCAAGTCACTTAACTTGCCTCGGTTCCCTCATCTGCAAAATGGGGATTCAATACCTGTTCTTCCTCTCACTTAAACTTGGAGCCCCATATGGGACCTGATTATCTATCCCGGCGCTATCTAATCAGCACTTAACTATTATTATTATTATTGTCGTTATTGTTATCCAGGGACCTTGGGCTCTTTCCCACTGAGGTTGATGATCTCCAACTTCAGAGGGGACCCTTACACTCCCCCTTCCCCCTCCTCCAGCCCATGGTAACTTGGATGCTGCTCTTTCTATTCTAACCTTACCCATGCCTGCCCTTCTCCACCAGCCCTGAAGATCCATGTCTCCTCCACCACCAAAGATGCCTTGGATGATTTTGGCTGCTTCCAGTTAGCACTGCGTGGCGATGTGGAAATGAAGGTGTGGCCTGAGTTGGGGGAGAGGGAGGGCTGAGAGTCCGTCTCTCTCTCTTGGGCAGGTGGAAAGGGTCGCCCAGCTCACCCTTCTTCACCCGTCAGAGAGATCCCGGAGATAGGGGCCTCCTACAGGTGATGTTGATCTGACCTGCCCCTCCTTTTCTCTTTCAGGGAAAAGGGAAGATGCGGACGTATTGGCTCCTCGGAGAGCGGAAAGGTCTCCCTGGTCTTCTGTGATTCTCCCTCCAGGTTCTCCCCGCCCCACCCCCTTCCCGAACCTGCCAGCACCCTGGGCCTAAAGCAGCTACTGCCTCTGCCATCCATTCCCCTTGCAGAACCCAGGGGCGTGGACATACCAACCTGCCAATCCAGGGACACAGACCCATGGCCAATACCACAGATATACAGGGGCAGACCCAGTGCTTTCTCTCCTGGGTGGGGACCTACCTCCCTGTTTTGGGCTGTGTCCCCATTGGGCTGACACTTACAAGCCCTCTCCCTTTGCTCTCCCACCAGCCCCAATGCTTGATGGCTGTAAATATCTGTATCTAAACCCAGAATATTTTGTTCAAATATAAAATGATAAAAGCAGCTCTGTTGGGGAGTGGGTGTGGTGTCTCTGGCTCAGGAGGATTGCAGAATGGGTGGGGGCGAAGGGGGGCAGTTGAAGAACAGCTGGCGGCAAAGTTCTGTCCCTCGTCTGTCCTTCCACGAGGGCAGCACCTAGCTATCCGATGCTAAGAGAGGTGGGGGTCAGAGGAGCTTCAGGCAGGGCAAGGAGTTGGGTCCCGGACAGGGCAGGGCTGGAAGAGGGATGGAAGAAAGCAAGTGGTGGAATAAGCAGGGAAGATGCTAAATTTGAAGTGGGTGGAAGCTCAAACTCCGGTGAATGGTACAGCTAGAGCCCCAGGAGTGTGGCTGGAGCTGGACAAAATGGCACCAGGAAAGAGGAGGGAGTGAAAGGAGGTGCTTTTCTCTGGGAAAAGGAAGGGAAGAGTCTCTTTCTTGCTATCTGCTGCTGGCTTCCCTGATGCTAGGAAAAAATCTTGCTGTATAATTTCTCAGCCAGTATGGCCCCTTTCCCCAGAACTGACCTTCTGAGGTCCATGTCCTCCCCAACCCAACATATTGGCATTTTTGCTGGACTCGAGTCACATTGAGAGTATCACTCTGCAGCAGGGGAAAGTGTTTATTTTGATCCAACTCTTTCACTCTTTCTCAATCTGCTCTGCTCCCCCAAATCCTGGAGGATGGGGTGGGGGGTTTGTGTGTGTGTGTGTGTGTCTGTCTGTCACAGGGAGGGCACAGGGAGATTAGTTCTTGAGGATCTAGGGCAAGTGGTGACTCAGAGCCAGGGGCACAGGAGTGGTGAAGCTGCTGTTCCTCCGGAATGAGGGTTTCAACCCCTGGATGGTCCCGACTCCCTAAAGGAAACCCCATAGGTTCAGGATAGCGGTCCTTGAAGCAGAGTGTGCTCTCCCACCACCTTTCACCCCATGGAAATTAGGACAAAGGAACAAGCTTCTCTACTCCCTCTCACCTCCCCCAAGGCAGGAGAGAGGCCCTGCGATGACTGTGCCCCTCTGCAGCCCTATACACACCCTGATGTCCTTGGCCCGTTGAAACCAGTAGGTCTCTGGCTCCTCCAGCTGGTAATAGTGGGGCTAGAGAAAAATTCAAAGCCAGTGAACACTGTTAGCCCCAAACCTCCCCATTACTCCCACAGAGATGTGTATCCCTTTTGGAGGGGTGGAAAAACAATCTTACCTGTGAGGGAGTGGGGGACCGTAGCAAGGTGCCTGCCTGCTGATAGTCCCGGTGGGTAACCGACCTGTATTCTGGGGGCTCTGGTGCCTGGTACAATTCATCCTCAGATTTCTTTCTGCATATCCCCAAGAGAACCCCCCTCAGTCTCAGTCTCCCTCCAAGCCCTCCCCATTCTGAGGCCATCCCCTCTATTGGAGCCCAGTTCAACCCATCCTCACTGGAACTGGTGATAGAAGAGAAGTCCCAGCATTGCTTCTCGCTGGCCTGGGGGAAATGGAAAAAGGAAGAGTCAGGGCTAGAGCTCCCCAGGCCTTCAGGTTACAGGGGTTTGTCATACGAAGGAAGGAACATGAAATGTCCCCTTCATCTGCTTCTCTTTCCATGTAGCCCTGGTTCTGTTTCAGCATCCATCTCAACCCTTGTGGGCCCAGAGAGGAGGAGAGGTGGGGTGTTGCTCACCATGCATGGGCCTGCAGTCAAGCCTCGGGGGCTGGAAGGAGTCACGGTGGGTGGTGCTGGCGGACGTGGGGCAAAGTTGCATGCTCAGGAGCCCACGGTGGCCGTGTCGGAAGTAGAAGCCCTCGCTCTCGTCCCAGGGGCTCGGAACGTGGTCTAGTTCACTGGTGGCTCTCTGGCAGGGACCCCATTCCCCCCCCCCGACCCGCCCCCAACCACCTGGGGTGAGATCTTCCACCTCTCCTATGCATCAGAGGGGGCGAGGATCTCCTGGGGGTGAGGGTGGGGCTGAAGGAGAGGGGTTTAGTGAAGGCGGGGGGCGGGGCATGGAGAAGGATGAGGAGGGGAGGGGAAAAGGGGGAGAAAAGGGAGGGGGAGGAGGGGGTGGACGAGGAGGAGGAGGAGCAGGGGGAAAGGGGGAGGAGGAGCAGAGGGAGGAGGAAGGAAAGAAGGGGAAGAGGTAGAGGAGGAGGGAAAGGAGGGGGTGGATCAAGGGGAAGGGGGAGATGAGGGTAAAGAGGGGGTGGATCATGGGGAAACGGGGGAGGAGGAGGAAAAGGAGGAGGTGGACGAAAGGAGGAGCAGAGGGAGGAGGAAGGAAGGCGCTCAATAAATACTATTGAATGAATGAAAGAAGGAGGGAGAGGAGGAGAGAAAGGAGGGGGTGGACGAGAAGGAGGAGGAGCAGGGCGAAAAGGGAGGAGGAGCAGAGGGAGGAGGAAGAAAAGAAGGGGGAAGAGGGAGAGCAGAAGGGAAAGGAAGAGAAGGAGAGGAGGAGGGAAAGGAGAGCGTGGACGAGGAGGAGGAGGAGGAGGAGCGGGGGAAAGGGGAGGGAAAAGAGGGGAAGAGGGAGAGGAGGAGGGGGAAGTAGAGGGTTCGGGCAGTCACCTCCTCCTGCCAGTTATAGATCAAGCAGCGACCCCGGCGCTGGGGCTCCCACAGCGTCCCCGGGCTCGGTCCCGCCTCCCGGCCTTGCCGCAGGTCCGGGGCCCCGGGGTCCGGGGGTCGGGTGGGGTCCCGGGCCGGGCCGGTCCCGTCTTGCTTCGGGGGCGACGGCGAGGATGGCCGGGCGGCGACGAGCTGCTCCCCGGAGTCGGGCGGCGAGCCCGGGGACCTGCGGGCCGCGGCCGAGGACACTCAGGGTCTGGGCCTCGCCGGCCCCCACCGGCCCCCACCGGCCCCCACCGGCCCCCACCGGCCCGGGCCCCGCTCGGCCTCACCCGTTCTCGGCCAGTCCGGCCTCCATGTTGCCCTTCGTTGCCGCAGCGACCGTTGGAGGGCCGCCCTGGCCCCCGCCTCGAGCTCCAGGTGGACACTGGAGTTCAGGAAAGAGCGTGGGCGGGACTGTGGCTCAGTGGAAAGAGCTTGGGAGCCAGAGGTCGTCGGGTCTAATAATAATAATAATGTTGGTATTTGTTAAGCGCTTACTATGTGCCGAGCACTGTTCTAAGCGCTGGGGGAGATACAGGGTAATCAGGTTGTCCCACGTGAGGCTCGCAGTCTTCATCCCCATTTTACAGATGAGGTCACTGAGGCACCGAGATGTGAAGTGACTTGCCCAAAGCCACACAGCTGACAGGTGGCGGAGCCGGCATCAGAACCCATGCCCCCTGACTCCTAAACCCGTGCTCTTTCCACTGAGCCACTCTAATCCCACGCCAATCCCAGCTCCGCCACTGGTCAGCCGGGTGACTGTGGGTAAATCACTTCTCTGTGACTCAGTTACCTTACCTGTAGAATGGGGATTGACACCCGAGATAACCTGATTACCTGTATCTACCCCAGTGCTTACATAGTGCTTGGCACGAAGTAAGCACGTAACAAACACCATTATTACGTTCAGACTGTGAACCCGTTGTTGGGCGGGGATTCCCAGTGCTTACACAGTGCTTACACAGTGCTTGGCATGTAGTAAGCGCTTAACAAATAGTTATTACGTTTAGACTGTGAACCCGTTGTTGGGCAGGGATTCCCAGTGCTTACACAGTGCTTGGCACATAGTAAGTGCTTAACAAATGCCGTTATTACATTCAGACTGTTGGGCAGGGATTGTCTCTCTCTGTTGCCTAATTGTACACTCCAAGCGCTTAGTACAGTGCTCTGCACACAGTATTCATTCATTTATTCAATCGTATTTATTGAGCGCTTACTGTGTGCAGAGCACTGTACTAAGCGCTTGGAATATACAATTCGGCAACAGATAGAGACAATCCCTGCCCAACAACGGGCTTACAGTCTAAATGGGGGAGGCAGACAACAAAACAAAACAAGTAGTCAGGCATCAATACCATCAAGATAAATAGAAACATAAATACATAGTCATCATTAATAAAATAGAGTAATAAATAATATATATGAATATTCACAAGTGCTGTGGGGAAGGGAAGGGGTAAGAGCAGAGGGAGGGAGAAGGGGGAATGGGGAGGAGAGGAGGGGCAGAGGGAACGGGAGGGCTCAGTCTGGGAAGGCCTCCCAGAGGAAGTGAGCTGTAAGTAGGGCTTTGAAGAGGGGAAGAGTTAGTTGGGAGGAAGTGAGGAGGGAGGGCATTCCAGGTCAGTGGTAGGACGTGGGCCAGGGGTCGACGGCGGAACAGGCACCATGAGGAGGTTAGCGGCAGAGGAAGGGCGTGTACGGGGTGGGCTGTAGAAGGAGAGAAAGGAGGTGAGGTAGGAGGGGTCCAGGTGATGGAGAGCTTTGAAGCCAAGAGAGAGGAATTTTTGCTTGATGTGAAGGTTGATAGGCAACCACGGGAGGTTTTTGAGGAGGGGAGTGACATGCCCAGACCGTTTCTGTAGAAAGATAATCCGGGCAGCTGAATGAAGTATAAACTGGAGTGGGGAGAGACAGGAAGACAGGAGATCAGAAAGGAGGGTGATGCAATAATCCAGTGGGATATTATGAGAGCTTGTATCAGCAAAGTAGTAGTTTGGATGGAGAGGAAAGGGCAGATCTTGGCAATGTTGTGAAGGTGAGACCGTCAGGTTTTGGTGACGGATTGGATGTGTGGGGTGAATGAGAGAGCAGAGTCAAGGATGACACCAAGGTTGCGGGCCTGTGAGATGGGAAGGATGGTAGTGGAAGGATGGTAGTGCCATCCACAGTGATGGGAAAGTCAGGGAGAGGCCAGGGTTTGAGAGGGAAGATAAGGAGCTCAGTCTTGGACATGTTGAATTTTAGGTGGCAGCCGGACACCCAGGTGGAGATGTCCTGAAGGCAGGAGGAAATACGAGCCTGGAGGGAAGGGGAGAGAACAGGGGAGGAGATGTAGATTTGGGTATCATCTGTGTCAAGATGATAGTTGAAGCCTTGGGATCGAATGAGTTCACCGAGGGAGTGAGTATAGATGGAGAACAGAAGGGGGCCAAGAACTGACCTTTGAGGAACCCCTACAGTTCATTCAATAGTATTTATTGAGCGCTTACTATGTGCAGAGCACTGTACTAAGCGCTTGGGATGAACAAGTCGGCAACAGATAGAGACAGTCCCTGCCGTTTGACGGGCTTACAGTCTAATCGGGGGAGACGGACAGACAAGAACAATGGCACTAAACAGCGTCAAGGGGAAGAACATCTCGTAAAAACAATGGCAACTAAATAGAATCAAGGCGATGTACAATTCATTAACAAAATAAATAGGGTAACGAAAATATATACAGTTGAGCGGACGAGTACAGTGCTGTGGGGATGGGAAGGGAGAGGTGGAGGAGCAGAGGGAAAAGGGGAAAATGAGGCTTTAGCTGCGGAGAGGTAAAGGGGGGATGGCAGAGGGAGTAGAGGGGGAAGAGGAGCTCAGTCTGGGAACGCCTCTTGGAGGAGGTGATTTTTAAGTAGGGTTTTGAAGAGGGAAAGAGAATCAGTTTGGCGGAGGTGAGGAGGGAGGGCGTTCCAGGGCCGCGGGAGGACGTGACCCAGGGGTCGACGGCGGGATAGGCAAGACCGAGGGACGGTGAGGAGGTGGGCGGCAGAGGAGCGGAGCGTGCGGGGTGGGCGGTAGAAAGAGAGAAGGGAGGAGAGGTAGGAAGTGGCAAGGTGATGGAGAGCCTCGAAGCCTAGAGTGAGGAGTTTTTGTTTGGAGCGGAGGTCGATAGGCAACCACTGGAGTTGTTTAAGAAGGGGAGTGACATGCCCAGATCGTTTCTGCAGGAAGATGAGCCAGCCAGCGGAGTGAAGAATAGACCGGAGCGGGGCGAGAGAGGAGGAAGGGAGGTCAGAGAGAAGGCTGACACAGTAGTCTAGCCGGGATATAACGAGAGCCTGTAACAATAAGGTAGCCGTCTGGGTGGAGAGGAAAGGGCGGATCTTGGCGATATTGTAGAGGTGAAACCGGCAGGTCTTGGTAACGGATAGGATGTGTGGGGTGAACGAGAGGGACGAGTCAAGGATGACACCGAGATTGCGGGCCTGAGAGACGGGAAGGATGGTCGTGCCATCCACGGTGATAGAGAAGTCTGGGAGAGGACCGGGTTTGGGAGGGAAGATGAGGAGCTCAGACTTGCTCATGTTGAGTTTTAGGTGGCGGGCCGACATCCAGGTGGCGACGTCCTGGAGGCAGGAGGAGATGCGAGCCTGAAGGGAGGGGGAGAGGACAGGGGCGGAGATGTAGATCTGCGTGTCGTCTGCGTAGAGATGGTAGTCAAAGCCGTACCACTACACTGCAGTTAGTGGATGGGGGGCGAAGGAGGAGCCCGTGAAGGAGAATGAGAATGAACAGCCAGAGAGATAAGAGGAGAACCAGGAGAGGACAGAGTCCGTGAAGCCAAGGTAGGATAATGTGTTGAGAAGCAGGGGATGGTCAGCAGTGTCAAAGGCAGCTGAGAGGTCGAGGAGGATTAGGATAGAGTAGGAACCATTGGATTTGGCAAGAAGGAGGTCACTGGTGACCTTTGAGAGGGCAGGTTCGGTGGACTGGAGGGGACAGAAGCCAGATTGGAGGGGGTCCAGGAGAGAGTTAGAGTTAAAGAATTTAAGGCAGCGAGTGTAGATGACTCGTTCTAAGAGTTTGGAAAGGAAGGGTAGGAGGGAGATAGGACAATAACTAGAAGGGCAAGTGGGGTCAAGAGAAGGGTTTTTTTAGGATGGGGAGATGTGGGCATGTTTGAAGGCAGAGGGAAAGAAACTGTAGGAGAGTGAGTGATTAAAGATGGAAGTTAAGGAAGGGAGGAGAGAAGGGGAGATAGTTTTTATAAGATGAGCAGAAATGGGGTCCGAAGCACAGGTGGAGGGGTTGGCCCTTGTGAGGAGGAAGGGGTTCTCTGAGGATACAGCTGAGAAGGATGGGAAAGTAGAGGAGAGGGTTGAGAGCAGAGGGGATGGAGAAGGGGGAGGGGTGACTTTGGGGAGCTCAGACCTAATGGTGTTAATTTTTGTAATGAAGTAGGTGGCCCAATCATTGAGAGTGAGGGACGGAGGAGGGGGAGGAACAGGGAGGCTGAGAAAAGAGTTAAATGTCTGGAACAGTTGGCAGGGGTGAGAGGCATGGGCGTCAGCAAGGGAAGAAAAATAGTTTTGTCTGGCAAAGGAAAGGGCAGACTTAAGGCAGGAAAGGATAAATTTGAAGTGAACAAGGTTGGTTTTGTGCTTAGACTTTCGCTAGCAGAGTTCAGCAGCTCGAGCATAAGAGCAAAGGAGGCAGACAGTAGCAGTGACCCAGGGCTGTGGGTTAGTGGAGCGAGAGCGACGGAGGAAAAAGGGAGCAAGCGAGTTGAGTTGAGTAGAGAGGGTGGAGTTGACAGCAGTAATTTGATCATCAAGAGTGGGTGGAGAGGATAGGGAGGCAAGGTGGGGTGGGATTTGAGAGAGATGGATGGGGTCAAGAGAGTGGAGATCTCTGTGAGGGAGTAATACAGATTTACAGGGGAGTGTGAGAAAGGAGGCAGGTTAGAAGTTTATGGTCAGGGAGAGGGATTTCAGAGTTGGTGAGTGTGGAGATAGTGCAGCGATAAGAGATGATGAGATCGTGGGTGTGACCAAGTTGGTGAGTGGGTGAGGTGTGGTGGAGCAGGAGGTTGGTAGAGTCAAGGAGTGATAGAAGGTGGGCGGCAGAGGAGTCACCAAATAAATCCATGTGGATGTTGAAGTCTCCGAGGATCAGAGTGGGCAAGGAAAAGGAGAGAAGGAAGGTGAGAAAGCGGTCAAGGTGGTTAAAGAAGTTGGAGGTAGGACCAGGGAGGTGATCGATTACAGCTTCAAGAATCTGGAGGGGGTGGTATAAGGAGCTTCAAAGGAAGGGAAGGAGAGGGAAGGGGAAGCGGGGAGAGTGTGAAAACAGCATTGGGGTGCGAGAAGGAATCCGACGCCTCCTCCTCTCCCAGTGAGTCTGGGGGAGTGGGAGAAGGAGAGGCCTCCGCTGGAAAGAGCAGTAGAAGAGACCGTGTCCTCTGGGATGAGCCAGGTCTCCGTAAGGATGAGGCGGAGGAGAGAGCAGAAAAGGAACAGGACAAGATTGAAAGGGAGCTTACCTATAATGGAGTAGGGGTTCCATAGGCCACACTTGGCAGCATCTGTGGAAGGAGGGGAAAGATGGGAAAGGGTGCGGTGGGTTGGAGAGGTTTGGATGGCAATGAGGTGGCAATGGGTGGGGAGAAGGGGATGAGGGGTGGCGATGATACAGGAGAATTGGGATGCGATGAGGGTGGGAAAGAGAGAAGGGAAGGGGTTGGAAGGAAGGGGTTTGGCAGAGAACAGCGCAAGGGGAGGGGGATGAAGTTTGGCTCTGGTAAAGTGGGATTCTAGGGAGGGGGTGGGGAGGAGGAGGGGGTCGGAGGAAAATGAGGAAAAGAGCTGGGTGGGAGACGGGAAGGGGAAAGTGAGGATTGGGAAGGGCAGATGGCAGCAGGGGGATTGGAAGGTCATGGTGAGGTCACTGAGGTAAGTGACAGCACTGAGATCAGTTAACAATTAACATGACAATAATATGACACAATATAATATTAATAAGTGGGTGCCAGTGACAAGCAAGTGTCGACAGCAAGTCAGCTAACCTGGAGCCCCCATGGGTGGGCAGCACTCTGGTAAGGGGATAGGGCTCCAGCTTGGTCTGGATGAACTAAGGGACAGTAGTGACAAAGGAGGCCGTGTATCCTAGTGGAAAGAGCACAGACCTGGGAGTCAGAGGACCTGGGGTGAACTTGGGCAAATCTCAATCTCTCATTCATTCATTCATTCATTCATTCATTCATTCATTCATATTTGAGTGCTTACTTCGTGCAGAGCTCTGTATTAAGGACTCGATAGAGTACAATATAACAATAAACTGACACATTCCCTCCCCACAAAGTGCTTACAGTCTAGGGTGGAGACAGACATTAATATAAATAATTACAGGTATGTATATAAGTGCTGTGGGGCTGGGAGGGAGGATGAATAAAGGGAGCAAGTCAGACAGATGCAGAAGGGAGTGGGAGAAAAGGAGGGCTTAGTCAGGGAAGGCCTCTTCATTAAAGCTTTGAAGGGGGGAAGAATAATTGTCAGATTTGAGGAGGGAGGGCATTCCAAGCCAGTAGCAGGGCATGGGCAAGGGGTCACCGGCAAGAGAGACAAGATGGAGGTACAGTGAGAGGGTTGGCAGTAGAAGAGCCAAGTGAGCAGGCTGGGTTGTAGTAGGAGAGTAGTGAGGTGAGGTAGGAGGGGGTAAGGTGACTCCAATGGTGAGAAGTTTTTGTTTCATGCGGAGGTGGATGGGCAACCACTGGAGTTTCTCATGGAGCAGGGAAACATGTCCTGAGCACTTTTGTGGAAAAATGATTCAGTCGGGAGAGTGAAGTATAGACTGGAGTGGGGAGAGACAGGAGGCTGGGAGGTCAGAATGGAGGCCGATACATTAATCAAGGTGGGATAGGATAAATGACAGAATTAATGTGGTAGAAGTTTGGATGGAGAGAAAAGAGTGGATTTTAGCCACGTGGTACCGACAGGACTTGATGAGGGATTGAATGAGAAAGAGGAATCAAGGTTAACACCAAGGTTACAGGCTGATGAGACAAGAAGGATGGTGGTGCCAACTACAGTGGGAAAGTCATGGGAAGGACAGGGAAGATGAGTTCCTCTGAAGATGAGTTCAGTTTTGAACATGTTAAGCTTGAGGTGCTGGGAGGACATCCAAGTAGAGATGTTTTGAAGGCAGGAGGAAATGCAGAGAGTGAAAGAGATCAGGGATGTAGATGTAGATTTGGGTGTCACCTGCATAGAGGTGGTAGTTCATTCATTCATTCATTAGTACTTATTGAGCGCTTACTATGTGCAGAGCACTGTACTAAGCGCTTGGAATGTACAAATCAGTAACAGATAGAGACAGTCCCTGCCCTTTGACAGGCTTACAGTCTAATTGGGGAAACAGACAGACAAGAACAATAGCAATAAATAGGATCAAGGGGATGAACATCTCATTAAACCAATAGCAAATAAATAGAATCAAGGTGATGTACATCTCATTAACAAAATAAATAGGGTAATGAAGATATATACAGTTGAGCAGACGAGTACAGTGCTGAGGGAATGGGAAAGGAGACGGAGAGGAGCAGAGGGAAAGGGGGGAAAAGAGGGCTTAGCCGAGGAGAGGTGAAGGGGAGGTAGAGGGAGCAGAGGGAAAAGAGGAGCTCAGTCTGGGAAGGCCTCTTGGAAGAGGTGAGCTTTAAGTAGGGTTTTGAAGAGGGGAAGAGAATTAGTTTGGCGGAGGTGAGGAGGGAGGGCATTCCAGGACCACGGGAGGACGTGGCCCAGGGGTCGACGGCGGGATAGGCGAGAACGGGGGATGGTAAGGAGGTGGGCGGCAGAGGAGCGGAGCGTGCGGGGTGGGCAGTAGAAAGAGAGAAGGGAGGAGAGGTAGGAGGGGGCAAGGTGATGGAGAGCCTCGAAGCCTAGAGTGAGAAGTTTTGTGCGGAGGTTGATAGGCAACCACTGGAGGTTTTTAAGAAGGGGAGTGACATGCCCAGAGCATTTCTGCAGGAAGATAAGCCGGGCAGCGGAGTGAAGAATAGACTGGAGTGGGGAGAGAGAGGAGGAAGGGAAATCGGAGAGCAGGCTGACACAGTAATCCAGCCGGGATATTACGAGAGCCTGTAACAGTAAAATAGCCGTTTGGGTGGAGAGGAAAGGGCGGATCTTGGTGATATTATAAAGGTGAGACCGGCAGATTTTGGTAACAGATCGGATGTGTGGGGTGAACAAAAGAGCCGAGTCAAAGATGACACTGAAGTTGTGGGCCTGAGAGACGGAAAGGATGGTTGTACCATCCACGGTGATCGGGAAGTCAGGAAGAGGACAGGGCTTGGGAGGGAAGGTGAGGAGCTCAGTTTTGGTCATGTTGAGTTTTAGGTGGCGGGCAGACATCCAGGTAGAGACGTCTTGGAGGCAGGAGGAGATACGAGCCTGAAGGCGGGGGAGAGGACGGGGCGGAGATGTAGATCTGTGTGTCATCTGCATAGAGACGATAGTTGAAGCCGTGAGACCGAATGAGTTCACTGAGGGAGTGAGTGTATATGGAAAACAGAAGAGGGCGAAGAACTGACCTGTGAGGAACCCCAACAGTTAGAGGATGGGAGGGGGAGGAGGAGCATGCGAAGGAGACCCGAGAATGACCGGCCAGAGAGATAAGAGGAGAACCAGGAGAGGACGGAGTCCGTGAAGCCAAGGTGAAATAAGGTATGGAGGAGAAGGGGATGGTCAACAGTGTCAAAGGCAGCTAAGAGGTCAAGGAGGATTAGAATAGAGTAGGAGCCATTGGGTTTAGCAAGAAGGAGGTCATGGGTGACCTTAGAGATAGCAGTCTCGGTAGAGTGGAGGGGACGGAAGCCAGATTGGAGGGGGTCCAGGAGAGAATGGGAGTAAAGGAATTCTAAGCATCGAGTGTAGATGACTCGGTCTAGGATCTTGGAAAGGAAGGGTAATAGGGAGATAGGGCGGTAACTGGAAGGGGAAGTGGGGTCGAGAGAGGGTTTTTTTAGGATGGGGGAGACATGGGCATGTTTGAAGGCAGAGGGGAAGGAGTCATCGGAGAGTGAGTGGTTAAAGATAGAAGTTAAGGAGGGGAGGAGGGCAGGGGCGATGGTTTTTATAAGGTGAGCGGGAATGGGGTCCGAGGCACAGGTGGAGGGGGTGGCACTTGCGAGGAGGGAGGAGATCTCCTCTGAGGATACTGCAGGGAAGGATGGGAAAGTAGGGGAGAGGGTTGGGGGGGAGGGAGGCAGGAGGGGGAGGGGTGACTTTGGGGAGCTCAGACCTGATGTGTTAATTTTTGTGATGAAGTAGGTGGCCAGATCGTTGGGGGAGAGGGATGGGGGGAAGCCATGGGAGCGAAAGAGTTCTCCAAGGGAGTGGGTGTAGATGGACTTCCTTGTGACTCCTACCTAGACTGCAAGCCCCATGAGGGACAGCTATGAGGTCTGATCTGATGATCAATCAGGTCTATCTCAGAGCTCAGTACAGTGCCTGGCCCAGATAAACACTTAAATACCACAAAATTATTTTAATTTTCTGGCTCTTGCTGGGCCTTGGTGCAGCCAGGCTGGCTCCATGGAAGCAGCAAAGTGACTCATTCTGTGACCTCTTCCCAATCTCAGTGATCCATGGGACACTTCTACAGCAGCCATAACTGAACTTCTGTTGCTCCATGGGGAATGTGCACCGGGAAAGCTCTCCCTGGGCCTCCAGTGGATATAGAGCCCCTCCCAGATGGGAATTTAGAATAAGGGCTCAAAAATAGGTTGCTTTTAGCTGGGTGCTTCCCATGTCCAGCTCTGGCAAAAACCCAAAAGCAGCTGTGAAGGAAGAGAAACACCAGTGTGTAACTGTTTTCCTAAATTTCTGTCTCCTCTTTCTCTCCATACTCTTCCTTCCCCCTTTTCCTCCCTTCATCACAGATCTCACTCCTCATTGCTCTAGTGATCTCACGCTCAGAATGAAAAGTGGGTCACCCCTGGTGCTGTGCTGGATTGGCAAAAGGTTTCATAATTGGCACATCTTTTATGAACCTCAGGAGCAGTCATCTGCATAAGGCAATTCTGGGATTCCTGTGTCAAAAATTTAAAATGTTTGTAGCCTGTAGAGATTGAAAAGTTTCCTGTCAGTTTAGAAGTGTAGAAGTGTAGGTCTCTCTTTGCATCTTTAAAAATGGTAGCTCAGAATACACTGAAGAGCAACGGACCTGACAGCTCTGCTTTACTCTGATGGTGGGGTTTGACAAGTCTAACCATAGGATCTCTAACCATAACCATAGGATCTTAGAACCTCTCAGGACAACTAAACTCAATTGCTAGTTTCCAGAACCCACATCTGTTGGTATTAAAAGCTTCTGAGTGGTAATTTTTTTCCTACATCCTCATCTACTTGGGTCTGAAGCTACAATGACATTCAGGTAGTGCATAGATAAGCTCCTTGTGGGCAGGCAACATGTCCTCGAGCTGTTATATTGTACTCTCCCAAGCACACAGAAAGCACTCAACATTTTTTTATGGTACCATTGATTGATTGATGACCTATATTCCAGTCCGTTGAGGATTGTGGCTGGTATCTTGGCCCCACAGAAAAGTAGCATATCCCAATTAGTTTTCATCAACTGTGTCCCCTTTCTTCTTGAACATGGTGATTATGGTCTAATAAATCTTGTAAATAAATCTAATAAATCATGGGGCTCATAGTCTTAATCCCCATTTTACATATACAGTAACTGAGGCACAGAGAAGTTAAATGACATGCCCAAGGTCCCACAGCAGACACAGAACTGGGATTAGCAGCTACATCCTTTGATTCCCACCCCCTTGCTCTTTCCACTAGGTCATGCTAGTTCCCTGTATCAACCTCCTTGTGGACCTCCCTGCTTCCTGTCTCTCCATACTCCAGTCCATATTTCATCCTGCTACTCAAACCATTTTTCTGGGTAAAGAAAAAAGTTCCATCCATGTGTCCCCATTCCTCAGAAACTTCCAGTGGTTGTCCATCCAACTCCACACCAGAGACTCCTTACCATTGGTTTTGAGGCATTCAATCAGCTCTCCTCCTGCTACCTTACTACTGTAACCCAACCTGCACGCTCTACTCCTCTAATGACAACCTACTCTCTGTACCTCAATCTCATCTCTCTTCACTGATTCTTTGACTGCATCCTCTCTTGGGCCTGGAATTCCCTCTTCCTCCATGACAGGCCACCACTCTCCCCATCTTCAAAACCCTCCTAAAACCTATCTTCCTAGAAATCTTCCCTAAGCCCTCATTTCCCCTTTTCACCCTCCCCCTGCACTGACTATAAACCTGTTTAATGTTGGTATTTGTTAAGCACTTACTATGTGCAGAGCACTGTTCTAAGTGCTGGGGTAGATACAGGGTAATCAGGTTGTCCCACATGAGGCTCAGAGTCTTAATCCCCATTTTACAGATGAGGTAACTGAGGCACAGAGAAGTTAAGTGACTTGCCCAGAATTGCACGGCTGACAAGTGGCAGAGCCAGGATTCGAACCCATGACCTCTGACTTCCAAACCCATGCTCTTTCCATTTAGCCACATTGCTTCTCTGTTTACTCTTAAGCACTCTGATACTCACCCCCGGCCCCACAGCACTTTTTATCTACTATACACATCCTTTTATCTACTATTTCCTCAATCTGGAGCTTATTTTAATGTCTGTCTCCCCTGTAGATTGTAAGCTCCTTGAGGGCAGAGATCACCTCTACCAACTCTATTATACTGTACATTCCCAAATGCTCCACACACAGTACTCCACATGCAGTAAGTGCTCAATAAAAGCCATTGATTGCCTTGACAGTGCTTTTCCATCTTTGATGGCTGCTTACAGAGGTTACTTTCTCAAATAGGTAAAAACTAAATTCATGCCTTCACATTTTGGTCAGGTGTCCAGGCCTTGAAACGTTTCTTCAGAGGTTGAAGACATGGTTAGTCTACTGGAGCTTTTTGTCTGTGATGATTATCTTCTATCCCAGAGCCTGACGCAAAGTAAGTGCTCAATAAATACCACTTATGAGGGTGGGCCCATATTTATATTCTTTATGTGTCACAGGAGTTTGCACGGGGCCCATAAAACTTTAATGATGGGTAAAATCTAAAGTTCCTTGCTCCAATAGGACTGCTGCGATGTTTTCACAGAGAGTCTTAAAGGCATCTTTGTTTACTAGGAGGATACTTCGCCTTCTTGATGATTTGGATGCAGTGGTTTTTTGATGTATTGGTTGGGAAGCAGCATAGTACAGTAGATAGAGCAAGGAACGTTGGAGTCTGAAGGTCATGGATTCTAATCCCGGCTCTGCCACTTGGCTGCTGTGTGACCTTGGGCAAGTGACTTCACTGGACCTCAGTTACCTCATCAGTAAAATGGGGATTGAAACTGTGAGCCCCATGTGAGAAAGGGACTGTGTCCAATTCAATTTGCTTGTACCCACCCCCAGCACTTAGCAGAATGCCTGGCACATAGTAAGTGCTCAACAAATACCATAATAATAATATTGAAAGTTCAAGTTTGGAACAGAAGAGCTGATGGTCAGTGTAGCACTTAGCCCCTCTCAGTGCTGCCGTGACCTGGATGTTTTCAATGGTTTTAATGGCTGACAGCATAATCTATCAGTTTAGAACTGGGCTACATCTTTCTTGGGAAAGTATTTCTCTTTCTGGGGAGGTGAAAGATTTCACTGGGGATGGCAAACTGATTGATACATATCCAGGGCAGGGCCAAATTTTGCCCATTTAGCTTTCTGCTTCCATGGGGTCTAGTGAATTTTTTCCAGGTTAATAGCATCAGAACCTGCTACAGAAGATACATACAGCTCCTTGAGCCCTTTAATTAGCAACACCTAGCCAATCATACTCAAAATCAAATCTCAGGTCTGGATTACGAGCAAGATCCAGGAACTCAGTCAATTTACTTGAAGACTGCACGTGAAGACTATGGAGGACAGCAGGAAACTGAAGCAGCTAAGGTGTGGCCAATCAATCACTCAAACTGCTGAAATGAAAGGAGTACCTGAAAACTTTGGGGGGGGTGGGGGTGCAAAATAGGCCATTTAAAGACATCAAGAAGCACAGTCTCAAGTAATGGGCCTAGGAGCACACCACTGCAGATCAGACTGAGGAGCAGCAGTCAGGTGAGGTTCTGCTATCCTTGAGCAAGGCCTTTCTTTGCAAAGATCAGGATATGAAACAGGCCTGAAAATGGGAGCTAGGCTCTCTATAGGACAAACACATGAGTGCACAGAGTGCAGCAAGGAGAGGCCAACAGGCCCAATTAGCATCTCTCCACCAGAAGTCAGCTTCAAAAAATGAAGGTCAGCTCACTCAGGTGGCAACTGGGTCTCAGATCCGCAGCTTAGCTGCCCTTCATTTTCAAAGGAGACTACAGACGTGACATTGTTCTGATGGCACAGAGCCCTAGATGGGAATGGATGTTCAGGAGGGCAACCAGCACACAGTCCCTTCAAGTGCTCTGATGCTCCCGTTAGATGGAGACAGAGTCCTAGGCTGGGATGGACCAAGCCTCCACTCCAGGATGGTGTGGTCTATTCCATGTGCTCTGGGTGTCCCTCTTCTCACTCTGGATTTGGCTGGGTCCTTCCAAATCTTTCTCCCCTCCAATCTCATCTATAAAACTAGTTGGTAGCAATGTAGCCCTTTCTTGGGGAAGAGAAATCCTGTCAGAACTCTCCAGGGACTGCCGCCCTCTCCTTTCTGGCCCCACCATCTAGCCCCGGTAATATAGCCTCCTATAGCTGATGATCAACCCAACAACTCTACTGCAATCTTCCCATCCTTCATTTTTCCCTCTAATCCTGCTCCCTGGTTCCAACCCACCATGGTCCCCCCCATCCCCGGTTTGAGGGAAAGAGATCAGTGATGGACCATGGAAAGAGAAGAGTCCTGGTCTGGTGAATCACAGACTTGTGAGGGTTGGGGGTTTATTTGTGACTATAAATTTCTTCAGGTTTCTTTGCCCAGTTTCCACGGCTGGATTCAGCTGGGCCCATAGCTGGCTTGGGTCTTCTGGTACGGTCTCACCCCGGGGGCCATCCAAGTTGTCGGCCACCAAGCACATGCAGATGTAGGTGGTATACGGACTGGGCGCCGAGCTTCCCGTCGTTGATCACTGGAACCAAGGAAGGATGGGGAAACAATGGTCAGAGGGGGAGGAGAGGCAGCGACCGGGCAGAGGGTGGAATTAAGAAGGGTCAAGGCTAACCCATCCATCAATCATATTTGTGCATATTGAGTGCTTTCAATGTGCAGTATACTATACTAAGCACTTGGGAGCATCCAATACACCAGAGTTGGTAGACATGTTTCTTGCCCATGAGGGGCTTACTATCTAGAAGGGGAGACAGACATTAAAATAAATTACAGACACGTACATAAATGCTGTGGGGCTGAGGGTAGGGTTAATAAAGGAGCGAAATCCAAATGCAAGGGTGACAAAGAAGGGAGAGAAGGAGTAGGGGAAATGAGGGCTTAGTCAGGGAAGGCCGCTTGGAGGAGATGGGATTTTAATAAGACTTTGAAGGTAGGGAAAGTAACGGTCTGTCATATCTGAAGGGGAAGGGAGTTCCAGGCCAGAGGCAGGACGTGGGTATAGGCAGGGTTGGGTTAAGGCCTGGGTGATGGATTGGGGTTGCACAGAGAATCCCAAACTATGCATGCCCTTTTCCCCTTCCCCCCGGGGGTGGAATCCTCAGGGAACGGAAGAGTGGTTGGGAGAAGGTGGAGAAGTCACTCACCCAGGCGGTATCCGTCCCCCAGGCCCTCGGCTTTTGCTGTCTGCGTAGCCACAAGGAGCAGATGACCCAAGAGCTTAGGGGAAGAGGAGATTCAGAACCACTATCTGCCACCATGACCCTTCATCTTGGCCATCACTCTCGGACCCTCCAGCTGTTCACACCTGGACTTTCCCAACTTGCTCCTCTCACCTGTTTGTCTTCGATCTGGGCCTCGCTGATCCTGGGAATGATCTTCTTGGGAATCACTAGAAAGTGAACTGGAGCTTGAGGTGCCACGTCGCGGAAGGCCAGACACTAGAGGAGAGGAGAAGAGATGAGAAGAGGGCGCTTCACAGAAAGCTGAGGAAGGTGCAAGAGGAGACAAACATAGATCATTTTGCCCATCACCTTGCCTTGGGTAGAGCAGCCCTTCCTTCCAGTACTCCCAACCAGGAGGCTTTTTTTTTCTAATGGTATTTGTTAAGCACTTACTATGTGCCAGACACTGTTCTTAACACTGGGATAGATTAGAGGTAATTAGGTTGGACGCAGTCCCTGTCCCACATGGGGCTCATAGTCTTAATCCCCATTTTACAGATGAGGTAACTGAGGTCCAGAGAAGTTAAGTGTCTTGTCCAAGGTCACACAGCTGACAAGTGGCAGAGCCAGGATAGAAGTGGTGGAGCCGGGAGCCTTCTATGGAGACAACTGCTCAGATACCACTGGTTAAGAAAGGAAAAGGCATGTCCTTTCACCAACAAGACAGTTGTTTTTGCCATATAGTAGTGGTGAAGGGTTTGTTTTGGGGTTTTTTCTTTATATAGTATTTGTGAAGCCCAGGGTAGACACAAGATCATCAGGTTGGACACCGTCCAGGTCCTACATGGGCCTCACAGCTTTAATCCCAGATAAGTAACTGAGGCTCGGAGAAGTGAAGTGACTTGCCCAAGGTCACACAGCAGACACGTGGCAGACCTCAGGTCAGTCGGAACTCAGGTACCCTGACTCCCGGGCCTGTGCTCTTTCCATGAGGCCATGCTGTTTCTCCAGGGTGGATGGTTTGGTTAGCTGGTCCCCTTTAACTACCAGGACACGTTAGGAGGCAAATAGGAGGAATAGGATCTCTCTGAGATTTCAATGACAGCAGAGACCACCGTGCCCAAAGTCAGCTCAGAGTGACTTTGTAAGGACAGAGGAAGTTTTTTCCTTGTTTTTTCAAAAGCACCATCCCTCCTATCTACCCCCTTCCTTCATGTCCCCCTTTCTCTTCTGAAACTTCCAATGATTTCTCATTACCTTTTGCATCACCAAAAGATTAGCTTCAAGGTTCTCCATCAACTCTCCCCATCCCCATATCAGCTGTCTTCTCTCATTACCCTCCAGTTCACTCTCTTCGCTCCTCCCAAAGTGAGCGAATTATACATTGCTCTCAATTGGCCTGTCGCTGACCCCTCGCTCACGCTATTTCCACGGCCTGGAGCTCCTGTTCGATGAGAAGGTGAAGATCATAGCTCTCCCCAGATCCTACCTCCTCCAAGTCTTCCATGATACCTTGAATGCCATCAGCCCAGAAGCCATTTCTAGGCACATAATTATACCCTTCTTCAGCACATTTGGGTTTATGGGCATAATCAATTGTGCTGTCGATTCATCCTTTAACTGTTGGAGTTCCTCAAGGGTCAGTTCTTGGCCCTCTTCTGTTCTCCATTTACACTCACTCCCTTGGTGAACTCATTCGCTCTCACGGCTTTGACTACCATCTCTATGCAGATGACATGCAGATCTACATCTCTGCCCCTGTCCTCTCCCCCTCCCTTCAGGCTCGCATCTCCTCCCGCTTCCAGGATGTCTCCACCTGGATGTCGGCCCGCCACCTAAAACTCAACATGAGCAAGACTGAGCTCCTCATCTTCCCTCCCAAGCCCGGTCCTCTCCCAGACTTCCCTATCACCGTGGATGGCATGACCATCCTTCCCGTCTCTCAGGCCCGCAATCTCGGTGTCATCTTTGACTCGTCTCTCTCGTTCACCCCACACATCCTATCCGTTACCAAGACCTGCCGGTTTCACCTTTACAATATCGCCAAGATCTGCCCTTTCCTCTCCACCCAAATGGCTACCTTACGGCTACGGGCTCTTGTTATATCCCGGCTAGACTACTGTGTCAGCCTTCTCTCTGACCTCCCTTCCTCCTCTCTCGCCCCACTCCAGTCTATTCTTCACTCCGCTGCCCGGCTCATCTTCCTGCAGAAACGATCTGGGCATGTCACTCCCCTTCTTAAACACCTCCAGTGGTTGCCTATCAACCTCCGCTCCTAACAAAAACTCCTCACTCTAGGCTTCGAGGCTCTCCATCACCTTGCCCCTTCCTACCTCTCCTCCCTTCTCTCTTTCTACTGCTCACGCCGCACGCTCTGCTCCTCTGCCGCCCACCTCCTCACCGTCCCTCGGTCTCGCCTATCCCGCCGTCGACCCCCGGGCCACGTCCTCCCGCGGTCCCGGAACGCCCTCCCTCCCCACCTCTGCCAAACTGATTCTCTTCCCCTCTTCAAAACCCTACTTAAAACTCACCTCCTCCAAGAGGCCTTCCCAGACTGAGCTCCCCTTCTCCCTCTACTCCCTCTACCACCTCCCCTTCACCTCTCCGCAGCTAAACCCTCTTTTCCCCCCATTTCCCTCTGCTCCTCCCCCTCTCCCTTTCCATCCCCTCAGCACTGTACTCGTCCTCTCAACTGTATATATTTTCATCACCCTATTTATTTTGTTAATGAAATGTACATCGCCTTGATTCTATTTAGATGCCATTGTTTTTACGAGACGTTCTTCCCCTTGACTCTATTTATTGCCATTGTTCTTGTGTCTGTCTCCCCCGATTAGACTGTAAACCCGTCAAACGGCAGGGACGGTCTCTATCTGTTGCCAACTTGTTCATTCCAAGCGCTTAGTACAATGCTCTGCATATAGTAAGCGCTCAATACTATTGAATGAATGAATGAATTTTGATTACTCAACTTGTACATATTTCTATGTCTGCCTCTCCTGTTTATGTGCAAGCTTCTTGTAGGCAATGACTCACTTGTACTTTACCATGAAGTAGTAAGAGTATTTATTTAACTGCTTACTTTGTGAAGAGCATGGTACTAAACTCTGGAAGAGAATACACCGTTGGGAGTTAGACATGGCCCCTGGCTCTTGAGGGACTCAATCTAAGAGAATTTAGTAAAGTGCATCACACTCAGTGATTGCTGAAAAAGTACCATTATTATTAACAATAACAGTACTTATTAAACATTTACTATGTGCCAAGCTCTATGCTATGCACAGGAGAAGACACAAGATAACAAGTGTGGACGTAGTCCCTGTTTCTTTCAGGGCTCAGGGTCAAAGAGGAAGGAAGAACAGCCGTGGAAAGCAGCATGGCCTAGGAGTCAGAGGTCCTAGTTTCTAATACTAACCCCGCCATTTGCCTGCTTTGTGGCCTTGGAAAAATCAATTCACATCTCTGTGCCTCAGTTACCTTATCCGTAAAATGGGGACTAAGATTGTGAGCCCCTTACGGGACAGGGACTGTGTCCAACCTGAATTACCTTCTATAATAATAATAATGGTAGTATTTGTTAAGCACTTACTACGTGCCAAGCACTGTTCTAAGCGCTGGAGTAGATACAAGGTAGTCAGGGCAACGCACGTGGGGCTCACAGTCATAATCCCCATTTTGCAGATGAGGAGACTGAAGTACAAAGAAGTTAAGTGACTTACCCAAAGTCACACAGCTGATAAATGGCAGAGCCAGGATTAGAACTCACAACCTCTAATTCCCATGTCCGGACTCTTTCAACTAAGCCACACTGCTTGTATCTACCCCAGTGCTTAGAAAAGTGTGTGGCACATATTAAGCTCTTAACAAATACCATACTTTTGCCCCCTCTCCTCCTGAACTTCCATCTTTAGCCACTCACTCTCCAACGGCTTCTTCCCCTCTGCCTTCAAACAGGTCCATGTCTCCCCCATCCTAAAAAACTCCTCTCTTGACACTATGACCCCTTCCAGTGATCGTCCTATCTCCCTCCTACCCTTCCTTTCCAAACTCCTGGAGCGGGTCATCTATCATCACTGCCTCGAATTCCTCTCCTCCAACTCTCTCCTGGACCCCCTCTAATCTGGCTACCATCCCCTCCACTCCACCGAAACTGCCCTCTCAAAAGGTCACCAATGACCTCCTTCTTGCCAAATCCAATGGGTCCTACTCTATCCTAATCCTCCTTGACCTCTCCTGGTTCTCTGACACTGTCGACCATCCCCTTCTCCTCAACACATTATCCAACCTTGGCTTCACAGACTCCATCCTCTCCTGGTTCTCTTCTTATCTCTCTGGCCGTTCATTCTCGGTTTCCTTTACAGGCTCCTCCTCCCCCTCCCATCCCCTCATGGTAGGGGTTCCTCAGGGGTCAGTTTTTGGCCCCCTTCTGGTCTCCATCTATACTCACTCCCTTGGTGAACTCATTCGCTCCCATGGCTTCAACCATCATCTCGACACAGATGACACCCAAATCTATATCTCCTCCCCTGTTCTCTCTTCCTCCCTCCATGCTCGTATTTCCTCCTGCCTTCAGGACATCTCCATCTGGATGTCTGCCCGCCACCTAAAACTCAGTATGTCCAAGACCGAGCTCCTTATCTTCCCTCCCAAACCCTGTCCTCTTCCTGACTTCCCCATCACTGTGGATGGCACTTCACCTTCCCATCTCACAGGCCCGCAACCTTGTGTCATCCTTGACTCCGCTCTCTCATTCACCCCACACATCCAATCTGTCACCAACACCTGCCAGTCTCATCTTCACAACATCGTCAAGATCTGCCCTTTCCTTTCCATCCAAACGGCTACCATGCTGGTACATTTGGGAAGCAGCGTGGCTCAGTGGAAAGAGCCCGGGCTTGGGAGTCAGAGGACATGGGTTCGAATCCCAGCTCTGCCACTTGTCAGCTGTGTGACTGTGGGCAAGTCACTTAACTTCTCTGTGCCTCAGTTCCCTCATCTGTAAAATGGGGATTAAGACTGTGAGCCCCACGTGGGACAACCTGATTCCCCAATGTCTACCCCAGCGCTTAGAACAGTGCTCGGCACATAGTAAGCGCTTAACAAATACCAACATTATTATTATTATTAAAATGAGGCTCTGTGAGCCTCATGTGGGACAATCTCATTACCCTGTATTTACCCCAGCGCTTAGAACAGTGCTCTGCACATAGTAAGCGCTGAACAAATGCCAACATTAATTAATTAAATCTCTCATAATATCCACTGGACTATTGCATCAGCCTCCTCTCTGATCTCCCATCCTCCTGTCTCTCCCCGCTTCAGTCTATACTTCACTCCGCTGCCCGGATTATCTTTCTACAGAAACGGTCTAGGCATGTCACTTCCCTCCTCAAAAACCTCCAGTGGTTGCCTATCAACCTTCGCATCAAGCAAAAACTCCTCACGCTTGGCTTCAAAGCTCTCCATCACCTGGACCCCTCCTACCCACCTCCTTTCTCTCCTTCCACAGCCCACCCCGTATACGCCGTTCCTCTGCCGCTAAACTCCTCATGTTGCCTGTTCCGTCGTCGACCCCTGGCCCACGTCCTACGCCATCCTGGAATGCCCTCCCTCCTCACATCCACCAAACTAACTCTTTTACCCTCTTCAAAGTCCTACTGAGAGCTTACCTCTTCCAGGAGGCCTTCCCAGACTGAATCCTCCCTTTCCCTCTGCCCCTCCTCACAGCACTTGTGTATATTTGTATATATTTATTACTCTGCTTTATTAATGATATGTACATATCTATGATTCAATTTATCTATTTTGATGGTATTGATGCCTGACTACTTGTTTTGTTTTGTTGTCTGTCTCCCCATTTTAGACTGTGAGGCCGTTGTGGGGCAAGGATGGTCTCAAATTGTACATTCCAAGCACTTATTACAGTGCTCTGCACACAGTAAGTGCTCAGTAAATATGACAGTGAATGAAGTGGTGAAAAACCAAAAAAGCACAAAAGGTTCTACTATAACTATGACTATTACTACAGAACAATGCAACTTCAGACAGCTAGGTCAGCCTGCCTGATTGGCTTTCTCATTTATGATCAACCCTCCCTTCTATTCCCTAGACATTTCCATCTCCCTTAGATGTCCACCCAATCCCACTCCTCAAAAGTCTCCAATGCTTTGACTGTTGGCTTTAAAACATTCCCAGCAGTTCTCTCTTCTCCCCCTACAACTCAACTCACATTCTTCTTTCCTCTCAATCTTACCTACTCACTGTGCTTTGTTCTAATCTTTCCTGCCTCCAATCCCCCTCCTACCTGGAACTTCCCCGTCCTCTTAAAATCCTCCAAACCACAGCTCTCTCCATCTTCAGAGAACTTCTGAAATTCTACCTCCTCCAAGTGTTTCCTGATAAATTTTTCTTCTCCTCCTAACAATTCTTCAGCATTTTTGTGCCACCTCTGCAAAGCTCTCATAATTATCCACAGCACCTCTAAACAACTTAGTCTCCTATTAAGCACTTTATCAAAGTCTCTTATTTTGTGTCTGTCTCCCCTCTGTACTGTAAGCTTCCTTGAGGGCAGAGATTGTGTCTTCTAACTCTATGGTACTCTCCTAAGAACAGTGGGTGCTCCTTATATACGATTGATTGATTCCCACTCTCCTGGGTCTTTTGGCAGGCTGAGGCCTAAATCTGGTCCTGACTAGTGGTTGTGGTCTCTGGGAGAGTGACTGAGTGGGATGAGGAGTTCCTAAGGGTTTTCAAAAATCGTCCTGGAGGGAGGTTGAGTTGTGACCCTGGAAAAATGCAAGTAGGGCAAAACCAGAAACTCCTTAGAAGGAGCTTTAAACCAATCACCTTGCCTCCTCCTACCTTACCTCAATGATCTACTACAGCCTATCCCACACATTTCGCTCCTCTAATGTCACCATCATCACTGTGCCCCAATCTACCTTGTGGTCAAACCCTTTGCCATGTCCTCCCTCTGGTCTGGAACTCCCTCCCCCTCCACATATGCCAGAACACCACTCTACCCTCCTTCAAAGCATTACTAAGGTCATATCTTCTCCAGGAGGCCTTACCTGATTAAGCCATCTTTCCCCCTGACTCTTTCTCCTTTCTTGGTCTGTATGCTCTTGGATCCATACTCTTTGGGCACTTGGTATTCATTCCCACCTTTATGTTTACATCTGTAAACTATTTCTTTATATTAATGTCTGTCTCCCCCTAGTAAGCTAATAATAATAATAATAATGGTATTTGTTAAGCGCTTTACCATGTGCCAAGAACTATTCTAAGCACTGGGGTAGATAACAACCAGGTTGTCCCCCATGGGGCTCACAGTCTTAATCTCATTTGTCACACGGGGAAACTGAGGCCCAGAGAAGTTAAGTGACTTGCCCAAAGTCACATAGTTGACAAGTAGTGGAGCCAGGATTAGAACCTACAAACTCTGACTCCCAAGCCCGGGCTCTTTCCACTAAGCCCCGCTGTTTCTCAAGCTACTTGTGGGCAGGGTATGTCTATACGTCCACCAACCCTGCTGTATTATATTCTTCTAGGTGCTTAATATAGTGCTCTGCACACAGTAAGTGCCCAATAAATTCCACTGACTGATACGTGGGAGCACAGCTCCCTGTAGGGCCCCTCGTGAGCACTTCTGTGAACTAGTCTCCTATCAGTGATCATTGTACCAAGCATTTGGAAGAGTACAATACAATCGTGAAGAGCATACGTAAGCCAAGGACAAATTCGTGAGCAGGGTACATGTCTACTCTGTTGTACTCTCCCATGCCCTTAGTACAGTGCTTTACACAGTACCATTGACTGAATAGGGGACATGAAAGTTTAACCAGGGAAGACATCTTATGACTCTGAGCCAAATTCCTCCCACAAAGAATAACAATAATAATGAGGGTATTTGTTAAATGCTTACTATGTACTTAAGCATTGTTCTTAGCGCTGGGGTATTCATTCATTTAATAGTATTTATTGAGTGCTTACTATGTGCAGAGCACTGTACTAAGTGCTTGGAATGTACAATTCGGCAACAGATAGAGACCAATCCCTGCCAGTGATGGGCTCACAGTCTTAATTGGGGGAGACAGACAGAACAAAACAACATCATCAAGCTAAATCGAATCAAGAAGATATACACCTCATTAACAAAAGATAACACGGTAATCAGGTTGTCCCACCTGGGACTCACAGACTTAATCCCCATTTTACAGATGAGGTAACTGAGGCCCACAGAAGTGATTTGCCCAAAGAAGTCACACAGCTGACAAGTGGCAGAGCCGGGATTAGAACCCACGACTTCTGACTCCCAAGCCTCTCTCCACTGAGCCACGCTGGAGCAACTATGGCAGGAAGGGGGCTGAGAAAACAGGTTGGGGATATGCTGGGTCCAAATAATAATGTTGGTATTTGTTAAGCGCTTACTATGTGCAGAGCACTGTTCTAAGCGCGAGGGTAGATACAGGATAATCAGGTTGTCCCACGTGAGGCTCAGTCTTCATCCTCATTTTACAGATGAGGATACTGAGGCACAGAGAAGCTAAGCGACTTGCCCACAGTCACACAGCCGACAAGGGGCAGAGCTGGGATTCGAACCCATGACCTCTGACTCCCAAGCCCGGGCTCTTTCCACTGAGCCACGCTGGGGTTAATGGGGGAGAATGGAAAGGACCTCCTGACCTGCTCATCCTCATAGAGGATCTGGGCTGGGATGCTGCGGTCAATGATTCGGGAGAAGATGGTGGGGGCCGCTGCTTTCCCCGGGGCCGCTCGCTGAGCCCTCGAGACCTCATCCTCGCCGGGCCCCGCTGCAAAGCCGCGGATCTGGGGATCGAAAGGAGACATAATAATAATGTTGGTATTTGTTAAGCGCTATGTGCAGAGCACTGTTCTAAACGCTGGGGTAGACACAGAGTAATCAGGTTGTCCCACGTGAGGCTCACAGACTTAATCCCCATTTTACAGATGAAGTAACTGAGGCCCAGAGAAGTGAAGTGACTTGCCCACAGTCACACAGCTGACAAACGTCAGAGCCGACATTCGAACCCATGACTTCTGACTTCCAAGCCCCTGCTCTTTCCACTGAGCCACCCTGCTTTGTACCAGTGATGACTGAGCTCGTTGGGAGTGACCTCGCTCTGGTCCCATTTCTAGAGAGACGCTCTGGGCATGTCATTCCCCTCCTCAACAACCTCCAGTGGTTGCCTATTGACCTTTGCATGAAGCAAAACCTCCTCACTCTTGGCTTCAAAGCTGTCCATCCAACCCCTTGTGCCCTCCTGCTTCACCTCCCTCCTCTCCTCCTCCAGCCCAGCCCGCACGCTCCGCTCACCTCCTCCCCGGGCCTCCTTCTTGCCCGTCCCGCCGTCGACCCCTGGACCCCGTCCTACCGCTGTCCTGGAATGCCCTCCCTCCTCGCATAGAGAAGCAGCGTGGCTCAGGGGAAAGAGCCCGGGCTTGGGAGTCAGAGGTCATAGGTTCGAATCCCGGCTCTGCCACTTGTGAGCTGTGTGACTGTGGGCAAGTCATTTCATCCCCTTGATTCTATTTATTGCTATTGTTCTTGTCTGTCCGTCTCCCCCGATTAGATTGTAAGCCCGTCAAAGGGCAGGGACTGTCTCTGTTACCGATTTGTACATTCCAAGCACTTAGTACAGTGCTCTGCACATAGTAAGCACTCAATAAATACTGCTGAATGAATTTACCTTCTCTGTGCCTGTTACCTCATCTGTAAAATTGGGATTAACTGTGAGTCTCACGTGGGACAACCTGATTACCCTGTATCTCCCCCAGCGCTTAGAATAGTGCTCTGCACATAGTAAGCGCTTAACAAATACCAACATTATTATTATCCTTCCAACTACCTCTTTTCCAAGCCCTCCTGAGAGCTCACCTCCTCCAGGAGGCCTTCCCAGACTAAGCCCTTCCTTTTCCTCTGCTCCTCCTCCTCATTTTCCATACTCCCTCCCTCTGCTCTAACCCCCTTCCCCGCCCTGGTGTATATTTGTACATATTATTTTATTAATGATGTGTATATGATTCTATTTATCTATTTGGATAGTATTGATGCCTGCCCACTTGTTTTGTTGTCTGTCTCCCCCCCTTGTAGACTGTGAGCCCTCTGAGGGGCAGGGATGGTCCCTGTTGCCGAATTGCCCATTCCAAGCGCTTCGTCCAGTGCTCTGCACACAGTAAGCGCTCAATCAATACGATAGAAGGATTAAGAAGCCCGTCCGTGACTGGGCTGCTCCCGCCATGACCAACGAGGTCAATGTGCCACCTTATAATAATGTTGGTATTTGTTAAGCGCTTACTATGTGCAGAGCACTGTTCTAAGTGCTGGGGTATACAGGGTAATCAGGTTGTCCCACATGAGGCTCACAGTCTTCATCCCCATTTTACAGATGAGGTAACCGAGGCACAGAGAAGTTAATTGACTTGCCCAGTCACTCAGCTGTCAAGTGGCAGGGCTGGGATTCGAACTCATGACCCCTGACTCCAAAGCCCGTTCGAATCCCGGATCCACCACCTGTCACCTGTCACCACCTGTGGGCAGGTCACTTGACTTCTCTATGCCTCAGTGGCCTCATCTGTAAAATGGGGATGAAGACTGTGAGCCCCACATGGGACAACCTAATTACCCTGTATCTCCCCCAGCGCTTAGAACAGCGCTCTGCACATTGTAAGCGCTTAACAAATACCAACATTATTATTATGATTACTTCACTTCTCTGGGTCTCAGTTACCTCACCTGTAAAATGGGGATGAAGACTGTGAGCCCCACATGGGACAACCGAATTACCCTGTATCTCCCCCAGCGCTTAGAACAACGCTCTGCACATAGTAAGCGCTTAACAAATACCAACATTATTATTATGATTACTTCACTTCTCTGGGTCTCAGTTACCTCATCTGTAAAATGGGGATGAAGACTGTGAGCCCCACTTGGGACAACTGATTCCCCTGTCTCTCCCCCAGCGCTTAGAACAGTGCTCTGCACATAGTAAACGCTTAACAAATACCAACATTATTATTATTACTCCAGTACCCCACCATGGTCCCCGTCGCCCCCTCACCTGCCCCCCGAGGGCCGCCGGCCCCGCGCGCCACAGCCCCCGCGAGAGCAGGCCCGCCGCCGTCGCCATGGCCGCCCTCCGCCCGCCTCCCCTTTCTCGCCCCCCATTGGCTCCGCCCCGCGAGGGACGCCTCTCCTAATTGGCTCAAAGAACTGTCAATTCGCCAGGGCTCTCGGAACGGGACCGAAGCCCTCCGAGTCGAGGCCAACCAATCCGAAGGTCCGAAGGGCTGGGCGGGGGGCCGGAGGGAGTAGGGGAAGGAAGGGAGAAGAGCCTCATCGTCATCGCGCCCCGCGCGCTCATTTACCTAGCGGGCGGAGGGAGGAGGGGAAGGAAGGGAGAAGAGCCGCAACGACGTCACGCCCCGCGCGCTCATTTACCTAGCGGGCGGAGGGAGGAAGGGAAGGAAGGGAGAAGAGCCTCATCGTCATCGCGCCCCGCGCGCTCATTTACCTAGCGGGCGGAGGGAGGAGGGGAAGGAAGGGAGAAGAGCCGCAACGACGTCACGCCCCGCGCGCTCATTTACCTAGCGGGCGGAGGGAGGAAGGGAAGGAAGGGAGAAGAGCCTCATCGTCATCGCGCCCCGCGCGCTCATTTACCTAGCGGGCGGAGGGAGGAGGGGAAGGAAGGGAGAAGAGCCGCAACGACGTCACGCCCCGCGCGCTCATTTACCTAGCGGGCGGAGGGAGGAGGGGAAGGAAGGGAGAAAAACTGCAACGTCATCGTGCTCCGCGCACTGATTTAATAACAATAATAATGATGACGATGGCATTTTTTAAGCGCTTACTATGTGCAAAGCGTTGTTCTAAGCCCAGGGGAGGATACAAGGTGGTCGGGTTGTCCCACGTGGGGTTCACAGCCTGAATGCCCCTTTTATTCATTCATTCACTCAATATTCATTCATTCATTCAATAGTATTTATTCAATAAGCATTCAATAGTATTTATTCAATAATCATTCAATAGTATTAACTGAGCGCTTACTATGTGCAGAGCACTGTACTAAGTGCTTGGAATGGAGAATTCAGCAGCAGATAGAGACAATCCCTGCCCAATAATGATAATGTTGGTATTTGTTAAGCGCTTACTATGTGCCGAGCACTGTTCTAAGCGCTGGGGGAGATCCCGGGTCATCAGGGTGTCCCTCGTGAGGCTTACAGTCTTCATCCCCATTTTACAGATGAGGTAACAGGCACAGAGAAGTCAATGCCACTTGTCAGCTGTGTGACTGTGGGCAAGTCACTTAACTTCTCTGGGCCTCAGTTACCTCATCTGTAAAATGGGGATGAAGACTGTGAGCCCCACGTGGAACAACCTGATTCCCCTGTGTTTACCCCAGCGCTTAGAACAGTGCTCTGCACATAGTAAGCGCTTAACAAATACCAACATTACTATTATTATTATTA